>NW_004524591.1:6261588-6282096 GCF_000260255.1 Octodon degus
AGAAATGACTGAACTAATCAAATTAAATAAACACTTTACATCAACATAAGACTGGAGTGACTCTAGAAGTACCCATGTGGTCAGAGATAATAAGACTTTGGGGTTGTATAGCTCCTGTAGATGGGTGATACATGGATGTTGCTGAGCTGCCAATGGAATCAACATTCGTCAGAGGTTGGAAATCCTTGGGGTCAGTGAGCAGCACAAAGTAGGGTTACAATGGTCACCTGAAGTCAGGTGCAGAAGGGTGCAAAAGACCTCTGCACTGGACACCTGAAGAATCCAGTCAAATGTTGCTCACTAGACCTCACTGTAACTCAATAACTGAAGGCCAAATGGTCTGCCCTGGAGGCCAGGAGGCCATGGCACACACCATAAAGATCAGAGCTCCTCTGAAGGAGCAGGGTGAACCTTCCGTCTTTGTTTCCTGTTTTACTCCATTCAGGGTACAAGCCTATACAGGGTGGGTGTTCTGTCTTCTGTAAGTCTCTTCATCCACACCCAGGGCTAAACTGATCTAACTGAGTTGGGTGTTTCTTACTCAAATGGACACAATCTGTTAACTAACACAGCTCATGTCTTTGCAAATGCTCTGGCTCTATATTCTGCATCACACACCACACACCAGATCTCTACTTTATAATCCTGTCAGCACAATAATCCAGAAGCCCTTGGCCAGGCATTCCTTTCATTCAGGAAGGTGAGCTATCAAACAACTTAGTTGAAAAGGCATGGTTTATCGGGACACGTCAGTGCTACAGCTTTCCAGTGAGTTCCAATGTGGGGTTCTTTGTAAACTGGCTTCTTCATCCTCAGCTCCTTGCTATGAGAGGAGCAAAGGTGAAAATCCTGACTGTATACCAGTCTTCTAGAGTTCAGCTAATCCATGCATACTGACCACATAGAGAAAGCTCCCATTTTAGTCATTTATTCAGCAAATATTTGGTGTTTGACTACTTGGAGATCTGTATTGTGATATGTGGTATACATTTAACGTTAGCTAAACAGATCCAATCTGTGACCTTATGGAGCTTTTATTTTTACTGGGTGAGAGGAGCAAACATTTCACCACAATTATTAGGAATGCTAAGAAGAAAAATATAGAATGTTAGAACATTTATTATGTGGACTGAGTTGAGAATGAAAGTAATGTTTAGTCTCATCATAGTGAACAGAATTTGATGAGGCCTATAGTGGCTGATAGATTGTATCAACTTGAAAAACTAAAAACTTAACTAACTGATTCAGCAATTCCACACCATAGGGTGTGGAGGCCCCATCCTAGAGTGACTCTTCACTTAAAGGATATAAAAAGAAATTGAGGAAGGATGGAGCATTTCATTTCCTCTGAGGAGCTCCGGTCTTCATAGTTAGTTTGGACATCATCTCCTGGCTTCTAGCGCAGACTCTGGCTTTCGCCTTGGACCCTTTAACCTTTTGGTATAGACTCAGCAGCCTTCAGTTGCAGACTATCAGCCTCCTGATACAGACTTGCATGGAACACTTCAGTGAGTTCCAGACCTTTGACTGAATGCTTCAGTCTCCAGTGTACAGTTGCCCTCTGCACACTTCCTCATCAGACTCTGTGGCTGATCATGATAAGCCAATCCTGTAATTTCTTATACATTTGTACATCTTTGTTATATCTGTTCCTCTAGTAAAACCCTGACTGATATAGGGCCCAATTGACATAAAGGAGGTATGGGTATTGGAGCACGAGTGGGAGGGGGAAGACAGTGAAGATGGGAAGATAGGAGATCATCTTCCCAGGGCAGCATTGTGATCCTGCACACAGGTGCCATAAGAGACTGGAGGTGGGATAAGCCTTGGAACAAAAGAGAAACGAGGTTAGCATTGAGATGGAATCTTTATGGGAAGCCATTACTGGCTCCTCTTGGTAGAAGTCATTGTTGACTGTATTCATAATTATCCTGTTGATCTTATTATTTGGTCCATACATACTTGTTTCTTTGGCTTTTTCTCCTCCAGACTCAAAGCTGTGTGTCTATCCAAGATGAAAATACTTGGTATCTATCAAGGGACTTTAGATAGACCCTCTCAACTGATGATCAGCTACAACCCCTTTCAGCCTGAAGAAGCCAGAGCAGTCATTGCTCATTATTCCCTCATGGCAGTTCAGGTTATTTCTTCACAGAGGGGAATGTTGTAGGCAGCTGAGTTAGATAGAAATATTATGGGCAGTCAGACAAGGATAGGCCCTCAAAGGACCTAATGTGGAAATCAAGATACCTTGTAAATGTCCGAGAGATAGGCACCTCTATTGTGGGCTTGACCTCAAGATAAAATATCAAACTATCAATAGTTAATTTTAATACCAATAGTTTATTATTAATAAAATATTAAAATATCAAGATAAAATATTAAACAAATGCAGCCAAATACCTCCCTAGGGATAGACATCAGGGATTGATATTCTAAATAGGTATCAAGAACCTTGAAAAAGTCAGGAAGAGTCACTAACCTAACCCGTACAGGAAAAGCCCTGTCTATATTCATATCCACTTGCTATATGACTCACTTCCCCCAACTGATCTTTATTTAATTAATTTTGGCTGAGCAGTTATACTTGTAATCTTATTGGTGGGCCACAGGTTTGTCCCACCTCATGCCCACCTCGAGAGTTCCCATATTTCCCACCTTGGACCTGCCTCACTTTGGGAATTTACTCTATACAAATCCCCAAAAAAAGACAGCTTCCTTGGCAACTTTCTGACCTTTTCTGGACAGAAGCTTTCTTTCTCTGAATAAATATATTCTGAGATGGAAACAGGGTGGTTAGGGGAGTAGCAGGTATATTTGGTTCATGGTTTATAGAGGTTTCAGTCCGTGGTCTACTGGTTCCCAGGCAGAAGGGCATGATGGAAGATTCTGGGTGGGAAAAGCCTGCCCCACTCATGGCACCCAGGAAGCAGAGGGCAAAGAGAAGAGCCAGGGAGAGAGATAAACTCTTTTGGACCTTGGGCCCAGCATCTGCCTCATAGACCAGAGCCCAGCTCCTAAGGATAAGTCAGCTATAACCTCATGATCAAGTCACCTCCTTAAAGCCACCCTGTGAGTGCATGAGGCTCTTGGGGGACATTGAGGTACAAACCAAAACATCTAATTTTTGGGACATGGATGTAAAAATCAAGAGTTAACTTCAAAGTAAAACTATCATCAGTTAGCATGGTTTTTTGATACAGAGGTTAATGGGAATTAAAACTGATACAATTGTCCAAGCTTATAGGCAGAATCTTTAGCTGAAAAGGAAGAGAAAGTAGGCAGGGACTTCAACCTGAGAAGAAGAGCTGATGGTGTGGGCCATAGTCCCGTTAGATGGAAATGCAACACAGCTGCCTGTCCTGTTGGTAGCCTCAGGGAGAAAAGTTGGTGGCTTCACAGATGGAGCCCCCAACAAAGAGTACAGTTCACTTTTATGGGGGCTCAAAGAAAGTTATTATTTGGTCCTAGTTTGGTTTTTTTTTTTCCAAAAGGGGTAGGGGCTTCCAGACAGGTTAGGGGCTTCCAGACAGTTGGTGTTTCTGTTACTACACAGCCTTTTGTTTTTATTTATTTTCTATTTTTTAAAGAGAATAAAAAACAATAAAAATATTAGAAATGATAAAGAATGTCACTACACAAGATGATAGGAATTCAACAGCCTCTTGGTCGGGCTGGGTGCACACAGCTTGAAGTGCACTTATGAATGCACTAGGTCCCTTCTTTGGGTGGATATCTAACAGAGAAATGAATTATTATGAAGCCGTGATGAAGTTTAGCTTCTCTTCTTGTTCAGATATACAGGCATCTTTGCTCATCCAGTTTGTCCATGATTCCATCTTCTTATCTCAAGAGCTGACCTCATGCCTGGCAGGAAAGAACATCCACCCTGTGACACAGTGAAGGAACCCACCCCTGGGTGACACCAGGGGGAGCTACCACAAACAGCATGTATGTTTACAAAGCCCTAACAATATAACCAGAGCACTTCCAATTGGTCCTTTTATTTTTTCCCTCCTCACTCTTTTTCGAGAAGCAAGAAATCATATAAAACCAAGAGAGACTAAAAGGAATACCTTTCTCCTTGCTTTGCAGCTGGGAAATTCAGTGTTGAATTCCTTTACTCTTTTGGAGCATATTCTTAAGCACTGGAAATCATTTAACCCTCACATGCTGAGGAGGAGCTGGTTAATATCTTTCTGCATCCACGCATGGCCTACCTATTCCCTAGAGGCAGAGTGGAATGCAGAGAGAAATGCGATTATAAACCTGTTTTAAAACTAGAGTTACAATGTAAGAGAGAGAAAATGGTCAGAGGTACCTTATGTTCAGACTTCCTTTGCATTAAGAGACAATTCTGACATTAAAAGACATCAAAATGTAGATATAAGTTGTCAGAAAACCAGATGCCTCTGATCTTTAATGTGAAATTAGATGCGTCTACTTTTTTTTTTTTAATTTTAGGGAAGAGTCTACAGGGTGTTCAGGGTCTTACTACTAGATCAGATTTGTAGTGATCTGCCTGTTTACAGCCTCCCAAGAGCTGGGATTACAGGTGCGCACCACCACACCCTGTCTCTGGATGCATCTACTATTACTGAGCCTGAAGTTCTCCCTGGTCCTCCTTGCCTTAAGCATCAGAGTTCCAAGCCAATCCTAATTGAAGCCTTTATTGGGCTATATCCACCTCTAGCTGAGTTTATTTTCAGTTGTTTTTCTTTTTGTTTGTTTGTTTGTTTGTTTGTTTTGCGCAGAGTTTCATTATGCAGCTCAGACTCATAGTGATCCTCCTGTTTTCAGCCTCCCTGGTCCTGAGTTTATAGGTGTTCACCACCATGCCCGGAATCCATCCTGGCTCAGCATGCCCAGGGAGTGGGGCTGGCCCAGTATGCGGTGCCAGGGATCAAACCATGGCCCCTGTGCTTGCCTAAGCAAGTGCTTAGTCCACTGAGCTATCTATCTGATCTGTTAAAGCTCCTGAACAACAACACCCCATACAGGAGGTGGATAAAGAATTTGGCCCTCCCTGAATTCATGTCTTTTGCTCTCAGTGACCTCAAATAGATCAAACAAGATCTGGGAAAGTTTCCAGACAATGCTGATAAGTTCGTTGAGGTCTTTAGGGAACTTACTCAGACCTATGAACTGGACTGGAATGATGTGATGTTGTTCTTAGGTAAACCATTAACTTCTAGTGACAAGCAGTTGTTACATTTGGAGATGAATATCATAAGAGATGAGAAAATAGATAGCAAGGGGAAGAGCCAGTGCCTACTAGAGCCCAGTACTCCTTCTACAAGATTCCTACAGTCTGTCCCCTCAGAGGAAACAGTTACTACCGAAACAGCAGTTGTGGCCACCAGCTGTGGCTACAAAACAACTGTGGCTATAAAAAGAACAAGGAGAAGCCTTTTTAAAAACAGTCTTTCCTTCACTGGTATGAAAGTGTTTTTTCCTTCTCATTTTTATTGGACTATCTCTGTTAATTGATGACCTATAGGAAAAGTTCTGAGATAGTCTACTTATAGCTCCAAACCTAAAAACTGTAAAAGGGTTGTTGCCATTCAATTTGGCCTGCATATCTGAAAGTGCACTCGGATTTAAAATAGTTTTGTGTGTTTATGTCTGTTCATCTGTTGGTTCAGAGTGTGTTCATGACTGGTTAAAGCCTCTGTAGCTGCTTCATTTAAGAAAAATATTTTTTGAGCTCAACAAATTTTTTCTCTGTTTGGTTCCTCTTGAAATTTCCATGGAAAACTGTTTGCATAGGTTTTCAGGATAGCCAAACTTATTTAAAGATTAACAGATGAGCACTGACAGCCTCAAGGCTTACATGGGAAAAAAAGCCTTACATTTTGATAATATAAAGGTTACAGATGATTTAGGTTAACATAGGTGTTTTTGTGTTTAACTTTTAAGTTTACATTACCCTCCAAAAGTTTTGCCTGCCTTGGCTTATAGACGAATAAATGCTCATGACATTTCATATGCTTGTGGTTCAGATACTTTAATAGCAGGCAAAGACTAAAAAGGTCACTAAAATTGGCAACATATTTCCATCCTGGTTGTTAGACAGCCAAGATCACATAAAAATCAGTCTTATAAATGCAGTGTCTCTTATTGACTATGTACCATAACTTAAGAGATTTTCTTGGTCAAGGTAACATATGGAGCTCTAAATAAAAGTGATCTGTTATGATAGGTCATCTACAGTAATTGTTTTTGCCTATAATTACAAGGTTAAATTTTCAGGGCCACTGAGATGGTTCAGTGGAATAAGTGCATCCCTGGCAAGTGCAAGGGCCTGAATTCAATCCCTGGTTCTTAAAAAAAAAAAAAAAAAAAGGTTAAATTTTCTATATCAAGCAATATGATTTTCTACAAATATTTTAGTGCTCTTGATTTATCTTATGAAGCTAGATCTAAAAAGAAAGGTTTTGTATTTTACTAAGTAGTGTTCTGTGTTCTCATTGTTAAGCCTTTGATTACTGAAAGTGAGCTTTAGTTACTAGGAGTATTTGGATGTTGTTGCTGTGACAAAATACCTGACACCCAAAGTTAAAGGAGGAAAGTTTGTTTTGACTCGCAGACTGTAGCAGTTTCATTTCATGGTGGACTGGTTCCAAGGCAGGGTGGGATGGCAGATGGGCGCTGCAGAGAAGAAAGAGTTCTGGGCAGGCAGAAGGCAGCAAACGTGAAACAGCGAGGAAGCAGCGAGTGATGGCAGCAGTCCTCTTTCGGTCCCTTTTGTTCTACGCAGGACACACGCCCGTAGGGCACATAGGCCCCATACCCAGGAAGGCCTTCTGGTTAGCCACGGCCAGAACGCCAGCAAACCAGTCGGTGGATTCATTTAGTGAGCACACATTCTCAATCCCAGCCTCACACACTGAAAACCCAGCGCTACGTGCTCTAGATGAGACCAGCTCTGAAAACCCCACCTGTGATCCCATGCGGCTTTGAGAGGCCATCTAGGCACGAGCCATGATGTGTGGGTGCTTCTAGTGGTTAGTCTGTGACTGCTTGGAGGAAGGAGTATTACCTTAGTTTGTGACATAATTTATATACTGTATATTTGGAGATATATATATAGATATAGATATATATCCTGAAAATAAGTGGTGCTGTGAGTCTAAGTTTTAAAATTTATAGAATTAAGACTAATAAGTTTAATGCATGCGAAGGAATTAATAGCACCCTCTTGTATGTGATTTTAGACCTTAGACATACAAAATGATCAAGATATTACATCTCTAAGTTTGCTCTTGACATTTAAACTGGATGTACATTTGTTGGCTCTGATAAGGCAGGTATCTTTGTTGTACAGATGAGATACACTTGTGTTAGGTAGTGGGTCTGTTGAGGTCATTAACACCATTTCCTAAATTTATTAGAACTGTAAAGATGTCTTTAATTCTTTTCAGTGTGGTTACATGTTATAAAACCTGTTAAAGGAGTCCAAAATGTGTCTTAAGAGTGGAAACTAAATGCATGTGAACATTTTTGTGTGGCTGCTATGTCACCTGTTTTAACCTCACAGTGCATTTGGTGGTGTATTTGTGTTTCACAAGCGCACAGCCCGTCAAGCACACAGGGCAGAAAAGACATCATATCCCACCGATGACTTCCACCTAAAGTTGTTTATGATGATCCACTCTTTTAGGCTCAAGCACCTGGTTTTTGCTTACTTCTCTCCCAGCTGTTTGTGGTGAAATGCACACGCCAATCTAGCATGAAACAGTCAGCCAGGTGAGTGTCTTTCTGAAGTCAGGTGGATCCTTTCTGAAGGTTTGTGCTTTATGACCATTTTGTGTGTGTGTGTGTGTGTGTGTGTGTGTGTGTCACATGTGTGTTGCAACACAGAGATGCTCAAAGCCGTGCTGTCTGGGCAATGTCACTCTAGCAGTTGAAGGTTGGATATGGATAACCTATAAGGTGTGTCTATGAACAGACGCATTCTTCTTAGTTGGCACTCTATTAAAGGATGACAAATTTAGGTAAAATGTCTTTATGTCATAAAGATAATAGACTAAAAGTTTATTCTACATGAACATGGGCATTTAAATGTGTTTCAGAGATCATAATAAAACCTAATAGTTTTAATGTAATAATGTCATCATGATTGTTGTGCTAAAATGTTATGTTGCCCTTAGCCTTAAGTTTTCTCTGTAAAATTTTATAATTATTATCTGTCAACATTCTATAGGGATTCAAGTTCTAAGACTACAATGACTGTAAGGAAATAATTCCCTGGTCATATTATATATTTCAACTGTTCTCTTAAAGTTCAACAACTGTGATTTGAAGTCCAGAGCTATAAGTCCTGTTATAAAGGATAACAGGATCTAGTATTTTGGTCCTGCCTCTCTAAAACCAAGAAGCCAGGACATAAGAGGACATTTTCTAGAGCATCCCACCACTTTGGGGAGTCGCCCAGCCTCCTGTTCAGGGAGCTTGTTTGGCTTCAGAGGACAGGAGTCAACCAAAGCACAGCATGCTAAAAAGGAGGGGTACCAGAGAGAGAAATGCATGCCTACTTCCACCAAAAGCCACATGTCAAGCAAGACTGTGGCTGCTCACATGGACAGGGCAGGTGAGAGACTGTATATGATTCCAAAAGTAACCCCTGAAGTGCCTTCACAGACCTTAATAGATAACAAGAGGTTAATTTTTTAAATCTTTTTATAAAATTTATCTATGTATTTGGTTCATGGTCTTGCTATGCAGCTCAGACTCATAGTGATCCTCCTGTTTCAGCCTTCCCAGAGCTGGGATGACAGGCATGCATGACCACAGCTGGTCTCAGCGGCTGGCATGGCATACCTGGGACAGGGCTAGCATGGCACATGGTACCAGGTATAGAATCTAGCTCTTTGCACTTGCCAGGCAGGCACTTAGACCACTGGGCTATCTCCCCTCCCCAAGATTAGTTTTGAATAACACAGGTTTCACTTTAACTTTACCTTAAACACAGAGCTGAAAAGTATAACCAATAAATGTATAAAAATAATATCCTAGTAATAAAGGCTAGGTATAGAAAGGGGCCTCCAATCACTCACCCCTGCTGCAATTTCCAGCTACACCTGTAGCTGATCATTGTACTGTTTCAATAAGAATAAAAAGCTATAGTAGAAGCTATAAAAGCTGAACAAGAGTCTGTAAATTCCTTAGCTAAAACTGTCCCTCAAAACCATCAAATGTTCTATCTTCTTACAGTTAAAACTTGAGGGACTTATGACAAAGAAATATCAGATTCATAGAAAACTTCCATCCGTAAGACATCTAGGAGTCCTTTGGTTACAATCACTACTCTAACCCCTTGAAAGCAATATCTGGATGTGACTCTTTTCCCTGGCCTACCTTTCTATTCTAATGCTCATGCTTGGTCATATGTCCTTTTGTTTATTCTCACCTAAAGACTGACAAATTCCAAAGTATCATGCAGATGGAACCAATGACCAATGACAAATATGTCAGACTTCTTTTATCGGATCCACTACCTTGACCCTGTTAAGGGAGTTCATAACTGCTAAATCCCAATATAACTTCTATCCAAGGCCCTTTAGCTCTCAAGACAAGACCCTGACTATAATCTACCCTACACTAACTCTTCTTAGCTTGAATCTCTATTCTCTATAATCTCAATTAAGGATAGCTCTTTGGGGGTGGGAGTGTGAGGTTTTATGTTTTGAGGTCCCCCCCATGCAGTCATGGGGGACGGGCTGTTCAGAGACAGCGGAATCTAGAGCTTGTGATTGATTCATGGTCTAATGCAGGGATTAAGGGTATGAGTGCTGTACCTGCCCTAGGGTAGGTAGCCTTGCATACGCTGTAAAGAGCGGGAAAGAGGCTTGCTCTCCCATCCTCTCTTGTTGCTTTTGGTGTCTTCCCCTGCCATGAATGGTGCTCCTCTGCCATGTGCCATCCTGCCTTGGAGCCAACCATATATGGACTGAAACCTCTACAAACTGTAAGCTAAATAAACCTCTCCCCACAACCCACCAAGTTTTGATATCTGGCATTTTGTCCCAGAACAAGAAAAGTAGCTAAGCAGAGGGATATTTTATGCAACTAAGTTAAATAGAAATTAATACACAATCAGAGAGGGACTGGGCTTTCAAGGAAGTTGGTGAAAAATAAAGACATTGGATTTGTGGCTGGAGGTGTCTCTGAAGGCCAGCCCTCAAAATAGAGATGCAAAGGTGAAGGCTACATGCCTCCCTAAGAAATAATCAGTAACTTGAGATTATACTACAATTAGTACAACTTGGTCCAGAAATGCTAGATAGGTTTCAGCTGCCCAGGTGATTGACCAGAGCATACAGATCCAGCCCTTTCCAAAAGGTCTTGCTCTTTCCATGTACCCTTGCTATGTGACTTGTTTTCCTATTGAATCAATACTAGCTAAGCAGCAATCCTTGTAATCCTATGGATGGATTGTAGTTTGACCCTTGCTGTACATGTAATGTGACTTTGCTGTATAAACTACCCCAGATGAGGGGCCTCTGTGGCAATCTGCTTTAGTGACTCCATCTATGTCTCAGGAGATGTCACAATAAATCTTTCCAGGAAACAACCAAATATTCAACATGGTTTCAAGTAAAACATCTAGAGTTTGCCCCTCTTGGAAGCCTTTTGAGATCAAATGGAGAAAAATAAAAAGGAGAGGAGACAGAAGAAATTATGAACATAATTTACATGAGGAAAATTTAGAGAAGAAAAGAGGAAGACTAACCTTTTATAAATGTCACTTGACCTGTACAGTGCATAACCATTATTGCTCTCAAAAATTCGTCACAGAGACTAAGAAGAGTCAGGAATATTGATTCCATTTTAGAGACAAGAAAATTGAGCTGCAGGGTCTGGGATTCCAATCCAAGTGCACCTATCTCATATCCAACACTGTTTCTCAGTGTAGTATAATGTAACGATGGTGAGGAAAGACTTAGTAAAGTTCTGGTGATCTTTGCCAAGGTCATTCTATTCATTAATACAGTATTTCCCAAAGGACTAGACTATAGAATATTCCCCCAAAGGATTAGACTGTAGGACGAGACTCACAGAGTTGTGAGCTCTCATCTCCTTGGGCTTTACCTAGAGCTTATGATTTTTCTTTGGAACACATAAGTTCAAATCTTTATAGTCTACATGTTTCAAAGAAAATTTGAAATGAGGACATGGACATTTCCAGACATTTTTCAGACTGTTCATGAAAGTGGTGCCAACCTGGCCTGTTAGTGCCTATAAATGTGTCCATGGGACGAGGGGGCCAGTACACCACATGGGCCTGTGCATTAATCACAGCACAATTGCAGGTTTAAGTTAAGCAGCCATGCAATGAATAACGTTTGAAGGACATGCTTCATGACCAAAAGAGTGTATTTAATTCACTTTGACAACTGCTTCTAATTAATAAAACAAATTACATGGTAATAAAATGGCCTAAGCATAAATAAATCAATCTTACCTACATTTAGCCACTGTTGTTTGAATTTGTTCTTTGATTTCAGGGAACGTGAACTTGGTGTATCTGACACCTAGTAGGCTGGGAGTAATATTTGTGCATACAAGGCAGAGATGGCACAGCAGAGCACAGGGTGGATGAAAAGCTGCTCCTGTCATGGTGGCCAGGAAGTAGAGAAAACACAAAGAACCTGAAGAGGAAGAGGCCCCTTCCCAGTCATGCCCCAGCTATCCTGTCCAGACCCTGCCACCTAACAGCACAGTTAGCTGATCACGTCACCTTCCAAATGTGTGAGGCTGTGGGATGTATTTCGCAGATTTAAATTATAACAAAGCTAAAATTAGATTGCTGCTTTTCACTGCGTTTTCTAGTGTTATGAGTCTTACTGCTCACGTTGCTTATCTAATGATTAATAGCACTTCCTTTAGGACATCCTTGCGGTGGAAATCACTGTCATTTTGCCATTGTTCCTGCGAAGACCACATTGCAGCTGAGTGATGAGTCTATAATAGAACATTAACTGTCCACCTTTTCAAGCTATACACAAAGCCATGTACATATCACTAGGTGATCTAGCTGCTTGTCATAGCTTAACATGATTTCTTCCTCTATTTCAATATAACATCAAAAGTCCCTTACCAGTCAAACATACATATTTTATTCTGATCCCTTTGACCACTGACCTTAGTCAATATTTACACATGTATCAACTAATTCTACTCAGATCGACTCTTTCTGGTAATGCCAAGGGCACTGAACCCTGCTGAACAAAAACATTGCATCTGTCTTTAAGCAACACCTGGCTGTCCTCAGAACTGAGAGGGACAACAATAGAACCACATGACCTGATGAAATCATCCCTGGGATGACATTTCCTGGTCCCCGCCTTACATTAAATCAAATATAACAATCTCAGCCTTCCTCCCTCATGGTGAGGTTTTCTCCTGGACTTGCTTCCTGCTGTCTTGCAGTGTAATGATAAAAACCCTAAAGTTTTCTGTATTCTTGGGCTATTCATGGTAAATTCTTTTTACCACCTTCAGTACCAACTTTTCCCATACTGTACCTCACTTGATGATTTCCTCTTCCAATATAACCCCCATATTCAGATAGTTACTATTCCTTATAAGTTGAATAAAACTTTCAGAGTTAAGACAAAAGCAACAATTTACAATAAGGAAAACCCAAAGAGGAGACATCTGTAGTGAAAAAAACTTGAAAGTTTGGGGAACTTTCTAAATAATTCATCTGCAAGGGACTTTGTAAAGAATGAATAGTTACTGCTATCATGACCAAGAGAAGAAGAACCAGTGAAAAAGAACAGTACTCCCAAAGCTGTGAAAATATCTCTTTTCAAGCGAAGACATATCAGATGCTGGGGTATCTCTTATTCATTCTAAAGAACTGACCCACAGGGCCTGGCATGGAGCTACACACCTGTAGTCCCCTCACTCTGCAAGCTGAGGTATGAACCCAGCCTGGGAAACAATGAATTAGTGAGACCCCAGAAAGATGGGGGCGGGGGGGTGGGACAGAGACAGAGACAGAGACAGAGACAGAGACAGAGACAGAGACAGAGACCGAGGAACTGTTCAATAGCCTTAGACACTGGTAGGACTTTGAACATCAACTCATCATTCATTGTCAGCTCGGCCAAAAGAATATTATTGCCTTCTTGGTGGGTCTTTGTGGCCAGGCTTTTCACAGGCCTCCTCTAAAAATTTAATGATAAGTAACATGGGAGAAAGTCTTGAATTGATCAGTTACCATTTCAAAGATCAAAGTGAATAAACAGGCCTCCTGGCGTCTCTCTTGCCTCGGGAGCTGTCAATCAGATACTCCCATCTTCCTTTCTTCCTTCCATCCGTCCTTGGCATCATTCTCTCCCCACCCCTTTCTCTCCTCCAGATTGATTGATTGATTGATTGATTTTTCTATATTTCAGGGAAGGGTTTTACAGGGTGTTCAGGGTCTCACTACTAGATTGGACTAGTAGTGATTCTCTTATTTACAACCTCCCAAGCGCTGGGATTACAAACTTGCCACCACGCCCAGTCTCTCTCAGCTTGTCCCAGGGGCAGGGCCTGCATGGCAGGCCCAAGGATTGAACCCCTGGCCCACTGGCCCTGTCTCCTCCAGTTTTAGAATAAGCTGTTTCTTTTGCTTGGTGATTATTTGGTTTGCCTTTTCCCACTTCCTCTGCCTATCCAGCTGTCCTTCCTTCAGTACCCCCATAAATAAATACCTATTCAACTTCTATAGTGTATTAGGTATGTGCTAAATTCCTGGTAGTTAGCAGAATGGATGATTTTTGCACTCATATGTCACTCTACTTCCTCTTTTTTCTACTTCTGCCTTTCTTAACTGAGTATAATAGGGAATTAAATTTTAAAGCATACCATTTATGGGCTGGGGAGATAGCTCGGCAGTGTAAGCACCTGCCTGGCAAGCACAAGGACCCAAGTTCAATCCCTGGTACTGCATGCCTTACCAGCCTGGAAACCTGGGTGTGCCGTGCCAGCCCCCAAACCAGGCATGGTGGTGCACGCCAGTAATCCCAGTGTTGGGGATGCTGAGACAGGGGGTTCACTGTGAGTCTGAGCTGTGTAATCAGACCCTGCATCAAATAAATAAATAAATAAATAAATAGATAGATAGATAGATAAATAAATAAAAATGATTGATAAAAAGAATATCATATATACATGTATATATTGAATTTAATGTTCTATTCTCCACCCTATAATTTAATGGTTTTGTTTTCTTTCAAAATTTAATATAAAACAATAACTGAAGTTAACTAAGTAGAATCTTGGGTATTGTCTGCATGTTCAAACATATTAGTAATTTTCAGCAATATGTAGCAAGGTTAATCACATAAGCTTGTCTCTTTTCTTTCCTCATTTTTGGTATCTTTAATTTTGTTATTCTTGCTCAGGGCCTTTGTACTGAGTTATATCGCTGCCTTTTTTTGTTTTTGTATTTTATTTTGAGACAAGGTCTCACCAGATCTTTAGGTTGCCCAGGCTAGCTTTGAATTTTTTCTATTATCAATAATATTTGTTACAAAATGATACCTTTTATTTTTAAAATTTTATCTTATGAAAGAAAGTAAAACAAAAATTCATAACAAAATTTTAGGAGACTAACAATAGTTAATACCTCGAATTTATAATCCTGCCTCAGTCTCCTAAAAATCTAGGATCACAAGCATGTCTGCCTAGTCTCATGTCATTTTGGGTTAAATTTTGTTGTGAAATGAATCTCAGGAGTACCCTTACTAAAATTGTACTATAATTTTTGGAATTTTTCATTTAGAAAAAGGAATCAATAGTTTCATTTGCTGAGTGCACACGGGACTCATCATAGGCAATTTTACTTATTTTATTTTCTTGGTATCTAAAATCAAATCAAAATATGTGGATCATATAAAGACAAAAGTAGGGCTGGCCAAATAGCTCATTAGATTAAAGCACCTGCAAGCAGGCACAGGGGCCGGGTTTCGATCCCCAGGCCTATTGTTCTGGCCCTGTTCCTGAGGCGCACTGAGACAGTAATTCAGACTGGGTTTAGTGACGCGCACCTGTAATCCCAGCACTTGGGAGTCTGTAAGCAGGAGAATCACTACTAGTCCAATCCAGTAGTGAGACCCTGAGCACCCTGTAGAGCCTTCCCTAAAATAAAAAAAAAAAAAAAAAGAAAGAAAGAAAAGAAAAATAAAAGCAAATTTATTTTATTTATTTTTTATTAAAAAAGAGTCACTGTTTAGTATAGGCTGGTCTTTTAACTCAGAACCTTCCTGCCTCAGCTTCCCTAGTGATGGGAATACAAGCATGCATAGCACACTTGGCTCCAACAGATACAATTATTTTTGTCTGTTTTTGAGATAGTCTTGTCCTGTAGCTCAAGCTAGCCTTGAACTCTCTACATAGCCCAAGGTGGTCTTGAATTTATAGCACACTTCCTACCTCACCCTTACAAGTACTGGGCTTAAACCTAGCGTTACTGTGCCTAGCACAAATTTCAGAAAAGAGGTTTAATTCTCCTTATTGGAAACAAGAAGACATTTCCTTCTTGTCCTTCTCTTCAGAACATTTCCTTTAGAACACTTGTAACAGAAAGTACGTTCCCTCTGTCCTTGAGTTGTAGGTAAGTCCTTCTGAAACACTCAGTTGGCATGTTGTCAGCTGCATGACTGAGGAGGAGCAACACTTGCAAGGACCCAGGAGCTATTTGTTTTGAAATGTAAATGTCACAGGAGCCAGTATGTCTCTACCTCATGGGTGGACACCTTTCTCTACCATGCAATATTATCTCCTCTAGTACAGATAGATGTTTGCTTTTCCTCTGGGAAAAGCCAGGCAGATCTTACAGACACTCTTCTGCCCTCTCCTGTGTCTGACACACGGCACTGTCAATCCTCCTTTCTTGAAACCTACGTACAGTGTACCTTGAAAACCTATAATGAGCCACAGAAGCTTGGCTGACATGATGGGTTGAATATAGTTTGTTTCCCAAGGGTTCATGTATTGGGTGTTTGGTCATCACTGTTGTGGTGTTGAGGTGGTAGAATTGTATGACAGATATGTCTGGGACACTGTGGTGCTGCCCTTGGGACAGGTGAAGGCAGCTTTTGTGGGATTCCATTCCTGAGACAGTGAGTGCTTATGAGGAGCAAACCTTTACTGTTGATTATTTTCCTCTGGATTCCTAGCTCACCATGAATCTATCTATCTGTCTATCTATCTTTCTTTCTTTCTTTCTTTCTTTCTTTCTTTCTTTCTTTCTTTCTTTCTTTCTAACAGGACCTTTCTGTGTAGCCCAATCTGCCCTTGAATTCACCAAGTAGTGCAGACTGGCATGGAACTCACAGTAATCTTTCTGCCTCAGCCTCCCAGATGCTGGGATTGCAAATGTACAGTGCCACGCCTGGCACCATATGATCACTCTTGCACAAGCTACCATCATGATGCTGTCTGCCTCTGCCATGAGGTCCTCAGTAGAGGCTAACTGATGGGGCTGGGCAAACAGCAAGCTATATAATCTCTCTCTCTCTTTCTCTCTCTCTCTCTCTCTCTCTCTCTCTCTCTTTCCCTCCCTCCCTCTCTCTCCTTCCCCCCTTTTTTATTTATCTACATTTTTCCTTTTGTCAATACTGGAGATCAAACCCAGTGGCCCCTGAGCTACATCCCCAGCCCCTAACTTCTTATATACACGTTACTCAGCCTCAGGTACTTTGTTATAGTAACAAAAATGGACTAGTGCAGCTGTATAAGGGAGGGAGATTTCTTTTTCTATGCAATTTCATGCCAGATTGCCTGTGATGTGCATCATATTATTGTTCATTGCTTATTCAATAATTAAAGTGTTCTATTTGTCTACTGCTTTTGTGGACATTTCAGAGATGATTTTGTTTTTAATTATATTTCCTCCACAATTTATACCATAATATAGTAACCTCATTTTAAAGATAATGTTCAGCTAATTTTGCTTCTTTCCTAGTATAATTATGGTTTGCTCATAAGAGTTTCAGCTAATATTTAATTAACTTGTATAATCCCATGCAATTGCTAATGATGCTGTGCTATTTACCAAGGCCTTTTATGTTCCATGACCTATAAGTAATATATCAAAGCATGGCACAGAGTAGTACACCTATAATCCCAGCTGCTAGGGAGGCAGAGACAAGAGGATTCTGAGTTCAAGACTAGCCTGGACAACGTAATGAGACCTTGTCTCAAAAAACAAATACATCAGGACCAGTGAAATAACTCAAAAGAATAAGGGCCTAGTTAGGCAAGCACAGGGACCAGGGTTCGATCCCAGGCACCACATGCTCTGCTGGCCCAGCCTCTGAGTGCACTCAACCAGCCACTGAGTCTGGGCATGGTGGCATGCGTGGTACATGCCTGTAATCCCAGCACTGGGGAGGCTGAAAGCAGGATGATCATTAAGAGTCTGAGTTGTGTAGTGAGACCCTTTACCAAATACATAAAAATAAATAAACAAATGAATAAATAATAAAACAACAACAACAAAATGTGGAAATAAAAACTAAAAGTAATATGTTGCCTGCAGAGGCCCAGATTTACTACTGGATCCAGACAGTTGACAGGTGTCCTTTGTAAAAGTGATACCTGTGACTCTTGAATGTCCCTACTCAAGACAGAGATTGGGGGTGTGGCTCCGCTGGTTGGTTCCCTGCAGACGTGAGCTGCTGCCAGCAGGCCAGCGGGTATTTCCAAGACCTGCAGCTTTATCCTGCTGAACTGTGTTTGGCTGCACAGGAGAGAGCAACTGGCTCCAGGACCCTCTGGAGACATCCTGCGAATTGAGAGGAGAGATGGGGGTCAGACTGGCTCTAGTTCAGTAGTTTGGATGCTTGTCACCCTCTCATCCCACTGGCTGTGCGGCCCTTGGGTGGTGTCTTTATTTTCTCTCTCTCTCTCTCTCTTTTTTCTTTCTTGTATTTTAGGGAAGGGTCTACAGGGTGTTCATGGTCTCACTACTAGATCAGACTCCTAGTGATTCGCCTGTTTACAGCCTCCCAAGAGCTGGGATTATAGGCGCGCACCACCATGCCCAGCCTCAATTGAACTCAGGTCCTTGCACTTGCCAGGGAAGTGCTTATTCTACTGAGCCATCCCCTGGCCCAGAAAGGAGGTTTTCATTAAAGATTATTGATGAAGAAGATGAGGCTGGGTTGGTGCGTCTAATACATGGCTGTGGGAGAGATCTACTGCCTCTCAAATCAGATGTGCATCGTGCTGCAGATACAATGGATTTCTCTGCTAAAATCAAGCCATGTTTCCTATAATTTCTAAAAAGAAGAGAACATGCTCAGCCTTACTTTTCATAGAGTAAACTAATGGAGCACACTTACCTTGCGATAACTGCTCAGAGCTCTATATCTGCCTCATGCTGGTCAAGAAATGCAAGAATAATTGGAAGCACTTGTCGGTTGCATTTAGTGAGTTCTTTTAACAACCTCCAAACCTAACACCATGTATCTGTGGGCAATAGTGTGGGAATGTTTTATCATAAAGAACTTGAGGAGCTGGTCATACAGCTTAGTGGAGGAATGTGTGATTAGCCTGTGCAAGGCCCTGGGTTCAATCCCCAGCACCAGAGCAAAAGTCAGTTACAAGAAAACATTTCTTTTCTAGCTGGAAGCCCAAGGCTGCAACAAACATACCTTGGCATACGGCCAGGGTTGGCATACTAGAGATGGTGCTATGCATCCCCAAGTCACCCTCAGGGGTCCCCAAATCACCCTCAGGCTTACTGATTTACTGGAAAGATTCACAGGACTCAGAAAAGCAGCTGGATGTCCGGGGACACTTTATTTAGAGGAGGAAAATAGAGATAAAGGAAATAAGAGTATCCAGGGGCAGGTTTCGAGGTGTTCCCTCCCACTACACTCCCATGGGATTAGCTTAATTCTCCAGCAGTAATGTGTCACAACTCATGCAAAATGCTGTGAACTGTTTGAAGTCCTCAGGAGCCTTGATTGGAGATATCCTTAGTCCTCACTAAGCTTTGACTGGAGCTTGGCCATGTGGCCTCGTGGTGCCAGTGAGACCAATCACAGCCGTTCAGGCTCCCATCCCTCCTCCCCAGCCCCACCAGAGCAGGCAGCCGCCATGCATCCCAAAGGCAGCATGATCCAAGGCCTCGGGTATGCAAACCCACTTCATGGTACCTACGCAGAAGGCGTGGAGGCCTCAGGAACTACTTATTTCCTGGGAACTGGCCAAGTGCATCTTAAAGACTGGTCTTCCCTTGGTGTGTTCAGTGCTTAAAAATCAACTTATGGTCTTTATTTTTTAAATTTTATTTATTTATTGTGTGTGTGTGTGTGTGTGTGTGTGTGTGGTACCAGGGACTGAACTGAGGACCTTGCATTTTCCAGGCAAGCATTTATTCCTCTGAGTTATCTCTCCGGCCCTAACTTATGGTCTTTAAAATGGAGTTAAGAACATAAGAAATCATAAGGAACTTAGCAGTGCAGTAAAAACAAGCGAAGAAGTGTGGGCAAATGACTGTCATAATTTATTCAGATGATTACAGAAAGTTAGGGTTGAGCCTTGTAATAGACATTTGACAGTTTGAATGTTTTATTCATTTATTCATAAATTTGCTGGGTACTAGGCGAGAACATCATGTTTAGTGATATAAATATGCTTCCTTTCTTGCAGAACTTGCTATTTATTAATAGAAGGTAGAGACAACTTGAAGAGGCCTGGGTAACAAGTGCGACAATGCTAATGACACCAGTAGTAGGTGTAGTGAGAGCAGCTGAGGCGGACAGTGTGGCCAGGTCAGCGGTGATCTCCAGCTGGACAGCCATTGGCTTCGTCTGGCCGCAGGACAGTGAGCAGCACTGGCAGGGATCACATTACCTTCCTTGCGGCACTAGGGATGAGCGCAGGCTCTACACATGCGCCGCAGGTGCTCTTCCCCTAAGCTACACCTCCAGTGCCTCGTGGATCATGTGGCAGTTAGCTTTCTGTCACTGTGACAAAATAATTGAAAAAAAAATTAAAGGAACAAAGATTTATTTGGGCTTGTGGCGTCAGGTATTTCGGTCCATGGATATTGGGATATGCTACTTCTGGGCACGAGGAGCAGAACATCATAGCAGGGGTCCTGCTGTGGAGGAGAGCTGCCCAGCCGTGGTGAGCAGGAGGCCCCGGAAGCAAGACAGCCCGGGCCAGGAGTGGGCAGGATGTGGGCCCACAGCCACCCCGTGACCCACTCCTTCCCAAGTTCTGTTGCCTCCTTAATGATGTCAAGTTATGACCCCATGAATGGATTAGACTGCGGAGGATGCTGGAGTCCTCAAGATCCAGTCACTTTCCAGAAGGCCAGCCCTCACCCCATATGCCTTTTCAGGACATGTTAGATCCAACCCACAGCAGATGGCTTTCGGGTGGAGGTTTGAAGACCCCGTGTGTGCTCTCCCTCACCTCACCCTCTGGTGTAATAACACAGCAGCTGCATGGGGCTGGGCCACCACAGGGCCCACAGCTGTTCTGACTCTG
>NW_004524591.1:6282849-6283430 GCF_000260255.1 Octodon degus
TCCTGAACTCACTATATAGACCAAGCTGGCCTGGAACTTGTGGTAATCCTCCTGCCTCAGCCTTCTGAGAGGTAGGATTACAGGCATACACCTCCATGAATGGTGAGAGGTCCATCTTGAAAAGAACACCAGGAAATTAAAACCAATTCATTGCAGTTTGATAAAAAAAGTGCTTCAATGTCAACAGGAAGAGCTAGTTGAAAGGTAAGTATGATCTAGACTTTTAAAAGCTTTGAGAAGAATTCTAATAATGTGTTTACATAATTTAGTATTTTTGAAGAATGTGTGAACCTCCAATAATTTAACCCCAGATTTAATTTAAATCTACTGACTGTACTTTAGACTCCTCTATCATACTTCTCCTTCCAGGTGGCTTTGTAGATGCTGTCAACATATCTGAGATTAATGAGGAGGCAAATTGAGTTGGGGGAGAGTTAGCCAGGTGTGGGACATAGTTATGTGGCCTGCAGTCACTCCATGTCTAGTTACGACAAGGTTGGTGTTTGGCTGTACGTCTCCAACCCCAAGTCAGCGGCTCTCCAGCCCACTCATAGGTCTCTGTGTCCACTAATCCCATGAAC
>NW_004524591.1:6284815-6288549 GCF_000260255.1 Octodon degus
AAAAAAAAAAAAAAAGGATAATGGAGACAAGGGATTTTCCCCTCCCCAGTTCATATAGTATTAGCAACAACAAATTGGGACAATACATTGTACGGAAAGCTGGGCATGACAGGGCATGCCTGGAATCCCAGGACAATGGGAGGCTGAGCCAGGAGGATCACAAATTTAACACCAGCCTGGGCAACTTAGTGACTTAGGAAGACTAACTCTCAAAAAAAAAAAAATATTATTTTTTTGTGGCACATGCCTATAGTCCCAGCCCTTGGGAGGCCCAAGAAGGATCACTTTGGGTTCAAGACCAGCCTGAACTGCATAGCAAGATACTGTCTCAACAAGACAAAACAGAACAGAAAAGAACAAAACAAAATAGGACTGGAGGTGTTTTAATCCCACTACCACATGCACAAGTATTGGAACGAAGAAAAGCTAACCTAAGTTGCCTTTTTTCCTGTTGTGGGGATTGAACCCAAGGCCTCACGCATGCTATGACAATGCTTCCTCTACCCCTGAGCCACGTCCCAAGCCCAAAACATAAATTTTAGTCAACTGTGCTGGAGAAAAGACTGACCTGCCTTTCCAGTCTCTCTGTTGAAATTACTATAAAAATTAAACAGCTAAAAGAGCAGGGCAAAATACAGGGTTATTCACATAGTTATAAAACAACGAGTTATAAGGCAGTTCATAAAAACTATAGGTGAGGGAGATTTGTAACATTTATCATTTGTTTATAAAAATTTGGAATTCATTGTGTTTTCCATTTAGAATAATTTTTACTTAAGTTTTTTTGTATTTTAATATTAATTTTTGTTTGGTTGGTTTTATTTATTTTTCTGAGACAAACTCTCACAACGTAGTCCAGGCTGGCCTAAACATGTATCCTCCTGCCTTAGCCTCCCAGTTGCTCAAATTACTGGCATGTGCCACGTGGCTGGCTGCATACTCTACTTTTCTAAGCGAGCTTCTGATGTTCAGTATTCCATGTTTAAAGAGCAGATTTTATAAACTTCCAAAGAAAAGGAAAAAAGTACAAATTGTTGTGTAAAATGTAGAAGGAGGCAGCGTGGCTTATGCTCTTCCACAGCGCTGGAAGAGACATTACAATAGAGAAAAAAGCCTTCTAATTTCTAATTAAATTAATTTCCCTGGACTTTGACACATTTCACATTCTCAGTCAAATCATGGAGGTGAATAAAAATATTTTCTGAGGGGTGCATAATCTTAAAAATTAGACCTGGCCCTTATTTTAGGAAAGTGCTAAACAGCATGTTCCTGTGTACGTGAAATTGTG
This sequence comes from Octodon degus, assembly GCF_000260255.1. Taxonomy (NCBI): domain Eukaryota; kingdom Metazoa; phylum Chordata; class Mammalia; order Rodentia; family Octodontidae; genus Octodon; species Octodon degus. The sequence continues at coordinate 6,286,104 of NW_004524591.1, forward strand.
CAAACAGGATATGACTTCATAATGACACACTTTTATTTCCAAAAACGATGTCTCTCTGCCCTAGATTGTACCTGGCAGGCTGCCAGAAAGAAGACGCAGTTGGTGCTGCGCAGAGAGACACCCGACGCACGGAGCCCTCAGAAGTGAAACGACCACGTCCCCACATCAGCTACATTTGTCAGCCAATGGCTACCATTCTAAAGTAAAGTTTGTGTATAAAAGTAAGGACAACAAGTGCCTGCAAGCGGATACAGGGGCCAGGGGTTCGATCCCCTAGCTTGCTGTGCCGGCAGTTGCTGGGTGTGGTGGTTCACGCCTGTAATCCAAGCTCTGGGGAGGAGGCTGTAAACAGGAGGGTCACTGGGAGTCTGATTTAGTAGTGAGACCCTGAACACCCTGTAGACCTTCCCTAAATTTAAAAAAAAAAAAAAAGTAAGGACAACAAAGTAGACATATAATTTACTAGTTTCTCTATAATAGCATTACTTATATGACTTAAATCTCAGATTATTGATAATTAGGCCATAAACGCTCATCTTACCCTTCTGGACTCTTCTCCCCCTCCCCCCTTCGGTACTGGGGATTGAACACAGGGCCTTTGAACTAAGCACCAGCCTCAGTCCTTATTAATTTATGTGTGTATTTATTTATTTATCTATTTATTTTGAGGCAGGCTCTCACTGAGGTGCTAAGTTGTCCAGGGTGGATCAAAGTTTGGATCGGCTAGCCTCAGCTTCCCAGCGGGGAGGCCGGGACCAGCGCAGCCCACCATGCCCGGCTCCCCCTTTGCTCCATGACAGCTTGGTTATCAAGTGGCCATCCAAGTACATTATCATCCCTGCCCGTCCTTCCTCAACCCTCATTCCACATGTCCTTCTTGGCCACACGATGCAGGACTCACCCGGCTTGGGCAGTTTGCTCTTCAAACCTTCATCCCTAAATATTGTCATTGACATTTTTTTGAGCTTTACTGTACCTAGATAGAACAGTGCAATCTATACTGCTGTAGTTCCACTTTCTTTTCCTCTTCTTCCTGTTTCTAAGACTCAGTCACTTGCTCAGCAGTTGCATTCTGTTCATTTCTGGTAATGGGTGGGTTACTCCATGTGAATTTCATGATTCAGCCACGGATTGTGGCCGTGGGTGGTTGAGTTGCTTCCAACCCAGGGATGAGTGAGGCCCTGGGCGTGGAAATGGGCTTGCTGAGTTTCACTGATAAATCTGAAAGGTGTGTTTTTCATTTTATTTATTTTAAAGAAAAGAAAAATATTAAAAACAATGGTACAAAAACCTCAAAACAAGATCATAGGAGAGTAACAATGGTCAGTGCATGTTATCTTCAAAGTAGTTTTTCATAGTATAAAATACAGGCATGAAAAATTGGTCAAACAATATAGGCATAAATCTTTCTCTTTCAGTGAGCTAATAGCAATTAGTACATTTTTTCCCTTCCTTCTTTTCTCCTTTTCCCCATTCCAGTTTCTCTTTCCTTTAGAGCATTCTCCCCCCCCCCCCGATTTCACAGTATCTATTGTAGGGGCTGGGGAGATAGCTTGGTGGTCTAAGTGCCTGCCTGGCAAGTGCAAGGACCCAGGTTTGATCCCTGGTACCACATCCCATGCCAGCCCTGCATAGTGAAACACTGTACCAGATTAATAAATAATTTTTTTAAAAAATCTATTGTATATTTTGCATCTTATTTACTCTTTCTGCTTCTTACATGAGGGGGACATTCCAATGTTTACACATGTGAGGCTTGCTTATTTCACTCATGAGTATGGTCTTGAGTTGCATCCATTTCTCTGTAAATATCTCAAATTTATCCTTCTTTGTACCTGAACAGTGCTCCACTATATAAAAATACCACAGAAAGACACATTTTATATAATTTAAAATATTTAATCACCCTTGCAAATTCCAAGTTGACGTCCACCTTCTCAAACTTAAAGACAACTCATTTAAATAAATTCGTCTGACCACCTTCACAGCACTTCCGTCTCATCGGTTTGTGAGACATGGTCTTGCTATGTAGCTCAGCTTAAGCAGGAACTCATGATCCTCCTGCCTCAGCCTCCTGTGTAGTGGGGCTTGGAGGAAAGCACCACCACCGTACCTGAACTCCCTCGCTCCTACTCATCACCCACTCTAACATGTGTATTCATTCAGCTGGTTTTATTAGTTTATTCATCCTATTTGTTGAGGTAGTTGTTGGATAAATAAATACAGCTGCCATGGATCTTCCATAGTCAAACTGGAAGTAGATTTAGGCCTCAGAATCCAAAAAGGGTGGTTTATAGAAAGTTCTTTCCTGTGGTAGAGTATTATACTCACCATCAATTCATCCAGGAGAGTGGCTCATGCCTGTAATTTCAGCACTGCAATTCCAGGCTGCAGAAAGATCACAAGATCATGCTCAGTGTGGACAACATTGTCTTAAAATAAAAGG
>NW_004524591.1:6289369-6311787 GCF_000260255.1 Octodon degus
GCCGAGAGGAAAAGGTTCTAGCTCTTCCCTGCGTCTGCTCAGGAGACAGAATATCAGAGGGAAGATGGACCAAATGCAGTGAAACATCTATCTGTCAGCGCAAACAATTTAGGCACATCAATTCCACTTGAAACCACTGACATTTTAAAACTTGGCACTTAATGTTTCTAATGATAATATTTTATTGGCTAAAGAAATATTGCACTGGGGTTTAGTCTTCATGTGGTAAGCTGCGGGAGAAGCAATTTGAAATTTACTGTATCACTGACATTTTATGTGACTGTAAATTGTGTATGAACACTTTGATGTTTATGTAATTTCTTGTTCATATTCCTGAGGTGCACAGAGAGGATTTTGGTAGAGTAGTGAACGGGGTTTCGGAGTAATTACTTTGATGTGTTGAGCATAATCAAATTCTGATGCTGACTTATTTAAAAAGAGGTGTTGACCTTAATAAAAAATGTTTAACAGAAAATAAAAATGATACTAAGAAAATAGAAAAAAAATGCTTAAAACATAAATGGGGGGGGGGCAGGGAAATAGCTCAGTGGAATAAGCGCTTGCCTGGAAAGCAGAACGGCCTGAACTCAATCCCCAGTTATGAGAGAGAAGAGAAGAGAAGAGAAGAGAAGAGAAGAGAAGAGAAGAGAAGAGAAGAGAAGAGAAGAGAAGAGAAGAGAAGAGAAGAGAAAAGAAATAAAGGAAAGTTGAGATAATGTCAAGTTTAACCTAGCCCTGGAGTGAGATTTAGGAGGACTGTGAAAATGGGAGATGGGTTACTCAGCACTGGAGAATTCCCTTCCCTCCCTGCTAAAAGATTCAGACTGCAAAACTAAAGTACAGTCTCCAAATGGAACTGGTGAGTTTGCTGCAGGGCATATGGAACAAACATCGTTCAAATCCTTTTCATCAAGGGCATGTACCTCTCCAAGCCAAATGCTAGCAGCGCTGGTAACTAACAGCAAGCAGTGCTTCTCCGTGCGGTGTGGGCGCCTGCCTGAAGCTGGCCCCAGGTCACCCTCTGGGGTCCACACCACCCTCCTCCACTCCCAGCCAGGGTGCGTAGGCACCAGCAGCAGCCTCATCCCAGGGACACGCAGGGTCTCTGTGACCTCTGACACCTTCGACTAGAGATTCTGCTTTCTGGTGCCCATGGTAGAACACCACACACTGGGCAGGTTTTAACCAAAGAGGTGGATTTGGTTCAAGATCCTGGCGGCAGGAGGTTGAGGGGCTGCTCTCAGTGGTGCCCCCCTTTCTGCATGTGGTGAGAGGACCCAAGGGGCTGACTCTGCCCGTGAGTCTCTCTCCCTCCTTTTAGGAAAACACCAAGATTCCTTCACCCCAAGACTTTTTCTAATCCTTCCCGCCACCCACCTCCAAACACCATAGCCAGATTAAGAGGGTTTTTCCCCTCTTTCCCCACCATGAAGTCTGTGGGATGCTCCAGCCATATCCACCAGAGCAGCCTTTACTAAATCTTATACTACATCGCAGGCTGAGACTCAGCCTCCCAAGCCCTCTTCCTCCTTTCCTCACTTCTTTCCTGGCACCTCCAGATGTCAGACCTGCTCCTTGGTTGTTTAGCATGGCCAGCTTCCTCTACCTCCCTCCTTGGTTCCAGCCTGAGACTGCTTCTAGTTCCTTTCTTGTATCTCTAAGTCAGGGGGCCTCTGGCCTCTCAGAAGACCCGGACTAATTTCTGGGAATGTTCTTCGTCCTGGTTCAAAACTAAGGAGAAATTCTAAGTACAATCACCTCAGCCATCCTGTATAGATGCTTGCATGTTTTTCTCCCTATGTTTTTCCTGTCTTTTCTCCTTTCTCCCCCCTTCATTTTTTAATCCTTAAGCTCCCTTTCTTTTTCATTTTACTACATATGTTATATCTTTCAGGTTTTATTTCTTCTTTTGGGTTCTAACACTAGGGAGACAAAAATTACACATGTGGGTCTGGTTTATTTCACTTGTATGAGTATAGTCTCTAGTTGCATCCACTTACTTAGGAAGGCTGAGGTGATTGTACTAAGAATTTCTATCATTTTTTAAAAATAGCAGTTAATGTGTAGAATTTTCACCTTGACTAACTGTATGCTGACATCTGCAGCTAGGCAACTACATCAAGGACAACAATGTCTAATACAAAAGCCATGCCTGAATGCCTGCCATCTTGGTCTTCTTAATTGTGTACCATTTCTAAAGTCATATCAATTATTACCATACTGTCTTTAAAATAAATTTTTAAAAAAGGTAAGAGAAGAGAAACAAGAACAAAAATATAAGGTTTCCTGGAAGCAAGTGATAATATTCAATCATATGTCCAATCTTATATAACTATATCTGTTAAGCTGAGCAACAGATTTGATGATCAAAAATAGTATATCAACCATTGTTAATCAGCTATTCTTGTTTTGATAATTTGCAACATATGTATTGTTGTATGTTACCCTGTTTCTGATTTTTGTTCTTGCTTTTATTACTCTTCAAAATAAAATTAAATTAAATTTTTAAAAAGCTAAGGGGAAGGAAGAGAGGCAGAGCAAAGGGGCAAGGGGCAGAGAGAAGGGGAGGAGGGGGCGGAGGAGAGGAGGCTGGGCAATCTCCACAGCTGCAGTTGTGTTTTTCTGATCCCGAGTCCCATTTTCTTGATCATCTGAGTCTTTCACAGACAGTGAGCATAAGAGATTGTTTGAGACTGAAGTAAGTAAATCCTGAGACAAGGTACTGAGGTGGAGCCGGGTCGGATTTGTTACCAGGCTGGTAGATTCAGTTCACCGCTGCTCACTGCTCCCGGGACTTCTCAGCGCATAATCACAACTTCAGTCTGCACGGAGGTGTCCCTGTGCTGCACGGTGGGGTCCCCAGCTGGCTGTGCCTTGGGAGAGCCCTGTGCTAGGTGACCTGCTGTCACCTGTATTCTTTGCTCTCCTGTTATGCTCTTGGCCTTCTGTCCCTCGTGGGGTCACTCTGCCCTGTTACTCTGCTCTAGCCTTTCAGGGACTTTTGCAGGATACCATGGAGGTTTTCTCTCCTGTGAATCCCTTTGTCGTAGATTAGGAAAAGACTCACACAGAGCTGTAGGGATTTTTTTTTTATCCCATTCTTCTTGACCTTCCCCCAAGTTTTAGCCACCACCTTGTACTCGGGGAGGACCTGAGCACTTTAAATAGTTGGGAAGGAAGGCTGTTTCTCAGTACTCTGGCCTGAGCACAGTCTTTAGCACCGTAACCCTGTCTAGGCAACAGCCCACAGGGCACAGGTGGCAAATAATTGCAGACTCACCTCTGTGGCTAGGGGCCTTGCACTCTAGTCGGCAACACTGGTTCAAATATTAGGACACTAAGAGATGATCAAGTGGCTATTGTGGCACATGGTGGCAATCACAGCACTCTGGGAGGCTTAGAAGGGAGGATCTTTAGTTCAAGCCCAGCCAGGGCAATTTAGCAACACAGTGAGATTTTATTTAAAAAAAAAGAAAAGGACAGTAAGAAGAAAAATATATATGGCTGGGGATGTAGCTCAGTACAAAAACCCTGGATTCAGCCCCGTCTCTCTCTCTCTCTCTCTCTCTCTCTCTCTCTCTCTCTCTCTCTCTCTCTCTCTCTCTCACACACACACACACACACACTAAGTGTTCAGCTAGTTTTAATTTTCCTTCCCAGCTAATGTAAAAGGAATGGAATTTTGGAGAGGTTTTTTGTTGGTGTTGTTTTCTTCCTAAGAATATTTTATCATGTCTGGGTTTTAGTTCTGCTAGATGGCTTTCCTTTTTTTTTTAAATTTAGTACAGGGTCTGCAGGGTCTCACTACACAGATCGGACTCGTAGTGATTCTCCTGTTTTCAGCCTCCCAAGTACTGGGATTACAGGTGCACACCACCATGCCCAGTCTCAGTTCCTGTCTCAGTGCACCCCAAGGGCGGGGCTGGCAACGCTGGAGATCAAACCCCAGTCCCTGTGTCTGCCTAAGCAGGGGCTTTAATTCATTGAGCTATCTGTCCAGCCCTGTTAGATGTCTTTAGTCCTTCAGTTTTTTGAAAGGTATTTCCAAGACTATGTCATTCTTTCTGTGGTGGAAACAAATGTCTTTTGCAAATTTCTACATCCACATCAGAAAGAGAAATCCCACAATATCCATTTGTTTCCTTTTTCTTTATTTTTTGGCGGGATCAGGGATTGAACTGAGGCCCTTGTGCTTGCCAGGCAAGCACTTATTCTACTGAGCCATCTTATTTGTTTTCTTCTGCTATTTGCATTGCTTCCTGTTTTCCCTATCAAAGGCCACAGATCTTATCAGATAACCCTGCTACAACTACAGCTCTTGGGTCTTGACGGGATTCTGCAACTGATCTCTTCAATTATGCCCCAGCCTTGGGATAATTATAACTTTCTACTCTTGCTTGTGCTGGATACTTCTCCATCCTTCGCTGGCTTCTTTTAAGCTTGTCCGCACTTTTTATAATAGTACTTTTATGAAACTCTTCTCAGGTATACTATTTAAGCCATCTACTTCCTGCTGGGGCCCAGATTGATAGGTAATATTTCTTTGAGAAAAAGAGAGGGGCTGAACCCACAGGGAGACAGTGAAGAGCATTGTGAAGAATGTGCAGGGAAAGTTGCCCAGCAGGTTGAGTAATAGTTCAAATGGCAATAATGTTCCTGACACCCAGGAATATGAAGAAGACGGATAGATTTCCCTGCCAGCACCTCTCCTGGCTTTTAAAAAAGGAAGCGGAGTATCAAAATATTGTTTAGAGTTGAGGGTCATACTCCAGCATAATTTCTGGTACTCTTCTGATTGCAGATCAAACCTTGTTGGTGTGCAGAGGAAGCAGAGGACTCCAAGAAGATGAATGATTTTAATCAATTTTATTGAAACCATTTAGCTCGTGCATTCTCGGAACTTTCAATTGAGAATTTGAAATCTTAATTTCCATAGGAGTATGGTAAACTTCACACTCCCCACCCCCATCCCTGTGGATACTATGAAACAACAGAATTTTCATGGCTTAGCCTGGAGCCCAGTAGGTATTACAAGACCAGAGGTCTGCTGCTTCTGAACCTTGCTCCGTGCCAGACTCTGTGGAAGGCCTTTAATATCCACATGACAGATGAGGAATGGAGATGCTTCTCTACGCCGACAAGAAATAAGTGCCAATGAGTCCCTTCAGGTGAAGACTGCTATTAAAAGGTTCTCCCAGTTCTTAATTGGGCAAAAATGAGCTTACTGAAATTCACCACTGGACCCAAAAGTGGTGACTCCCGGTTTTCTTTCGCAGGGCGCATCTCTGAAGTTTACTGGTATTTGTGCAATTACCCTTCAGGTCAGTCTGCGCGCCCAGACCCCGGTCCTACGCCAGGCCACATGCTTCCCTGTCCTGGAGAGAAGAAACGTCATGCCCTCCTTTTATTCCTCTTTCTTTGTCCTCACTCCATTCCCTCCCTCCATTCTTTCGGAAGCCTTTCACCTTCTTCATTTCTTGCCTCATTCACCAGAGGCCACGAGCTTGTGTTGAGATCTCATGCAAAATGGTGCCACGTCATCCGGCAGGCCCGGGAGCCCAGGGCGCCGTCCCCGTCTCGCCACCCGCGCGGGTCCCCGTCCGGCCAGCCCTCCGCTCTGCACCTGCGCAGGGCAGCCACGCGAGGCCACGATCACGCGCGTGAGCTCAGGCTCGCTCCCCTCCCCCTCCCCACTCCACCTCCGGGCGGCCCCGCCCCTCCCGGATCCCGGCCGGCCGGGCGCATTTATTTGCATATTGCTACCTTTGTTCCCCTCCGACAGCCAATCAGCGCGCGGGGTAAGGCGTGGGGTGGGCGTGGGCGGGGCCGAGGTCCAGCATCCCGCGGGAGCCGCGGCGGCCGCAGGTTCCGGAGCGGGTGGGAGCGGCGCGTTGCAGCCTCCCTCGGCCCCGGCCCGGCTCCGACCCGGCCCGGCCCAGACCCCGACCTGACCTCGGCCCGCGGGCGCCGCTGCGCTGCCTGGCCAGGCCCAGGCGCGAGGACAAAGCGGCAGCGGGCGGGCGCCGTGCGAACCAGATTCACCTGCAGCTGCGGGCCACGCGGGCTCCAAGATGGTTTGCGGGGGCTTCGCGTGCTCCAAGAACTGCCTGTGCGCGCTCAACCTGCTCTACACCGTGAGTGCCGCCGCCGCCCGCCGCGATCCGCTGCTCCCGACCCGGCTGCACCCGGCTGAGCGGAACCGGGGAGGCGGCGCGGGGGACGGGCGCCTCTGGGCCGGGGCTGCACGCTGTGAACCTTCGGACCAGGGCCTCCCGGCGGGTTCGCAGGATGTCCGCAGCTTCCGAAGTTTGTTTCGTGCTCGCAGAAAGGGATGTGTTTTTGTGGATGTTGTTGCCAGGTTCAATGCTTTTTCCGGGTGGGCTCACCCCCTCCCTCCCCCATCGGTCCCCTCGCTCCATTTTAGGCGAGGCCCTGCAGGACACCAGCGGAACCGCCTCCCACGTCGCTTCTTTTGGGGCCAGGCAGCTTAGGCCTCTTTCTGTGAACCCGGAGGCTCCCTGGGGGTTTGGAGGCGCAGCGCTTGGTGAACAGGAGGAGGGCAAATTGACGTTAATTGAATGGCTACCACATCTCAGGTTGTGCCTGCAAGGTATTTGTTCTCCATTCTGACAACTCTTAAGGCCAGCAGAGTTGTCTGCATTTTTATAAGTAAAATAAAGATCCAAGAGGAGCTTAGGACGTTTTCAAGCTGGTAGTTGGTGAGTCCGGAAAGGAGCCCGTTTTCTGGAACCCAGATCTTTTTACAGCCGCCTCGAGGGTGGAGGAAACTTCCTCCTCTGGCACCTCCCTTCACCGAGCTCTTCTTGCTCCGGCCACTGTAGACGCACACCTGGTCCCTAGCAGCACCCACCCTGAAAACAAACCGGCTCTCCTACCTCAGCATGAGCCGGGCCATCTGGACAAGCTTAGGTTACATCCTTGGGAGGCTGCCCTGTGGCCACCATCGCGAGAGATGCTGGGTCATTTTACGCTTATTGCTTTTTCCTTTGCGAACATGATGGCAGAGCGTGCGAGTCAGGACGGCAGCGGGCTTAGGGTAGGTCCTGGCTTGTTAGGAATCTGGTCAGCTCGGTCCCTAATGGGAGCTGGGAAAAAAACGTTGCTAGAACACCTGGTGGTACTTGGGACATTGTAGCAAGTTAGAGATCACAGTCCACCTGTCTCACGTGAGGCATGTGTATCGCGTCATTTGCCCAGTATGTGCTGATGAGTTCTTTCGCTTTTTCTTTCATTAGCATACAGGGTCTGCTTAAAACTTCAGATTTTCCTCTCTTTTGTGCCCTGACTTCTGGTTCCTTTTCTGTCAATGATTTAGTCATTTGTTCACTCACACTTAATCTTACAGTGTCTGTTTACACAGTGCGATGTCTGCTTTCCCCAGGGCGTGGGGTGGGTGAGTTCTGTAGATTGTTTTAATCTACAAGTTATTATATGGCAAGTTACTTTCAAATCAAGTTCTGTTAATTTCAAGATACACCATTTCTTGTATTTACCCCATACCTAGAGAACAAGAAGAAAAAAGGTTGATTCTAAAGGAATATACACTAGACTGATAACTATTCTAAATTTTTGACCTTCAAAGGCTATTCAGTTGATTTTAATAGCTATTCAGTGAAACAACTAACTGGAAATTCATGGAACTAAGAAAATGGTCCTTTAAAAATTCTAGACTTTTGGGACAAAGGGAAATTTCAGCCTGGCCCCTTCTGCAGCTTTTTAGGATGAAAAAAAAAAAAAAAAACAAAAAAAAAAAACGGTGGTTGAGTGTAGGGTTGAGTTGGGGACTTGAAAGACATTTCTTTACAGTACATGAATGGAAGAATCCCTGCTGGTCATTGTCATAAATACTTGCCTGCTCTATGTGCTCTACTGAAAACTGTTTGGTAAGCCTGGGTCTGAGGTCATTTCTGAAAGTGAATAGAAGCAGGCTTTCCCCGGGGAGTGGCAGGTGTAAAGGCTGCGTCTACCTTCAGCGTCAGCTGGAAGCCTTTTCCCAAGGAATTTAGTCTCCACCAGCTCCGCCATGTGTGCACGCTGTGGTGCTGTATAATGAGCCTGTGATTTCTGGTGACTTCTGGTCAGTCCAGAAAGTGGGGCTCAAAAAAAAGCTGAAAGAAACAGCCCCAAACTCGTCTTGGAGACTTGGTGGTTATGCAGAGGTTACCTGTTGATCTGGTTGATATTTATTTATTTATTGGTCTGCCTTGATGGTGTTAAATAAGGAGCCATCTAGTATTGAGCCATGTTTAGTACAGTATATGCAAAAAGTTTGTAAGTATATAAGGAAAGAGGGGCCAGCCAGATAGCTCAACATACTAAAACGCCTGTATAGGCAGGCGCAGGGACGGGGTTCCATCCATGCTGGCCCCACCCCCAGGGTGCGCTAAGACAGGGACTGAGACTGGGCGTGGTGATGCCCTCGCTTGGGAGGCTGAAAACAGGAGGATCACTATGAGTCCAATCTGTGTAGGGAGACCCTGTAGACCCTATACTAATACATTAGAAAGAAAAAAAAAATCCAAGAAAAGAGGTGCGTGATAGTCCCTTAATGTACCTTCCTGGTGGTTTAAGGAGAACTTGACTTGCCCTGGAACGCTGGGCATCCAAAACATTCTTCACTCAGCAAACATTGGTTGTGTGCCTACTTTCATTTGCAACTCAGTCAGGAAATACAAACCAAATGAGGCTTTGAAAGCACCATGTCTTTATGAAGCCTCTTTTTTGTTTGTACCTTTTCTGCGTAGGACCTCCAGAGCTGCACGTAGTCATACACTCTTGCCTGCTCTGTGCGCTCTGCTGGCAGCTGTGCTGTGGAAAGGGATACAGAGAGAAATATTTGGCCTGTTCAGGCAGGAGCTAGCTGGGCAAATGAAGTGGCATATGAGGGTTTACACGCTCTAAAATTGAGGACTGGGGAAGGTCTTTGTAGGGTAGGAATAAAGGTTGAATTGGAGGAGTTGTAGAAATATTGTAGAGGTTCCTGATATTTTAAATACCAAGTAAAACTATCTTGTGAAAATGATTTTTTTAATAGTATATTTTCGTATGGATATATTTTGGCAAATAGTGAAAACAACTAAATTTGTAGGGAATTTCACGAACTATGGAATATATGTATTAAAATATGTATCATTTTGAAGTGTTGTTGCTGTTGTTGTGCAGGGGATCAAACCCTAGGGCCTAATGCACAGGAGGCAGCATTCGTTCAGTGACTATTTCAGCTTTACATAGTCTAGATTTGTGGTGCATTCTTTTTGTGCTTCCTTTTTTTCCCTCCTCCTCTTGCTACCTTCCTTTACACCCTTCTTTCATACTGAGCATGAAACTCAGGACCACATACAGGGTAAGCAAGAGCTAAGGACCAGACAGTGTCTCCCTAGGTCACTGGCTTTGAGCATGAGGTCTTCCTTAGTCTCCGGAGTACCTGGAATTACAGGTGGGCACTACCATTCGGCTCCTTGTGCCTCCGAACCAGAGAAGAGAGCTCCATGGGAAAAAAAAAAAAAGTTGAGTAGCTGACTTTGTTAAGTAACGTCAAACTGAAAAATACAACCAAAAATATGTATTCACTCTGCTGGGGCCTTAAAGAATGGTGCTACAAGAAGTATATCTGTGTGTCTAATGAATGGTTATACAGAGAGAACAGAAAGGAGCTTGCAGTCTTCAAATCAAGAAGGAAATTTAAGAAGTTTCAGTTTTGTTTCTCTTTTTGTGTATTCATTCCTGAAATCTCTTGCTATGCTTTCTCTTTTCTTTTCTTTCTTTAGTGACTTTTTCCCCATATACCTTTGGCTGTTTTGAGAAAAACTCCTCATGCACCATCAAAATTTACAGTAGTACCTCACTTTGCAAACTTGATGTTTTCATGATTGTGGTCAAAAGCCAAGTCAGATGAGAGCCGAATCGCATTCAGTGATTAGGTTCAATGTTGACCTCACGGGGAAATCTGCTTAAGTTCTTGTCCAGCTAGGTTTGTGGCAAGAATTGAGTTCATGAACTGAAGCACTACTGTAGTCTGAGTTATATCAATTTTTAGGCTTGTTGATTTATATTTTAACACTTATACTTGTCAGATGATAAAATAAATCCAGTATAGTTTATGCAGAGAAAAATTGCTGTATTTATGAAGAAAATGCAAACCTTCCAGTTCTACGTATATATGTGAACAACATATTTTATTTGATCATCAGTTTCTTCATTTGTAGCATCAAACTGAAAAATACAACAAAAATTTGATGACATTTTTCATTCTTTCTTGTGTTAAGATAAAATAAGATGGACATAAATACTTTGTACTACAGAAGTAAACTTAAGGTGCCACCACTTCAAGGGGAAAAAATTGAACAATTTTAAACTTCTAATCACAAACTTTCATGCTTCAATGGAGAGATTTTTAAGCTGTTGGCATTTTAAACACATACAGGTTATTAAATCAATAGTCAGTTCCAGGAAGGCAAGATAAAATAATCCTTCAGTTGTAAGAAAAAGTGACTGAAGTGTGGTAAGTTTGAATTCAGAGTTGTAATTGTAATTTTTAGATTTTCAATTTAGCTGCTTTTTTTTTCCCATTCAGAGTCCTGGTCTCATCATTTAGAATGCTAGAAGAAAAAATTGAAGAATTTGTGGTTAGTCCCTTAGCGTTGTCATTATTATTAAATGTGGATTTGGATAATTCCTTTTGTGTAGTAAGATGGTGAAATGTGATAAGAGGAAAAGGGCCCAAAACCAGCCTGTCTGCACCAGATACCCCCGTACGCTTGAGAAGGCACCCAGTTAGCCCAAAAATTCTATAATTTTTCTTCAGTCTCAACTCATAAATGAAAAAGAAAAAATAAAAATAAAAAACAAAACCCTAATATTTCAGCCAAAGAAAAACGTCAGTTGCTTTCTAATGATTGTATTTCTATTTCTTAAAATTTCAGTTATTTTTCAAATATATGATTAGATTTGTAATACTGTCTCTGTTGTTTAACTTGCTGAATGCATTTAATTGGCTGCATTTTAAGTTAGGAAAATGATTCACTCCAGAATGGGAGCATTTTCAGAGGACATAATTATAATGATTTTTATAATCTTTTATGCCTTCTTTGGGGAGTGGTATTACCGATTGAACCCGAGGCCTCACCTATGCTCAGGCAAATACCGCATGTTTCAAAATTTTTCCAACCTTTAATTTTAAAAACACTGTAACACAAATGTGCTATTCGTACCATTTCTCATATGAATTGAGTTTATGGATATGCACACAGTTAACTACAAAATTATTGAATATGTTTCCAAAGAGAAACAATTTACTTTGGAGAAAATTCAGCCCGTAGTTTACTTTTTATTTTACTTATTGCAAAGGGTTTTTTTAATTAGTATATGTTTATGGTACATAATGATGACATTCCTGAGGGAGTTGCTACATACATGTGACATGCCTTTGTTTGAATGTCCTGTTGTCCTAATTTTTGTCTGTTTAAGTGGCCTAACTGGATGCCTTCTCAAGTGTACGGGGCTATCTGGTGCAGACAGGCTGGTTTTGGGCCCCTTTCCTCTTATCACATTTCACCATCTTACTACGCAAAAGGAATTATCCAAATCCACATTTAATAATAATGACAACGCTAAGGGACTAACCACAAATTCTTCAACATTTCATTCATGAGCTCGCTGCCTGCTAACTACCTCTGATATTGTTTTATGTATTTTAGCCAGCAAATTTTTGCCCTATTCTGCCTTTATGTCTTTGCTAACTTTGTACCTTTCTCTGTAAAGTTATTGAATAAAGCTTTCCCTATAAATTTTCTGTGATACCAGCCAGGCATGCGGCATGGTAGTGCATGCCTGTACTCCTAGTACTTGGGAGGCTGAAGCAGGAGGATTGTTCTAAGTTTGAGACCAGCCTGAACTACAAAGTGAGCCTAAGCCCAGCCTAAACTGCATAATGAGACCCTGTCTCAGAAAGACAAAAAAGAGAGAAAATTCTCTGATATCTTACTACTTAAGCGCCATCCCAGAATAATTAAAGAAGGCAGAGAATACTTCTTCTTCTTCTTTTTTTTTTTCAATGTTTCCTGGCTAGTTCTAGATTATACTGAGAGCTGAGAGCTGGTGTTGTCAGATTTGTACTCGGAATTTGCCTTGGACCCTGGCAGTGCTGTGTGGGGGCCCCTTTTCGCTCCCCGCTACACCTCTATCTTCTTGTTGCAAGAGTGTATTATTCTTATCTGCTTTTCCTTCTCTTCTTACATTTCCCAGCTTGCAGTTTTCTGCTTTTATTATTTTTTTCTTTTCTGACACAGAGTTTATGTTCTCTAAATACTTCCTGAATTGCATTTGCAGCTTTGGCTGCCCCCTGTCCAGCTGCTCTTGACAGGTGAAGCTTGCATAGGAGACTTGTGTTTTCTTTTGGAGGAGTCCTGGTTTATGGAAAGGACGGGTAGAGTGTGTGTTGGGGGGTGGGGTGGGGTGGGCAGAGGCAGCAAGCAGCGCCTGGTAGGAATGAGTGCCAGGAGTTGTGGGACTCAGAATGGAAGTGACCTGAGTACCGTAAGAACCGGAGCACTTATAGTCGATGAAATGTGGAACTGTGGGTGAGTTTGTTGCTCAAGATGTGACGTGTCTAATTTTTATGTAAAAGAAGATGGTGTAGTTTTGACCTAATATGATAAAATATGGTGTATATTTAAACTTAAAATTAATAACACCAAAAGATACATTGCCATTAATCTTCTACAGATTACCCTCTCCCCCTTCAAGCACACTTATTTATTTATTTGGTTCACATTCATAGTGACCCTCCCGTCTCAGCCTTCCCAGCGCTGGGATTGCAGGTGTGTGCCATCATGCCTGGTTCCAGGGCTGGCACAGCACATAGTACCAGGGATTGAACTCAGGTCCTTGCTCTTGCCAGACAGATGCTTAGACCCCCAGGCTATCTCCCTAGCCATACTTATCCTGTTGTTTTTGTAAATTTCTGAAGTGATTCTGGAAGTCCTCTTTTGTATCTTTAATTGTACTCCTGTAGCTGCCTCAACCTGTTCTCTGGCTGGCTTTGAACTCGGGATGATATTCCTGTCTCAGCCTGCTAAGTGCTGGAATTACAGTCATGCGTCACCATGCCTGGCTTCTGCCTTGATTTTTGATCACACCTCCTAAAGAGACTCACAAGAGGACTTCCAGAATTGTATCAGAAAGGGACAAGAACATTTGGGTAACTGTGTTTGGAGTGTGTGTGTGTGTGTGTGTGTGTGTGTGTGTAGGGATATTTTGAGAGTGGTAACAGCAATGGGTCTTATAGTAATAAATTTTAAAAATGTAAACATCCACTGTATATTTAGATCAGATAACACTGATTGAGAATAGCCGATACTGGCACGTGGGGAAGTGGCGGCACTGGGTGGGGGCTATTGCTGCGTTTGAGGTATGAAGTAATGGAAGTATGGACCTATATGGCAGCAATGGAAGTGACAGTAACAGTCAGTCCAGTGGGCATGGTGGTACACACCTATGGTCCTTGTACTTGGGAGGCTGAGACAAGAGGAGCGCCATGAAGTTGAGGCCAGCCTGGTCTATGTAGTGAGCTCAAGGCCAGCCAGAACTACCTACACTGAGTCTCAAAAGAAAAAGAAAAAGAAAAAGAAAAAACAGTCCAGTTCTAGACCTTGTGCGTGGGGGCAAGAGACTTTCTAAATGGATTGGAATGAGATATGAAAGACAGACAAGGTTCAGAGGCTGCATGATGGTGGCCCAAGCAGCTGGTAGTGTGGCTTTGCCTGTAACTGGGCTGGGAAACTGTTAGCTGGATCAAGCAGAGGTCAAGTAGGCCTTGGGATAAAAACAAAGGGTTCAGTACTAGATGTGATGCCCACGGATACCCAAGCATAGATGTCAGGCAGCACTTAGACAAATGACATTGCAGTTCAAGGGAGGGAGTATCAGGATTTAGGTTTTTTTTTTTTTTTTTTTCGATACCAGGGATTGAACTCAGGGACCCTGCGCTTGCCAGGCAGGCGCTTATTCTACTGAGCCATCTCTCCAGCCCAGTGTCAGGATTTAGATTCAAGGAGCTATCCACAGGGTGAATGGAATTCACAGAGTTGAGATCAGGTGAAGCCAGCATTAATGCTGGGCGCTAGAGAAAGGCAGTGGCTGTGGATCAGAACTGTGGCTGTCATTGACTGAGAGACAAGGCAGAGAATCCGGGTAGGAACAGCAGCCAGGGAGGAGGGGAGCCCGGTGTTCTAGAAGCCAGATGCACTTAGTGGCAGAGATGGGATGGAACATGTGTGTGAAATCTGCTGACGAGGTAGGGCTGGGGCTTCGTGCTTGATTTCGTTCTGTTTTAGTGCTGGCTCTGGAACCTTGAGTGCTGCACTACTGAGCTATGTCCTCACTCCCTTTTTAAAGTTTACATTGATAATCTTCTGAATGACGCAAGAGTTGGCCTTGAACTTGTGATTCGCCTGCCTCATCCTCCCCAGTATCCGGGATTACAGGTGTCTGCTACACCTGGCTCATGTAATTCTTGAATTCGGCAGTAAGAACACGTTGAAGCAAACAGTTAGCCTTTAATCTCCCAATGAGAAACCCTAAGCCCAGCAGCAGTGAGGTCTGTGTTCCTGCTTTCCTAAGTGTGCAGTATAGCCCAGCACATGATTGGTGTTGAGTTAACTGCATGCAGGAATCCATGCAGAGTGGTCCTGCCCTTAGCCGCACTCTAGTGTCACCAAAACCTCGGAAGATGGAAGGGGTTGGGTGGGGTCGGAACTTGGCTGGCAGCTGCCAACAAAGACATTGTAAAGCAGTTAACCCTGGGAAATGACAGGCCCAGGGCTCTTGCTTTCAATTCCCTTTGTGTAATGTCTTTTGAGGAGTCATTGGATATCTTGTACTTGTGCTTAGTAAGTATAAAAGCAGTGGCATTCTGGAGAACCTTAAGGAAAATGTAAGTCCCAATACTTGAGGGTTGTGTATCATTTGAAGAATAGAAATGAAACAATGAAAGAACTGAGGCCTTGCCGTCAACACAAAATAGCTAGTTATTTAGCAATATCTAGATTATTTATAGAAGGTCACATTTCCATCCAGATGTTTGTCATCATAGAAATGCATATTGGTCATCTTGAATTAGTCTTGTCTTCCACATTAAAATTTGCATGAAAGGGTTCAGCTTTTGAGAACATTTCCTTGTTATAATGTGGCAACATATACAGAAATTTGGCCTTTGTTCTCTTTAGCTATGACGGGATCCTGTGTTGCATGATTCCAACTATACTGATTCCAACTACATTGATGGTATAGTTGATCTGTATCTTAATTATGCCTTAAAGTTTCGTGCCCCACCTCCATTGTAACCTATCTCCATGTAGCCTAACAAAGTAGCTTGAAATAATTTAGTTACCAGGTGTAGTCCCCTGTTTTGTTTTGAATGTTCCAAGCTCTTTTATCCTCAAAGCAATTTAGTTACCTTGGTAGAATTTGCCAGCTACGAAAATGTAGCTGTTTTAGAAATATTCAAATCTGTCTTTGCACGTTGTTCAGCAAATGGGATAGGTACTTCATGAAGGAATGGAAACCTTTTTTATAAGTTGTATAGACAAAGAATGATCTGAGACACCAATAGGCTGAATTCCTTCCCTCACTCTGAATGTTGTTTATCGTGAAGATAAGCATTGACTTGTCCTTCCAGTGTAGTGAGCAGTATCAAGAGGTTTCTCGGGCCGGCAAGATAGCTCAGTGGACTAAGCTGGTGAATGAGTCTGCGCATGGTGGCACATGCCTGTAATCCCAGCACTGGCGAGGCTGAAAGCAGGAGGATCACTATGAGTCTGAGCTGTGTGTGAGACCCTGTACCACATACATTAAAAAAAAGAAAAGAAGAAAGGGAGAACTTTTTCAGCCACTAGTATATTTTAAAACCTGTTCGATGTCAGGCACTCTGCCAGGTGCTGGTAATATAGGATCGCCGCATACCCTGTCTGTGTGGCACTTCAGTGTGGCGTGTTCTGCGGAGCAGTTCTGATTACAGCTGCGGCAGGGAGCAGTGGCTGATGAATCCTTCCAGGTCTTTAACATTGTGGGGTTCGAGGACTCAGAGTATAGAGTTTATCCAAAATGAGATAGAAAGAGCAGCCAGCTTGGGATGACCTCATCCGGTGGGCTTTTGTTTTATTTTCTATTGTTTGAAGAGACCTTCACATTAACTTCCTAGTCCATTTTCTGTTGCCATAATGGACTGTCACACCCTGGGAAATGTATACAGAAGAGGAATTTGTTCCCTGCAGTCCTGGGGGCTGGAAGGGCCAGCCTAGGGGCTGCATCCAGGAAGGCCTCGCTGTATTTTAGCAGGAAGAAAGACTGGTCGGCAAAGACGTGGGGTGTGCAAGTTTAGGTCTGTCCTCTTCTTACAGAGCTCCGATCCCACTATAAGGTGCCTCCCTCAGGATCTCATTGAACCCCGATTTCTTTCCAGAGGCCCTGCCTCCAACTCCATCAGCAAGAGAACTGGAAGATTATGTTTCCAAGGCGTGAACTTTTGAGGACATACTCACGCCGCAGCAGACGAGTTCAGTTGTAGGTAGCATCAGCGCAGCGGTGCCACTGCTCAACGTGGCCATAGTCAATTGTTTTCATGTAGAAAGAATCAAAAGTGGGGAATGCAGGCCAAGGGTGTGTGGCTGGGGACCCAGCCCCCATCTGCTTCCTGCCCAATGGTGCCTGACATCATGCGGTTGTGTCCCTTGTCACCGAATTACATCTGCAACTCAAGACACTGTAATTTGTTCTGTGCCAGACAAAGATGTTGTTTTACAAGGATCCTGCATTTAAGGCTTTGTGGAGGGGGGACATTGAGATGACATTGACCTACAATAAACTATATATAACAGATAGCATTTGATCAGTTTTCACACATAGTATTTGCATACCTGCAGATCCATCACCATGCTCAAGACCTGTACTTCAGCCTATCCACCACCCCAAAGGTCTGCGTATCCCCTCTGTAACTCCTTTCTCTCCTTGCCCCTGCCCCAGATCGGCAGGCACCCGCTGACCTACTCAGCAGTCAAATGTAGGGTGAGGTCCAACTTGGCCTATGAGTGAGCAGAAAAAGATGACCTATGCCATTACTCTGGCTTCTCAACCCATTGCCTTCTTTTTGAACTTGGAATAGGAAGCTAAGGAAGATCTTTGAAAAATATATATTTGTAATTGACATATACTAGTTGTATGTATTTATGGGCTCATGTGTGGCATTTCAATACGTGCATATGGTGTGTCATGATCACACTGGGGTTATTGACCTCTCTGTCACCTAACATCCTTTCTTTGTGGCAGGAGTCTATACACGTCTCTGTACTAGATATTTTAAAGTTCTCTTCATTGTACTGTAGTTATTCCGCTGTGTTACAGAGCATTGGGAGTGTTTCCTTGCCTCCAGCTGCACCCCAGACCTGTTAGATACCCTCTCTCCAACCTTCTTGACTATTCTGTGTTTCAGTGAAAAGCACCTACTCCTGTTTTAAAAACTTGACAAAATAATGCAAAGCAAACCAAAAACCAACACCTCCTTGACAAAGATAAAAAGATTTAAATTTATTTTGGGGAGAGAAGGTGGTCACAGTGGTGACAGTGGTCAAGACCAGTGTACAATTGTAGGGGTTTTTGGGTTTGCTTTGATTTCTTTGTTTTGTTTCATGAGATAGGCTCTCTCTCTGTAGTCCAGGTCAGCCTTGAGTTCACTGCGTAGCCCACATTGGCCTGGAATGTGTAATCTGCTCTCAGTTTTCCAAATGTTGGAATTGCAGGCATATATCACCAATGCCTAGCAATTTGCAGCTTCTAAAGAAATTGTGATAAATGTTTGCAGGATGGAGCTTTTATTAACCAGGATGCTTTAAGTTAGAGATGAGTTTGCAAGATTGCTTTAGCTCCTATTACTGGGAGTCTAGTGGTTAGACCACAAAGGTTGGTTAGATCTGGGGACTCCGGAGAGATTACCTCTTGCTTTATACCCTGTGCTCCCTTTTTCAGAAGCTTGCTTCTGCTTGAATTCTTTTCCATGTGCAACATGGCCACTGGCACAGTCAACTTTGTCCTTATAGCTTTCTGTGCCAGAGGAATCCAAGCTTTTCTTTCATTGTCTTTGTGTCAGATATGGGACCTAGTTAATGATTATGTCGGCTTGTGGATGTATCCCTTAGACTGAACTCTGGTGACATGATGGGCAACCATGATTGGTCAGCTTGGTTCAGCTGCGTCTACTGCTGGTAGAAGTCTCAGTGAGCCAGTGAAACCCCAGAATTAAGGGTTGTAAAAAATAAATAGAAAAATACGTCTGTGTATGCAAGGTTGCAGAAGCAACATACGTAGACTACAGAGGTCATTCTTCTGGGCAGTGTTTTGAGTGTTTCTTCGTTCTAACTCTAGAATATTCCAGAAATTTTTTCATCATTCAAATGGCTGGGTGTAGTGGCTTAACATTTCAACACTTTGGCACACTGTGCACATTTTTTCTTTGTTCTTTAATAGCATGGCATGTGTCAGTCCAAAATTGCACGAACACATGTGTTGACTAGAATGACCTCAGAGATAAAATTGTCTTCATCTTAAGAAGAACTTCTTGCTCTCAGACAAATTTGGTAAGTCACTGTGTGCTCTTGGGCTCGAGTGGGAATGGAGGTATATGTGGCAAATATTTTTGATTCAGATAGAAGAAGAAAAAGCACCAAAGAAATAAAATAGCATTTGGTAGTTAACTAACAACAATTCATGTGAGGGGACAGCTCAATTTTTCTTTCATGTCACCGGGCAGCCAAATCTCATAGAGGGTAAGTTAAAAAAGATATGCTACTCAAATGTATTGATCTGGCTACAAAAGAAAAAACTGTAATTTCTTAGATGCTGTAATCATATCTTTCATATTCCATCTAAGTGCTAGCAGTTACATAAATATATTGTTCGGTGCTATGATAGAGTGGTAGAGGGAGGGGCAAATGCAGTCAGCAAAAGCTTGCTACAGAGGTGCCGCTGTATCCTTTCCCTCCAAGGTCCTCTCTGTGTGATGAGAGCAGTAGGTTGGGGTCCCTGGCCACGAACCCCTGTGCCTGGGTGCTTGCTGGGTCTGTGCTGTCCACTGAGCTTTGCCCAGTGGCCCAGGTGTCCCTGTGTCCCTTGCCCCTGTCAGGACTGTCTTTACCTCATTTGTCTCCTTGCCACTCTCAGCACACTCTCTTGGGATTTGCTTGGGAAACTGTGCCAACTTCTGACACGTTTATCATCTAGCTGGGGTGGGCCTTTTTCCATTACAGCTCTTTTAACTCTCCTAAAACTCTTCTTGTGCGATAAACTTTTCTTTGTTTTAGGGACAAAACAGGAAAGGTTGGCGCTTCCTGCTCATAAAAACATCGCTATCAAGGAGTTAACAGATCCAGGTTATTTTTTTATCAGCATTCTGTCTCCCAAAGGAAGGAAACTATTTATCATAGGGCTAAATTTATTTTCAATTACAATTGGTTTCATAAAGAAACTCTTACTATAATTGAACAAAGGATTCTCTGAGGCTGCTTTGTCTACCAAGTTATAGTGACAAGCTTAGAATTCTTAATTATGCAGTTGGAATTAATTTCATTTGAATCAATAATTTTTAGATCACTAGCTTGAAAGATTTCATGTAATCTCATTAATTACAAACCAACAATAACACATAATTACCATCACCCCAAAATAAATTGTTTCATTATCTTTAAAAGGCTTCCTTTTAGTGGAACTTAAACATTGATAAATCCTGAGACCTATTATAAATATTTAGGATTTATAATATTTCTATATTTTTAATTTTAAAATATTTGGGGGATTTTGTTATAGTTGGAAATGTCAGTCACACATAATCAACACTTGCTTTCAATTTTTTAAAGACCAAACAGTATTGGCAGGCAGAGAGTAGAGCAATAGACTGACCTTTTAAATGTCATATCACTTATTTATTAAAAAATACTAAAGAAATAAAATGAACTACAAACAAACAAACAAATATGGCTGGGCATGGTGGCACACACTTCTGATTCCAGAACTCTGGAAGGTGAGGCATGAGGGTCACAACTTTGAGCCCAAAACAGCAGGTTTAGTGAGACCTTGTCTCAAATTAATAAAAAAAGGCTTGGATTTGCCTCAGTGTGAAGGCCCTGGGTTGAATCTCCAGGCCTGCAAAACCAAAACCAAACCAACAATAAAAGCTTAAACATAATTTGGGGGTTTTAGCAGAAGATTGATTGTCTCGCTAAGTTCATAAAAGTACAGTTTCACTGTTGTAATAGATGCAAGATTTGTTTTAAAGTAAGTGTTGAGTCTGTGTCTTTATCCTCCTTTGGGAAGGGCCCTTACAAATGATAAGATTGTATTTGTGTGTGATCCTGCACGCCTGCCTGTGTGTAGGCGTGCGCGCGCGTGTGTGCATGCGTAGCCCAGAGAACGCTCTCGATTACCCACGTGTAGATAATCAGTAACTCATTGATCCATATTGCCTGCTTCTTGAGGTCTACCTGCCTTCACTTGAGAGCTTTCTTCTTTCCTAAATGGGAGAAAGAAGGAATTTTGACTGCATTTGATGATTAACCAGCTAGAATAATAATAATACAAGATATTTGAAAGGCGATGAGAAGATATTCCTTTAAATTACTGGGTTTATTGGGGAGATAGCTCAGCGGCATAAGCACCTGCCTGGCAAGCACAAGGTCATCAATTCGATCCCCTGTACAAAAAAAGAAAAAAAATCACTAGGTTTGGGAAATAGTAGGAACCAAGGCTGGGTGAAGAAAACTGGGCCAATTAATACAGAACAACAAAGCAGGAACATTGAGAATTGGTGCTCTCATATGAAAGAGCTTTTACCCTCTTCAAGTTGAATTAGTCTTTCCTGGGCACAGAAAGCACCATGGCAGAGCTGAGCCGCGTGCAGAGCTGAGCCAGGTGTGCCTGCGGGCTGCATTTCATGGATGCAGTGTTGAGCTGAGTGCCTCTCCCTAGGGGCTGAGTGCAGGGCGAGGGACGTGGCTCAGTGACAGAGCGCTCCGCCTGTCCGGCACACTGCGGGCCCTGGGTCCAGTCCTGCACTGAGCAGTAAAACAAGTTAAGTGCTAAAATAAAGCTGCTGGTCCTCTCTGTAGTGCCTTTTTTATTTTCCTGTGGTCTCTTCTGGTAGCCACTGCTCAGAAATTGACATCTGTGATTCCTGTACACTTCTGTGACATTTAAGACAGTCCCACTTATTAGCTATCCACAGAGAATATATGGGTTTTCTTTTTTTTTATATCTGAAAATCTGCATGAATGATGTTTCTTCTATATTTTGTCTGATTTATTTTATGGAGTGTGTGTGTGTGTGTGTGTGTGTATATGTGTGTGTGTGATAGAGGTTGAATTCAGGGCTTTGGGGTATAACTATACCTTGGACCTTTTGTATTCCTACTCTGAGACACAGGCTTGCTAAAAATGCTTAGGAGGCTCAAACCAGTGATCCTCCTGCCTCAGCCGCCTCCCGGAGTGTTCCACTACACCTAGCTGTTTTGTTATGATTTTGAAGTTCATTGATTTCATGGGAATAAATGTCATCCTGCTGTGTGCTTCCAGCAGGGTCTGTGGATTCTCTTGCCACTTTTGGGGATTGCCTTTAATTTTTTGGCATCACAAACAAGGCCGCAG
This sequence comes from Octodon degus, assembly GCF_000260255.1. NCBI lineage: Eukaryota > Metazoa > Chordata > Mammalia > Rodentia > Octodontidae > Octodon > Octodon degus. The sequence goes on from NW_004524591.1 coordinate 6,311,074, forward strand.
CCGGCTCGTGGGTTGTGTCTTGCTGGTACAACGAGTCCATTTGTCTTGGAGCTTCACCTACAAGCAACTGCTGGGTTAGTCAAGCAGACATACATTTAACCTCTTTGCCAGCCACTCTGTGAATAGCTAGCGCACTTACACTTCCTGCGCAGGAGTTCTGGATTCTCTTCATCCCTTTGTTGCCGTCTGGCTTTAGCTTTGCCACTCCAGTGCATGGAGTGCCCAGGAGACTGTAGCTTGCTGTGCTGTGTTGTTTCCTAATGAGATTTAACCTCTTCCTGGGATTGGTTGACCTTGGGGATTTTCTCCAGGCAGTTGCCTTCTACTTTTGGTCTCCTCTCTGCTTTTTGTCTTACCAAGTTGACTTGCAGGTGCACCCGAGTATATATGAGTGCTGGAAATGTTTTCTTTTAATTGTAGACATATTCCTTATAGTTGTAATTGCTGAACACCATTACAGTATTTTCTACTTTTTCCTAGAAGTTTAGGTTGTGCTTTTCTTATTTAGGCTTAAATTTGTGAGTTGAAGTAGGGACTATTATTGTCTTTTTTAAAATTTTATTTTAGTAAGGGTCTTACTATGTAGACTGGACTCCTAGTGATCTGCCTGTGTTCAGCCTCCCAAGAGCTGGGATTACAGGTGCGTGCTACACGCCCATTCTCAATTCCCATCTCACTGTGCCCTGGGGTCTGGGCCTGCATGGCAGGCCTGGG
>NW_004524591.1:6313902-6352868 GCF_000260255.1 Octodon degus
TGTCCCCTGAGTCTGAATCTTCCTGGGTTTGCCTCTGTGGCTTTTCTGCCTTCCCAGCCTGTGATCAGCTTTCCTATGAGTTCCTTGGCACAAAGATGCCGCTCAGGTGGTGCACAGTCACGTTCCAGACACGGGCAGGGCTGGCTTAGGGCTTTTGCTAGACTTGTTGAAGGGTTTTGAACATCTTCATTGTGCTTCTAGAAATGTAGTAGCTATTTTTGTAGAATACCTTACCCTGAGAAAATAGCTTTTTGGAGTTCTTAGCTGTGCATCTGTCTCAGTTTTACTTTCTACTTCTGCCTGGTGAAAGGTCTTTGTCCTTAAGGGACTGTTTGGATCCAGAAGCCCCCGATCCCCGGGGGGCCCCCTCCTCCAGGAGTTGCTTCCATCTTGGGCTTTCAGTTCTCTTTTCATTGTTGGTTTATGGGAATCTTACCATAATTTCTCTGTGCTCAGCTGTATGTTTAAACAAAATGTTACAGTCTCAGTGTTTCAAAATATTTGCAGTGAGAATATGGTTGCCTGTGTTCTCAGAACCCTCAGCGATGAGCTGAGTACTGCTGTCTCCAAAGATGTCCCCATCCTGATCTTTGAGGCCACCAGTGTGTCCCTGACACAGAAAAGGGATTTTGAAGCTGTGATTAAGTTAAGAATCTCCAGATAAGACGTTATTCTGGATTATTTGAGCCCTGATGTGGCCGCAGATGTTCATATAAGAAGGTGAAGAGGAGAGGGTCAGAGGCAGGAGAAGCTGAGTTCTCCTGGGAAGATGGTCTGCTGTTAGCTTGAAAGTGGAGGAATGCAGGGCCTGGGGAGATAGCTCAGTAGAAGAAGCGCTTGCCTTGCAAGCACAGGGTCCTGAGTTCAATTTCCAGTACTAGAAAAAAAAAAAAAGTGGAGGAATGCAAGGAAGTTCCGGATTCTAGAAAAGGCAGGAGACAGATTCTGCCCTGGAGCTCCCAGGAGAAAAGGCAACCTAATTGATGCTGTGATTTCAGCCAAGAGGATCCAGTTTGGATTCCTGACCTCTGGAACTGCAGAGAACAAATCTGTCCTTTGAAGTTATTATAATACTTGAAAGATTTAAGACAACCTTAAGAAAACTGCAGTTGGTGGAGACTGCCTGGTAGAAAGTAACGGGGAGAGACCAAATGATACCAGCTCAGAGCAGAACCATCTTGTTGAGGAATTCCCCTGGCAGAACATTTTGGAGAAAGGAGGAGTCGGAGCAGCGAATGCTCTCAATAGTATCTCCCATAATAACATACTGCCTAGTCTGAGAACAAGGCTAGTATTTTTTCCTGCTTTTTGGTTGTAGAAATTCCTTTTTGGAGCTGGGTGCAGTGGCCTGTGTCCACTCGAGCTCAGGAGTCAGTGAGGCTGAGGCAGGAGGATCACTCTCCGGGCAACATTGGGAGACGCTCTTAAAAAAACACAACTTCAGGGAAAAGATTGTCCTCAGTGAGCTTTTTGTTGGCAACAGAGTGAGCATAGAGCCCTTTTTTCATTTGCTGAGATACTGTCGGTTTTACGGGTTTGGATTGTGGGAGAGGTGCTGAGGAAGACACCCAGTTGTTACACCGCTTCTGTAGGGGCTTCACGGGTGGGCAGACACCAAGCAGGCAGTCTCAGCAGTGGTCCCAGGGGCCTGACTTGCCCAACTCCAAGTGGAGGAGTTGTTCTTTACTTCTTTCCCAGGGCTTCCGTGGGAAGTTACCACAACACGACTGAAACAACAGAAACGTATTCGCTCCCGGTTCTGGAGACCAGAAGTCTAAACTCAGGGTGCTGGCTGCTCGAGGTTTCCTGGGGAGCCCCGGGGAGACTCCGTGCCTGCCTCTACTAGCTGTGGTGCCTCCCACAGCTGTTTCCTTGTGGCCGCATTACTCTCTGCCTTACTTCACTTTATTTTACTCTGTGTGTGCGTGACTTCCTTAGTGTGTGTATCTCCCTGATTTCCTTCTGCCCTCCTCTTATAAAGATGCTCACGGTGACATTTGTGGCCCACCTGACACACAGGATAAACTCTTTAGGATTCTTATTTTGGTGTAAATTGTATTCATCCCTTTTCTGTAGTGGGTAATATGCACAGGGGCTTATTTCCTAAGTTTATCCTGCCTGCTCCCCTGTTGTTTCCTTGCCGTCTTTAGCCTATTCTCTTGATCCTGACCTACTTTGTAAAGCCTCTTTCTACTGAAGCAATCACTTGTCTTATTGTAATCTTTCATTTCCTGCTCTACTGACTTCGGAAACAAAGGTCAGCAAACCAAATCCCTTGGCCAGAACCATCGCACTGCCCATTTCTGTATAGCCTGCTCACTAGGGACTAATGTTTCATGTTTAAATAGTTAATAAACTCAAAAGAGCAATCATATCTTGTAATGCATGAAAGTTACATACCTTTAAATTTTAGTGTTTAAAAATAAGGTGTTACTGGAATATAACCCTGGCCATTCATTTATGTATTTTATCTTTGCTTTTGTGTACAGGGTCAGAATTGCATAGTTGTGGCAAGGCCCGAATGATTCAGAAAGGCAGAGAGTACATATCTGACCTGTAAATTTTCTGGCTTCTGGTCTCGCAGGGATTTCTTTATCTCTGGCTTTTAGCACATAATGAGCACCAGCCATTGTAGATGAATAACTAACTTTTAGCATTTAGGAATATTTAACTTTTAATAGTCTTAATAAAGAACTTAACAACTTGTTAATGTAGCAAGGATTTGGAATGTCTCCTCACAGGATTCTATGATGCTGTGTGGGATTAGAATTTTTTTTAAAAAATGTATTTAGTACAGGATCTACAGGGTCTCATTACACAGATCGGACTCATAGTGATCCTCCTGTATTCAACCTCCCAAACCTGGGATTACAGGCCTGCACCACCATGCCCAGTCTCAATGGCCAACTCAGCACACCCCAGGGGCAGGGTCTGTACAGCATGCTGGGGATCAAATCCTGTCCTTGTGTCTGCCTAAACAGGCATGTTAATCTGCTGAGCTATCTTGCTGACCTGGGATTAGAATTTTTGATGCCAGATTATTCATGCATCTAATCTTTGTCTGTATGAGTCGTAGAATGAAATACAGAGTGATACAGTTTTGTCTGTGAATTTAATTGAATTAATAAGTAGATACCACATCTGGTAAAGAAGATGTGTGTATGCCTTGCCTTAGTTCCTTTTCTTGGTGTTGAGGCAAAATACCTTTTACCCGAAGTTAGAGGTGGAAAGGTTCATTTAACTCTCAGTTCATAGAGATTTTAGTCCATGTCAGCTGGCTCTAGGGAAGAGAGACTTGGCGGAGGGCCATTGCAGAAGGGAAACATGGCAAAGCAGGGCAGGCAGAAGGCAGCCAGCAGCAAGCAGCAGCCATCAAGCAGCAATGGCAGCAGCCCTCTTTCTGAGGCTTATATTTCATCCAGGTGGCTCAGTGGGTAGCACTCACACTCTCAGTCCTAGCATTGGGCCAAGAGCCAATCCCAGCATACCCACTTTTGATACAGCCTTGTCAGGAAAGCCCCACCTGGGACTGCTTGAGGCATTAGGGGGAACATCTAGATACAGAGGACAGCACGCAGAGTGGAGCATTGTTCGGTCCAAAGGGAGTCTTGTCATTTGCAGGAAACTGGGTAGGACTGCAGACTTCCATGTTAAGCAAAATAAACCAGATGTAGACAGCTACTGCATGCTTCCTGTTATACCTGGAATCCAGAGGAGAAAAAAGATAGGAACATAGAATAAAAGAAGGGGAAGAAGAAATAGGGGATGGGGAAGGGAGGGGAAGGGAGAGCCATGTGGGGAGATTGAACTGTGTTATATACATATATAAAAATGTCATAATGAAAACCATGATTATGCATAATTTGCATTTATTGTAATCAAAGAAAAGCATCACATTCAGGACTTAGTGTTGGCAAGTGGGATGGTTAATTTGATATTAGCTCAGGGATAGGCTGTAGAGTTCACTGGATTGGTCAAACACTAGTCTAGAAATAACCCTGAAGGTGACATGAACTGCCAGTCAATTGTTAGTGAACCAGATTATCTCTGCAGTGCGGAGGGGCCTCACTGATCGGAAGTAAGACCTCATCTCAGAAAAAAAGGGATGGGGGCGGAGCTCCGTGTGATCAACCCCCACTGCTGGAAAATGAAAAAAGGAATTCTGCCCAAGTTGCTAGCTTACTGGCCTCCCTGAAATTCCTGACTTACCAGTCACCAAAATTGTATGAGCCAGTTCTTTCTTTTTTTTAAAAAAAAACCTTTAAAAAAAATTGCATGTATGTATGTACGTACGTATGTATTTGGTATAGGGGTCTTGTTATGCAGCTCAGGCTGGTAGTGATCGTCCTGCCTCAGCCTCCCTAGTTCTGGAATTACAGACCTGCATCACCATGCTCGGTTTTGAACTCTGGTGCTTGCACTTGCCAGGCAGGCGCTTAGACCACCAAGCTATCACCCCAGCCCCACGAGCTAGTTCTTCAAGATTTCTATCATTTTCTCTTGACGGATAAATACCGACACTAATGGCCGCTGTTTCCTATTGCTTGCATTTCTCTCGCGACCCCTGCGCGCCCCTTGAAGCCTCTGCCGCGTGCAGGGAGGCTGCGTTCCCTGCGGGCAGGGCCCTCCCGCCCTTCCTTCGCACCTCCTCCGCCTTTTGCCTTTTTCAGCTCCTGAAGGGAAGCGAGTTATATTTGGATGCCGTGAAGTCAGAAATAGGTTCCCTTGTGAAGGGGCCGAGGACTCGTTCTCACTGCAGAATTGTTTAAGGCCGTGAGAAGATGGAGATGATAGCGCTAAAGAGAAGGAAATGTGCTTGCAGATAAGGAGCAGCCGAGAAAGGAGGCAGACGCATTTCCGCGTGGCAGAACTTGTGGGAGCGTCATCCCGCCTTTCTTGCGCTGGAACCCAAGCTTTCTCTGTGGGGCGGCAGTAGGGGCTCCCAGGTCCACCGCTCCGAACCCTGGTCCTCCGGCGCTGCAGATGGCTTCCTTCACCCTCAAGGTTTGCCGCTTTGGCAAAAGTATTCTAAGAATTGGGTAAAAGTGCCAGTGGATGCGCAGTATTTAGCAGTTCGCTTATATCTCCACATGTGTAGGTTTATATACTAGGAAATGTAAAACCTCGCTAAAATGTTTTGCATGTCAAAGGCTACACATCTGAGCAGAAAAACATCCATTCAGTAGGTGGTGATTTTTACATTTGTAAATAGGATTTATTAGGCCTTCGCCTAGTGTTAGGGAGAATATGTATATTTTTACATTTTAATTCCTCCAGAAGGGGAATTGTAGCATCACGTGGCCTTAGGAGACAAGTTTTACAGGCTCCAACCATTAGACATTTTACTTGTTCACCAGTTCGTATTTGACTAAGTAGAAGCAGAGCGGTTGAACTAGTATAAAATAATTTCCTTTTGCTCAGAATGGCATTTCATTTTAAATGGCTAAATTCTTTAATATTCCACTAGAAGTTGCAGTGGTACCGAGCAGTCTGTCTGTCTGTCTGTCTGTCTTACCTATCTTATCTATCATGAATTCCAGTGTGCTAGATAATGACATCTAAAGCATTGCCTTTTCGCAATAGCTCTGAGAACTGGTGTGAGTCTTTCCCAAGAACTGGGGCCTGTGATGGGTTTAGGGGACAAGGGAGGAAGATGACATGAGCCCTTACTCTCAGGGTACTTCCAGTTTCCTGGAGACAGGCTTGGAAACAACAAGGGAAGGTGACACTGGGCATTGTAGAACCGCATTCAAAGAACACAAATTGCTGAGGGGAGGATTCAGTCCTTTATTTGGACTTTGCAGGGAAAGAGAATTTGCATGTCAAGAAGTCAGGATGTTGGGCTTAGAGGGGTTTTAGAAGTTTTATGCATACGATTCTTAAGTAGGCTGTGTTTAGGCTTAGGAAAAGAGATGACTGCAGATTCAACCAACTGTGGTCAGAGAAAGTTGGTGAAACTGTTGCCCCGTGGACATTTACTCTTGTTATTCCCATGCTAATGCAGTATAGAAACTACGTACAGAGCATTGATACAGTTTTTGGGATGATGAGTAATCTGAAGATGATTTAAAAGTATATAGAGAAGATAGAGGCCATATACAAATCCTCTCCCTTGTGTACGAAACTGCACGTTCTTGGATTTTTGTATCTGTGAGAGGGGCCCTGTAACCAGTCCTTTAGTAGAATGCCGAGGCAGGATTGTATTGACTGTAAGTAATTATTGAATGATATTAAGACTTAACCTAAAAGTGTTGACATTATATAACTTGACCCTCCCTTTCTCCTTGGTTTGGCAGCTGGTTAGCCTGTTGCTAATTGGGATTGCTGCCTGGGGCATCGGCTTCGGGCTGATTTCCAGTCTCCGAGTGGTCGGCGTGGCCATCGCTGTGGGTATTTTCCTGTTCCTGATTGCCTTGGTGGGGCTGATCGGTGCTGTCAAACACCATCAGGTATTGCTGTTTTTTGTATCCTTTCTTAAAATGGGGATGTTTACCATACTGATTGAGTTTATCCTGGCTGTTGATTGCTCTCTTGATGGCTACAGCTAATTTAATTTCATTATGAAGTTAATTGCTAGGTAGAGCCTTAGGTGTATTATTTGTTCAACCAACATTAGGGACATTTTTGAGGGTAAGTAGCTGCATGTTTCAACATTCCCACTCATTTCAAGGATAAAGAATTCTGCAAGTTCAGTGTAGTCCTAATTATATATTGCAAATTCAGAGTTGAATGGAACCGATTCAGTGATCTCTGGTCCCTTTCCAACATTCTAATACTGGTTTGAGGGAAAAAATATATATATTTGTACTTAAAATTTAATAAGTGTACAGACATTTATACTTATTTCCTAGTTTATACATGTAAGAATTTCACTCTGAATGGCATTCTAACACTAAATCTGTTTATATTTATGAACTTTAAAGCCACAGTGTTTTACCAAAATAATTACTGTGTATCCTCTTAGAAATTGAAGTGCTGTTTGTTCTGCTTTCTCAGTAAATTGCTTCTGTGCATTTTAAAATTGTACCAGTACTTCTGCCTTCGGCTATTTTAAGAACATTTAGAAATATCCTTAACTTTCAACTCTCAGTATATGATTATTCTCTTACTTGTATTTATTGTTCAGTTTTCTGTGTCCTGTGCTTGTTTGGCCCTGAGTCAGGAGCAACAGGTGAGTAGGCTTTTGCCCTGCGACTGTCCTTTATCATACCGCCAGCGCGTGAGCACAAGAAGCGGGGTGCAGTGATTAGAATTTAAACTGGCGCGTTTCTCCTGAGCAGCAAAACCTGATTGCATTCGCAGGGCAGACGGAGGCAAGAGACTGAGGTGTCGCTGCATTTTTGTCTTTTAAGTGGGTTTAGGGCTCGCTGGGTAAAAAGTACGACTGCCAAGAGCTGTTCAGCAAGACCCTGCCCACTGCCGTGCAGGGAGTGATTTGCTCTAGGCAGGCTGAGGTTCCATTTGAGCAGTTCGTCTTTTCAGGCTTCAACTTATAAAGAAATAGGGCATAGAGGGGCCAGGACGATGGCTCAGTAGAATAAGCACTTGCCTGGCAAGCGCAAGGGCCTGAGTTTAATCCCCAGTTCCATCAAAAGAAAAAAAAAATAATAATAATAGTTCTTAGAGAAAAATAGGGCTTTCTAGATTGGGACAGCAGAAACTTTCCCTTGTTACAAGAATTATGTCTGTGAACCAAGTGCTTCTTTCTAATTGCATGTAAAAATTAAGATATTCCTGGGGTAGAAATAATGATTTAATTTTTGTTACAGATTCGAGGATAAGCCTTTGAAAAGTCTTAGTGTTCTTTTGGATGGTATTTCTTATACTCAAGATATTAAAAGCTACAGGGCCTAGTTTGTGGATGTTATGCAGCGAGGACACATTTTAATTTCTGTGTTACGTGCGTTTCCTAGAGGCAGCTTCTGGAGGTTGGTTGGAACAACACCGCAAGCGCTCACAATGACATCCAGAGAAATTTAGACTGCTGTGGATTCCAAAGTTTTAACTCAAATGACACCTGCCTGGCTGTAAGTCAAGTTTAGAGATTATTTTTTTAAAGGAATGCATTATACAAATTCAAAATGATTGGCCTGGGAGAAATGGATTTTCTGATGCTGAATTGTATTTCAAAATTGTTCTACATAGGCCTATTATATTTTCAAACACATTAGTATAGGGTTTGCTTTTTCTCAGATGTCCTTGGGGTGCTGAATATTCCAGAGCTCAGTCAGACGCACAACTTTGGTTTATTGCCCATAATTCTTTCCTACCTGACTCTTCTGAGAAGAAGTTGAGAGAGAATAGTAGAGAATAGATCAATCATAGAGATTTAGAGGGAGCCTCTTGTCTTGAGAATGATCTCTACTGAGCTGGGCTTCTTAGCTAAATACCTCGAAGGCAAAGAGCTCTCTCCATTCCCTCCTGCACAATTCCATACCCTTTGCGTTTGGAGGTACACTACTGATGGACCAGTTAGAACCAAACTCCTGCCTTAGGCCAGAGCCCTGACTGCCAAGCTTCAGCCCTAGTCCTGTGAAGACAGACTCAGGCTGGGCTCAGTTCAGAAGTTCATGTGTTTATCATTCTGAGAATTCTCTGAATCCTGAGCGGGAGGTCCCTCCCAGTGAGAGGCGTCAGTTGTGACATTCTTTCTTTGCAGGAGTCTGCATTAATTTTCCATTCATGTATAACACATTTCATGGCCTAAAACAGTACCCATGCATTATGTCACCATTTTCCTGGGTCAGGAAGCTGCATGTGGTTAGCCAAGTCTGCTCAGGTCTTACGAGACTGAGATTAGGTGTTGGTCAAGGATGGCATTCACAGGAGGGGAAGGATGCTCTACGCAGCTCAGTGGTTGTTGGTAGAATCAGTTCCTTGTGGTAAGACCATTAGCCCTATTTTCTTGGTGGTTGAGCATGACAGTAGCCAAGTTTGCACAGGAATCTCCACTGTAGCGAGTTGGAGTCATATAGCATCCAACCTAAGTATGGGCTTGGCTCTATCATGTCACAGGCCTGGCCACAGAGGCTCATGCCTGGGGTGTGTATGCCTGGGGCCATCTGGAAAGTTCACACAGTGCACAGCTGGACCCTAATTTGGCATCTGTGCTGTTGTTACATGCTCTTTATAAATGTACTTCAACATAACAGGCCTTTTGTTTAACTGATAACAGAAGTGTGCTAAAGATGGCCATCCGTGCCCACCGTGCGCTCCAATAATAGGAAGATATGCCGGAGCGGTGTTGAGATTTGTTGGTGGCATTGGCCTCTTCTTCAGTTTCACAGAGGTACGTGTAAATAACAGTATTTTCCTGAGTCACAAGGAGTCTTCTTTGTGTGGCATGAGCGCATGACATTGCATGGTAGCCTGGCACCTATGTTTTTGGAGGACGTGTATGAATGTTGTCCTTGAGATCTGGGGCTCACAAGAGGTCTCCACGCTTGGAATCAGAGTGTCTGATTGAGGGCGCTTGCGGGTTGGCTCGGTTGTGTAAGGGCCTGCTTATGCAAACGCAGTCAGGCTCAGGATACTGTGGCTTGATCACCAGATCCTCCTGCTTTACCAGACCTTCCCTTAAGGCATCCTGAGCCAGCCAAAAAAATAAATAAACAAATAAATAAAATCTTCTCAACTTTTATGGGCTGGGGAGATAGCTCAGTGGAATAAGTACTTGCCTGGCAAGTGCAGAGTCCTTAGTTCAATGTGCAGTACCACAAAAAAAAGAATGTCTGATGGAGCTTACCTTAACTTGTTGGCCACATGAGGTATTTGCTCTGTTTCCTCAGATGTCAATTTATATCTTTTTTTTTTTTACATTTTGAGGTGTTTTTTTTTCAATTAGTAAATGTTCATCATAATAATTACATTTGTTTTGAGGGATCGGTGCATGAACATGTCATATCTTAGGTGTAAAACTTAGTGAATACAGAAAATGAGGTCAGCCTGTTTTTTTTCTGCACTCTCTTTTGTCGCATTTATATTTAGCATTGCACAGGCTGGGCCTTGAACTCTCTATCTCAGCTTCCCCAAGTGCTGAGCATGCAAGCATGTGTCACTGTGCCTGGCGCAGTGGCTTTATTAAACTCACAATATCAAGGACCGGCCAAATAGCTCAGCAGATTAAAGTGCCTGCAAGCAGGCGCAGGGGCCGGGGGTTCGATCTCCAGGCCTGCTGTGCCAGCCCCGACCCCCAGGATGCACTGAGAGGGCATCTGAGACTGGGCCTGGTGCTGCGCGCCTGTAATCCCAGCTCTTGGGCGTCTGCCAACAGGCGGATCGCTACGAGTCCAACCTAGTAGTGAGACCCTGAGCACCCTGTAGGCCCTTCCCTAAAAATACAGAAATAAATACAAAAATAGTCCTAGTGTCTGTGGGTGGCCTTTGATGCTTCTGAGTGCTCAGTAGGAATGAGCATTAACATTTTCTGTCTCTAACACATAAGCCCTAGTATCTTACTTCATAGCGATAAAGGTATAATTATGGATAATGAGTACATGAGGATATGTAACAAGAACCCTTTAGATCAGATCTTGTGCAGCAGTGTGCTGGGTATGTGAAAGGGTGTTACACAGGAGCATGTGGCTAAGGTAGTCTGCTTGGAAACCCCAGACGTCAAGCAAGTGGCCTGCCCGTCTTTAGAGATGAGAACAGTGTCACAACAGGCCCTGTGTCACAGGGTTCTTGTTATAATTAAAGGGATTGCGAGATGTAAATCTTGTGATTTCTACAGTCGTACCTGGTATGCGGCAGGTGCTGTGTTCTGTGTTAGCTGTGGTTTTGTGGTCATTAATTAATTATTGATCTATAAAGTCCTATGTAATATCCGGGGAGAGCCCTATTATTGTCATGCTGTAAAGGTCACTGCCATAATCCTGTTCTGAATAGATAACGGGTAACATGCATCACATAATTCTCCTAGCACTGTGTGATAGAGAAGTTATACAGTAGGCTATTTGTGAGAGTAAACATGTATCTTTGAAAGAAATTCAGAAAAAATCCTAAGAGAGATTATGTAGTTGAAATTTTATGTGTTCATTGAACCTGTTATATTTTAATTTTCCTTTTGTTATGCCTCTATAACAAATAATTCCAGGCCACTGGTGGGTAGGAAACGTTTCATCTATCCCTTAGTCTCTTCTGTAATGTATTTTAAAATGTAAAATATGACATCATATGGGTACATTTCTTAATACTGAATTGTCAGGTTGCCTTCTGGGAGAAGTCTAGCAAGTTTTGATTCCAGCACTAGCTCTACCCATTTTTATTATAAAACAATTATCAATTTGATAGGTTAAAAATAATTGAATTCTTGTTTGCTCTTTCAGAAAAGTGGGTAATAGTTTGGCCTAGCATTCCTATGTTTTTTGACTGTTACATTTTTTGATGAGGTCCCCATTTATTTTTGTCTTATTTGAAACTCTTCAGGGTGCAAGTACAAATTCAAAATAGAATATGCAAAACAGTGGAATCTCTGAGTCTGCCAGGGCGCTTCCAGGACTGGAGCCCCATAGTACTAAGCCAGGGGATCCTCTTCCCTGCTGCCTCCTACGTCCTGTTTCTTAAACTTTCTCTTCCTTCCTTCCTTCCTTGCTTCCCTTCCTCCCTCCTCTCCATCTCTCCTTCCCTTCCTCCATCCTTCTCTCCATCTCTCCTTCTCTTCCTCCCTCCTCTCCATCTCTCCTTCCCTTCCTCCCGTCCCTCTCTCTCTCCCTCCTTCCCTCCCTCCTCCCTCCCTTCTCCTTCTCTTCCAATTTGTCGCAATCTAGTACATCCTCTCTATACACTTTGCTTAGTTCTGCATTCAAGATTTTTGGTATTTACCTTATTTTTATGACTTGGATTTTTAAATTTGGAGATTTTACTTTTACTGCAGACAGATCTATTGCCCACACCCCCTTTGATGTGCTTAGAAAGCCCTTTCTCATTTTGATGCTTCATGTGTTTATGTGTAAAATGTGTAAAGAATGTATGGGTTGTGTTTGTGTATATAGTGTGCACATTTTGTATGCGTCTATGATGAGTGTGTAGTATAGTATACATGTATGTGTATGTACATTTTATAGATCTTATTTTTAATTTAGTTTTTCTCCTCAAGAATGAAAAATGTATATTTGGCTATCATTAACAAAGTGTGGGAAAGAATATCAAGGTTCCCCTTCCTTCTCTGACCCTGCCTCTCGGTCAGGCCGCCATGTTGCCTTCTCTCTGCGCTGTCCTGACTCGGAGCCCTGTGATCACACCTTCGCCTGACCTGGACAGTCTTGCTCTGACCTCATGGCGCCTACAGACTCTGCGCTGCTCTGGAATGCAGCGGCGTCTGTCTTCCTGGTTTCTGGGGCTGATGGTGTGGATATCCTTGGGGAGCAGCTGTACCCCTTACCACACAGTGTTCATATTTTAATTTTTCCAGTAATCTTTTTGATTCACTTAATTTATTTGAAAAGAAAAGAAAATCTTTTCCCTTTGGGTGATGGGAGAGCAAAGCTATTGAGAAGATCCAGGGTTATTTTATTGATAACAAATGTACACAGACTTCACTTTTTTCTTCTTCTTCTTTTTATCCAGATCCTGGGTGTTTGGCTGACCTACAGGTACAGGAACCAGAAAGATCCTCGTGCTAACCCTAGCGCATTCCTTTGATGAAGAAACCAGGAAAATCTTTCCTCTCCTGACTTTGTCCATTTTCTCTAGTTTTAAGTTAAACTATTTTGCCCATTTAATCAAGGAAACAGTGTCTGAAAAATTACATTTACCAACGGTGTAATTATTTTGTTTATTCTTACATTTCTCTATGTTTTTCTTTTTCCATTGCTGAAAAAAAAAAAAAACATGGAAACTCATGGTCTCTTTTGACCCTCAGTGGTACCCGTAACCTGCTGTATTCACAGTGTCCGGCACTGTCCACTGTGGCCTGCCTTAGCATTTTTATCTGCAGAAATCCTTTGTATGACACTACTCTGTTGACCATATTGTGAAACTGAATCTGCATTTCACTGGAATAATTGTATGTAGCACTGTGCTGTGTAGATAATTCCCACTGGAAAGAGTTGATATTACTAAGGACAGAATATCGGCGCATCTATAGTGTTAAATTCAGTAAGGGAAATCTAAATTCCCCATATTTTTTGTCTTTTAGGAAAGATGTGTTGTGGTGAAAAGTGTTAAAAGTGATAACTTAGATCTAGTACTCTTTCATGATTACACCCTTGTATTGTAGAAAAAGCTGTGTGTTTAGGAAATTGTGGTTTTGTTCTTGACTTTCACCGGTAAGTGCAAAGAAGAGGATCTCGTGAAATGTTCCAAAGTATAAACATTTATCTTCAGCCTTCAAAATGGAATGACTTTCAGAAGGTATATCTACATAATTTCGATAGTCTTTTTTAATAATTTGAGCTCCAAAAGACTGCATTTATAAATAATTTTACTATTACCGCATTGGCCCATGTAGCAGAAAGATATTTGATTATCTTAAAAATTGTTAAATAACTTTTTCATGAAATTTCTCAGCATTGTAACAACAGCTTGTCAAATTCAAGCATATTTGAATGTGATAACCCCCATAATTTGAAATGGAAGTAGTACTGTGGTTCTGTATATTTAAAGTTAAAAAATTAAAAGATGGAAATCTTTCTTTGTGCATCCATATTTGCATTAAAAGAAGATAATGAAAGTTGATGATGTTAGTTGGATTTCTTTTATTTTCCGTCTTTGACTTAAGCTGGGTGTTGCTGTTTTAGTGTATAATCAAACCATGAAAATGAACTTTCTGCATTTTAGTGTCTGTTGCTAATTATCCCCAAACCTTTTCTTAAAATATTTCAGTGGTGAATATTGTGTGCATGGTGCAAAATTGTTTCTTTTCTATTCCTTTTTAAAAGAAATCCTTCATACCTGGGGAAAATACATAAGTCCTTTCCAATGAATAAGTCCTTTCTTGTCTTGTACCCTAGATTTCATGTGATACTTTCCCATCGTTAGGTTTTAGACCAAGAACAGCAAATGGTTGATCTTCAGGGTTTTAGGGAGTTTTGTGGGCAGGCCACTCTGGTGGCTGTGTGGTGGTAGCAGATCTATTTCTAGAATGTCTTACTGAGCTCTGAGGTGATTCTAGGAGGGTTCTAACTTACATCAGAGCTAAGCTCTCCAGAGACACATGAAGAAAAGCTTGAATTCTGTTTTCTTTTAAAGCTTTCTTTATTTTCCCATTTCAAAATCCTATTAGGTTCTGGACTTTCCTAATACTTTTCCTGGTCCAAATGATTCTGTGTAGAAAGGGCTGTTCTGAAGAGAACCAACCCACACCCTTGGTCTGTGTTCTGACCGCAGTGGCTTTATTTGGGTCAGCCCCAGTAAAAGTCAGAGTCTGGGTTAGGATGATTTAAGGCTGTTAAATCAGACGATTATAAGAATGGGAGGTTAGCTGATGATTAGCTACTCGAGAAACATAGGAGTATATTTTCAAGCACCAGCACCTGGGGCAGCCCTGTCAGATGAATCTGGGCTTTCTCTTTGGCAGTTCTGAAGTGAATGGGTCACCCAGGCCCTTTTCGGACATCTCATGTGATCCCTGTCTGTGTGGATCCAGGCACTGCTCCCGTCCCATGGCGTATTCCCACACCCCCATCCTGAATCCTGAATGACCCTGTTGTGAGTGTTCGGTCAGGCTGGTCCCACCTGCGGGAAAGAGAAGACTGCCAGTTTCCGCTCAGAAGCTTGGCATTTCAGCAAACGGCTGGAAGGCAAACCCAGTGCCCTGCGTGTCATTTCATCCAAACCACACATGTGTTTAAAAATGACCTGCATGCCAAGCGCTTCTGATTCTGTTTAGACACCTAAAGGAACCTACCTGAGCACACTTCTTCAATCAGCCTTGATGCTAAAGGGAAAGATGTAGCTGAGAAAATAATGCCAATAGAAACAGAAAAAGGGTTTGACTGTAATTTCTAAATTCAGAGCTCGCAGTGGCTTAAATTCAGTTGAGAGCCTCAGCGCTCTGAGCAGCAGTGTGTGCTCTGTGTAAAAGCTAGTTCTGCGTGTTTGACCTTCGCAGCTGCACCCAGTGGGGCCAGTTAGGACAGAAACTGGAAGTGTGACACTCAGGTCTCAGCCCCTGGCGTCCAAACTGCCTGCTGTAATTTCTCTAAATATTTGTTTAATACTGTTTAAGTTTTTTTATTCTTCTGAAAATACACTAAGTGCATGACAGCAGTTTCGCTTTTTTTTCTTTTTTTTTCCCCTTTTTTCTTCTTAATCTACGAAAGTAGGGAAAAGTTCGGACCATGTTTTGATGCAGTGTATGCGTGAGGAAAGTGCTCCTTGTGGTGGTAAGGACAAGATCCACCCAACGAGAGTTGTATTAGAAATGACAACAAAGTTATAGTCTTCTAGCTTCCTGGGTTGCAAGGGGATTTGTGTAAGGTTGCTGTGCTTCAGAGTAGCTGATGATTTTCCACCAGGCTGAATGATACTACGTGTGTGTGTGTGTGTGTGTGTGTGTGTGTGTGTGTGTGTATGTGTGGGCTTTAAGGGGGTAGCCAGTCCTTCACCCAAAGAGAGAAATGGGGGGCAGCAAGCCAGGGGCCTGTGCAGCTTTTCTTTAACTTGGTATTATGAACAGGTAAAAAATTTCATAACAAAATGATGAAAAGCATAGCAGTCCCCTGTGTGTCATTACATATCTAGTAGCACTTTGGCAGAATGCAAGGCATAAACCAGCTCACGATGATCAGTCATCACTGAAATGCTCATGAGATAGCAGGAAGGGGACAGTCGGCTCCCCTGCTGATGCCAGCTCCTTCTTAGCTCTCTCCTTAGGAAAGCCAGCTTCTGGGACTCATTTGCAGATGAGGGCTTGAGGGAGTCACTGGTGAGTTAAAATACACGTCAGGGAGTGGACTGTGACACCACTGGGAGGGTGAGGTCACCTTTGCTTACTTTCCATATCTTGCCTTTTGCAAATAGGTGGGGTCCAGACGCCCCAGGTGGCCTTTCCATGAGTCAGGTTGACTTGGCTTGGACTTTGAAGTCTGGCTTCTTGGCCTGAAGAAGGTTCTGTTCTCAGAGCTTTTCCTGTCCCGGCTCCCGTCTCACCAGTGGTCTGTAATAGGGGGGACCCTAGGAGCCTTGTAGGATTAGTGAGCTCAAGAAACACCCAGGCAGCAGAGGCAGAGATGAGATGATCATTTAAAGGAAACTCCTCAAGCAGGTGGAGGTGGCATCAGCAGGCCTGTAGGCTGCCTGTGTGAGTGACATTCATGGATAATTGATGTTACCATTGTTTTTTTAAAATTTTTTTTAAAGTTAAGTCCTTTGATTTTTTTTTCCTTTGTAATCTATGGGATCTCAGATAAAACAGAAAAATACTTGTTGTGACAAAATATATAGCATAATATATATTCTTTTGATTTTTTTCTTTTTCTTTGATCTTTTTGAGACAGTTTCATTATGCAGTTCAGGCTGGCTTTGAACTTACTTTGTAGCCCAGGCTAGTCTTGAATTTGCAGTAACCCCCCTGCCTCAGCCTCCGAGTACTGGGGTTACAGGCATGCACCACCATGCCTGGCTTATTTTGTTTGTTTTATGTAGCCGAGGCTGGCTTAAAACTCAGTGATCTTCTTGCCTCAGCCTCCTGAGTGTAAGGGCTGGGATTACAGGCAAATGCTACCCTGCCCAGCTTGTTCTGACTATTTTAAATGTACAGTTCAGTGACATTAGGTACTTTCATATTGTGCCACCATCTATGTACAGAACCGTCGATCTTCTCCATCCTAAACTCCACATGCACCAAACAATGAAGTCCTCATTCCCTCATCCCTCCACCCTGATGACTCCCGTTCCTCCTTTGTCTCTCTTGCCCTCCCTCCCACTGAGAACAGGTACCACGTAGAGGTGGAACTTGGCTGCTCGTCCTTTGGTGACTTGCATAGGTCACTTAGCCCTCATGACCTCTACTGCGTACATCCATATTCTTGTTTTGGTTTTTTGTTCCGAATGCCTCCAGGGCAGGTTTGGCTGGTTTGAGTTGTGGGGATCGAACCACAGCAACCTGAGCCTGACTGCTTTGTTGAAGCAGCCACTTAAAGAACTGAGCTAAGGGGCAGGCCCCCATATTCTTAAGCATGTAATAGGCTCTAC
The DNA here is from genome assembly GCF_000260255.1 of Octodon degus. NCBI lineage: Eukaryota > Metazoa > Chordata > Mammalia > Rodentia > Octodontidae > Octodon > Octodon degus. The sequence continues at coordinate 6,331,039 of NW_004524591.1, forward strand.
TTTGGAAATACTGCGCTGTACCCCACAGTATATGTATGCCACGCTTAGTTTATCCATTCCTGCTTCGACCAACAGACCTTTCGGTTACATTCATCTTTTAGCCATGGTGCTTCACACTGCTAAGAGCGTGGGTGTGTAAGTATGCGTACCCTGCTTTCTGGTCAGTCAGTGCATTTTTAAGGACCTAATAATATTGCTTCCCAGCAGCCCATAAAATAAACATTATATTGCTATACTATAAATGAAACAATTCATCTATAAATTGTCACTCAAAATATTTGCTTTTTTTTGTATTTTAGGGAAGGGTCTACAGGATGTTCAGGGTCTCACTACTAGATCTGACTTGTACTGATTCTCCTGTTTACAGCCTCCGAAGGGCTGGGATTATAGGGGTGCGCCACCACGCCAGTCTCCCAGTCTCCGGTTAGGTCTCAGCTATTTGTTTTTGAAAAGAAGCCTCCCTCTCCCCTTGGTCCTTAGTGAGCTTTCCAGGTGGAAGGTTTGACTGTTTTCAGTAGCATAGGTTACCTGCTTATGCAAAGGGACTGATTTCTCTGTGATATTTTAGCTCAGGATTTGTGTGTTGGGAAATCAACAACGAGTGCTTAAAAGCCTACTGGTGATATTGGCCACGTGAGAGGGAGAAGCACTGGATGTATTATTTACCCTGGGAATATTACTAGTGTCGAAAAGTTCTGTTCAGAAAAGGATCTGCCTAGAAAAGTTGACCAAGATAGGCAGTGCTGTCATGCGCCGTGTGTTCTGTGGGTCACCACAACCTGGGACCAAAGAGGTCAGTGCAGTGGTGTCCGGTGATCGAGGACTTTCATAAGTGTATGTGAGGGGGCTTGTGGGTTAGCTCAGTTGTTTAAGCCCCTGCTCTGGCAAACCCAGTCAGGCACAGGGGACCATGGTTTGATCCCAAGTTCCACATGCCTTACCAGACCTGCCTTCATGGCAGCCTGAGCCAACCCCTCCCAAAACAAATCCTTCATGATCGTGTATGTGAGATTAAATACAGGATGAAGAAGGTGATACACAGTTGTCTTTTCTTTTTTTATGGTACTGGGGGTTGAACTCAGGACTTCGTGCTTGCCAGACAAGCACTTATTCTACTGAGCCATCTCCCCAGCCCGAGCTGTCATTTTTGTTGGGCTGAGGATAGAGTTAAAAGCTGAAGCTCCTTCCCTACCTGGAGCCACACTCTTTTACAACGTTTTGTCAACACAAGGGACCTCTGATCTCGGCCTCATGCCAGTGTATCATGCCCCTTGTCCTTCCCCCAGACTGTCTGTGCCCCGGTCATGGGGAAGTGAAGCCGTTCAGACAACTTGCTGTGACCCAGCACTCTAGGGACCTTGAGAGAGCACATGATTCCAGGCCAACTGTCAGGATTTTTTTAGGTGTGGAGGACAGATGTTCTTTGAATGACCTTCACACTAAATTAGGCTTTGGAATGATAAAGCCGGCTGCCGGGGTTTCTCCCGAGACCACTAAGTGAGATGGAATGGGGCTAAAATTGGATTACTAAACTGAAGTGTGCGCAGAGGCGTGTGGCCAGGGCAAGGAGGGCGTGTCTCCCCAGGAACCCCAATTCCCTGCGAAGCCTTTCTGCACTCACTGCTGCGCTGATCATGTGCTCGTTGAGGTGTCTATTGATTACTTTTCATGCCTCTTGACTGCAAGAATCTGTAACGTGGTGGGATGAGAACTTTGTTCTTTTTCATCAGTACAAATTTGGTCCTGAGCCCTCCCTGAACATTTTGTGTGAACCCAATGGTCCTATTTGGGGAGTGAACCGAATAACTGCTCTGTGGAAGACCCAGTTGGGAAAAATTGAAAGCAGAACCCTCCAGTTTAAGTACCTCCAAAAGGATTTATTTTTTAGAAAATCATGGCTTACTGCAGTGGTGTATGATACTGTTTTCATACACGTGTTCCGGAAGCCAATTTTAAAAAATAAAATGTGGGCGTAACGTTAAGCCGTAATCTAAGGCGCGTGTTGGCCAGGGCTTCTCTTCAGCCTTCTCCCGTCTCTGCGTCCCGGTCTTGAGGCCTGGCTAGCTGGGAAGAGTTTGCAGGCTCTGGTTTTCCCTCTACAGTTCAGTCTTCAGCAGCTTGAGGGCTTTCTTCATGTTGTCAAGCACTGAAAGGGGGAAAAGAAAAGCAAGATGCCCTTAATTACAGTAGTAGATTTAAGAAACTTCCAAACCCAGCTCCGCTAGTCAGTGTTGAGTGGGATTTTTTTTTAAGTATATGGGGACCATTTGGTAATCTTGTACATATTTTTCTCCTAAAAGTATCTGGCGTAGTTTTTGTGACAGTCCAGTTCTCTCATGTATTTATTCCTTTTCAGATCTGCTTCTTCTTAACTCCCTCTTCTAAAAAATCTTTTTATAAGTGCTATTGTGAATAAATAATTTTGGTTAATTTGCAAGTGAATCTTAAATTATGTTCATATTGCATGCTTGAGAGGTGTGTACAGTTACTGCAAGTATTTTAGAGGTAGGTGGGATGTAAACTAGAAAAATAGCAAAGCAAGGGCTTTGCCCGGATTCATAAATTTCTTTCATCCTCACAAAAACTCTGTTAGTATTTCATTTTTACATGAAGAAATAGGCTCTGAGAGGTTGATTCATTTGCTCAAGGTCATGTGCTAAGAAATAATGGGGTTGCGAGGTGCGGTGCCGCATGCCTGTAACTCTAGCACTGGACAGGCTGAAGCAGGAGGATTGTTGCAAGTTGGAGACCAGCCTGGGCTACAAATGCTACAAAGTGAGCTTAAGGTCAGCCTGAGCTGCATAGCAAGACCCTGTCTGGACAAAAAAGAAAAAAAAAAAAAAAAAAAAAAAGGGGGGGGGAGGTGGGGAGCAGGCTGGAGGATAGGTTGGTGGTCTAAACACCTGCCTGACAAGTGGAAGGACCTAGGTTCGATCCCCAGGACCACGTGTCACACCAGGCTCGGAATGCCAGGTATGTGGTACCAGCCCCAAGCCTGGCTTGGAGGCACACACCTGTAATCCCAGTGCTGGGGAAGCTGAGATAAGAGGATCACTATGACTCAGAGCTGTGTATCAAGATCTTGTACCAAATAACATGATTTTTAAAATGATAATAATAATTTTTAAAAAAGTAATAGGACTTCTGCTCCAAGGTCCAGACTTCTAGACCGCTAGCCTCAATTTCTGAAAATAAGGCACTTGATATGGTGAAAATAAGATGCCCACATGCTAGGCAGTGAGCCACTGTTCATTCAAGTCCTCTACAAGCACAGTATTCACTGCGTGCTCGCCATGCACGATGCTGTGGTGTTCTGGGTGTAGACACTGCCTTTAAAGAGGTCAGTCTTACTAAGATGCAAACACGGGCAGCAGTGGGATGGCTTCCCCTCGGCCTTGTGGCTTCCGCAGGGCACATGCCCCGTGGGCCAGCAGGGAGCTTTCCTGTCGCCCAGGCCCTGCCTCCTTCTCAGTAGAGTACCCTACCTCAGTGCCATCCCGGAGAAAATGCTGCAGAGAGCATGGTAGGATCCACTGTCTGTGCTCTGGCTACTTGGAGTGTAGTTAGTTAACTAAGAGACTGGGATTTTTAGTTTTCATTTTATTTAAAATAAAATAGCGACCTGTAGCTACTGGCTTACATATAGAACGGTGAGGTTCTAAGCAGCTGCAACAATTGATCAGAACTGATGTGTAGAATGAAACCTAGTTTCCTTTGGGGAAAAGCACGGATAATAGAAAAAAGAGGTGGATCTTTTGCAAATGAGGAGAGGCCCAAGAGATGCAGTAATGGGGCGGAGCGGGGGGTGGTGAGAGGGGCTATGTGCATGTACGAACTCCCCCTATTAGGTGCTGCAAATATGTGCTAATGAAAGATTTTTTTAAAGGACTGACAGGGCACAGCTAGCTGCCATGCTCCACCCAAGTCATTGTCTCCCCCCACTCCCATCTTCCATTCACAGCAGCTAATTGGGTCATCTTGCCTGGTCATCTTTAAATTGAATCTGAATTTAACCACAAATTGGGCTAGTTTCACCACTTCTGTTATTTGAGGGAATAAAGCATCAGATTAGTTCTGTGACAGGGGTTCTGTTTGTATGCCTGAGCAAGCACCCGATATATAGCTAGTGTGGTCATAGAATCCTCCTACAGAAAGAGAACTGGACGATTCATCCTCAACAGAGATTAAAATAAGTAAAACTGGGAAGGAGCGTGTGAAGTGCCTGAAGGCTCAGGTGAGTGGGGCCCACCGGGTGTGTGGTGTCCCTGAGGGGTGCATTGTCCAAAGGCTGCAGATAGGGAAGCCCCACACTTGGACCCCACCCACACAGGAGGTGCCACTTACAGAGAGCTGTGTCTGAAGGTTCGTAGGCGTAGAGGCGGTTTGAGTACCTTCCGGTTATGTCGGCTCTCACTGTCAGCGATGGGTCTGCAAGGGAAAGGGAAGGGCCATATTGTCTTCCAGAAGCCTCTAGTGCAGGATGAAGCCTGCAGCTTCAGAAGCCACGGCCTGCGAAGAAAGTGCTGCGTGGCGCTCCACCCTCCCTTCTAGTGCCCTGAGCCGCAAGCGCGGTGCCATTTGTGGAGAAGGTTCTGAGTCCTGCCATCCCCCCGTCTACAGTGACCCCAAAGCAGGATGATGCATGTTGGGGGAGAGATTCTTTATAGGTGTTTGCTTCGGTGAAAACATTAGTGTTCTCTATAATGGAATTATTCTAAATTTAAAAACGATCATATTTTACAAAGAACAACTTAGAAACATCTGCGACCCTGGTTCAGTTTTTAAAACAATGAATGAAAGAACACGATCCCCTGAGAATAGTAAGATCAAACAAGCATGTTGTGATTGTTAAGTGTGTGTGTGTGTGTGTGCGCGCATGTGTGGTACTAAGGACTGAACATAGGGCTGTCACACTGAGTTACATCCCTGCCTTAAAAAAATGTTTCAATTTTGAGGTAGGGTATTGCTAAGTTGCCCAGGCTAGGCTTGATTTTGTGATCCTCCGGACACGTCCTCCCCGGCGCTGGGATTTCAGGCGTCTGCCACTAAGTCCAGCACGATGCATAATTGTCCTTTGATTGGCTTGGGAGCAGCCCGGGATCACTGGTGACACTGAGGGTGTGTGGGTAGGTGTGCGGGTGTGGCCTTGGGGTCTATAACTCACCCCTTCTTCTTTGGCCCCATGAACTAAGCGGCTTTGTGGTGCCAGAGCCTTCCACCACGCTGATCCTGCCTGGGTCCAGCTGCCCCGAAACTTCTGTAAGCTTTGGGCACTGGGCATTGTGTCTCAGCCCCAGGAAAGCTGATGAACACAGTGTCCCTCACTACTATTTTTTAATTTGCTGTTCAAATAGATACTTTAAAAGTAGAGATCAGGGGCTGGTGAGATGGCTCAGTGGTCTAGAGCACCTACTTAGAACAAGCTTAGCAAAGCACAGGGACCGCGGTTCGATCCCCCAGCACCACATGCCGGCCAGCCCCGCCCCCCTGGTGGGCTGAGCTGGCCACACACACACAAAATAAATAAATTAATTAAAAAAAAAAGTAGAGATCAAAGAGGCTTCTATTATGCAGATGTATTCCATTTTGTTGTATTTTATATGTAACTTGAACTTTCACTAAGCATACCCAGAGCGAAATAGGGAGATAGAGACCTAGAAAATGTCCTTGCCTTAAGAGGGTGAATGAGGGAGCCTAGAAGTGTCCTAAAAGGAAGCCAGGACACGTGAAAAATGTCGGCTTGTTTTGGTTTGGTGGCGTATTCTTGGAATCTTGGCTCTCTTGGAGGCTGAGGCAGGAGAATCCCAAGTTTGAGCCCAGCTTGGACAACACAGTGACTTAGTGAGACCTTGTTCATAAAATAAAGAAGGGTTTGGGATGTGGCCCCAAATAAAGCCCTGGATTAAACCCCTAGTTCTGAAAAACCAAGAAGCCATCTATACTTTTGCAGACTCTGTTACTGGAACAGGAGTGGAATGTCATTTTTTTTAGTGTCAGACTGAGACCAACAGACACAATTTACTTAAGGTGAATTTCATGTGTTGAGCAATTGTTTTGAGAGCCCACCAAGGGGCTTTCTGGGATTAGGATGACAGACGCAGGGAAGATCTCTGCTCTATTTATGAGATCACCATCTAGTGACTGGACATGATAACCGAGGAATACTTTACCCAGGAGACACAATGCTTCCTCCTCAGCTGTAGTCACAGCAGAAGGTGAAAAGTGGAAAACAGAAAAAGCAGAGTCATGTGTAGAAAGAGAAGTTCACACGCTCCAAATGAAAATGACGGATGCCTCATGCCCTTGTCGGAGCTTAGTCCCGACCTTGACTGTGGTGAAGGGGCAGGCGACACCGGAGAGGAGAGAAGAAGGAGGCGGCCATATTTGCACCATCTTCAGAGAGTGGTGCGCTTCGCTGTCACCTTCACTTACCCACAAACAGCACCCTGGGGACGTACTGGCCATCTGGGGAAAGGTGTTTGTCAGTTGTTTCATACTGAAAAATTAAAAAAAAATAAGAAAGCACATTTTAATTTTCTTACTCTGGAGTTATTTTCTAGCTTGCAAGCATAACAATGCATCCATTAATGGAGCCAAGGACTTAAGATATGATAAGGGTCATTTCTTCCACAAAGAACTTATGATACAGATGGGGACAGAAGTTGTGTGCATGAAATATTGGTAAGAAATACAGTAGAATGTGTTGTGCAGCATAAGATAAGGAGCTGGAAGCATGCTACACAAGGAGCAAGAAAATTCGAGTGGGATGAGTTGGGAAGGAATGAAGATGTTTTGGGAAGATATTTTGGTTGAAGTAGCAGGAGATACTTCAGATTCATGAAAAAATGAAGAAGGTATTTTTGGAGAAATTGTAGAAAGAGGATTTTTGTGAGTATTCAGCAAAACAGTGTTTCTCTTCAATGAGCGTGCAGTCTACAGAGAGACACAAATAGGAGAAAACACTGAGCGTATAGTGGGTGAGATGTTATGCTGGGGCCAGGGTGTCAGCTCCTATGGTGCCTGCAGTGGGGCATGATCTCAGAGCAGCGAGTCCCAGATTTGGGAAGGAGTTCTGTTCTGGGAGGATGTTCATTGGTAAGTCCCCCAAAGTGAGTGTCGTACAACTTTGACAAAAATATACAATGTAAAGCATAAAATAACCTAAATGCATGGTCCGGTCTTATCTGTGCAAGTCTGCAGCTAGAGGGTTGGTATGTCAAGGACCTCCTGTGTGTGGGTGCAGGTGGCCCTCACCATTTCTGAAGGGGGCAAGGAAGAGACTTAAGTAGGGAACAGAACCAGGTCTGTGGAGAAGAAGCACTCATTCAGGGGAGTAGCACGTGCAGAGCTTCAAAGGTGGGGGCCATGGAGCTTCCTCCTGTGCCGAGCACTCAGGGGGGACTGCACATCAGGCATGTAAGGGGTGACGTGGGGAACCACCCAGCAGGTTGCTGCAGGGCCCAGCTCACACATGGCTTTGTGCACCGTGCCACAGGACTGTCACTGTTCAGCAAAAGCTCAGGACTATTAGAGGGATATTAGAAGAGGCATCCTGACCCTGATTTGGTCTTCTGAGCAATTACCCTGCCAGCCATGTGGGATTAGATGGGTTTTCTTATAGGCAGGAAGTCATTTAGTAACATTGCAGTAAACTAGGCCGAGTGAAAAAGTCACACATTCAAATTATGGTTGTGAGTTTATAAAAATGTTACAATAGTGTCCTTGCAGGAGGATTGCAATTTCAAACACAGCCCAAGCAACTTAGTGGAGACTGGTCTCAAAAAAAGGGGGGTTGGGTGATTGAGTGTGGCACACCCTGAGTTCAAGCTAATTGTAAGCTAGTGCAGCACGGTTGGGTGGACAAGCCGGATGACAGTGCCAAGGGGCAGAAATGAACGTGGGAACCTACCCAGGTGTAGCTAAGGTCCCTGGTGAATGTCAGAGGTGAAAAGTGGGCCAAATAGAACTTTATCAAGTCACCAACACCAAGGGGTAGAAAGAAAAAGGGAGAGGAAAGAATTATGGGTTGTTCTTTGAAGAAGCTAGCCAGTGAGGGGGACGAGAGAGCCTTTGAGGGACATGGTTAGGCAGAGTGACTTAGAAGAAAATGGACCTCAGATGTATGCTGAGCAGCAACAATGTGCAGAAAGGCGCCGGGGAGAGAGCTCAGTGGGCTGAGGGCCTGCCTGGCAAGCGCGAGGTCCTGAGCTTGATTCCCAGTACAAAAAAAGGGGAAAAAAATGTACAGAAAGAAGGTTCGAACACAGAAGAGACAGAACAGTGAAATGGGTGAAGGAGGGTGGGAACATATAAAGTTAAAGCCAGGAGGTGCAGCGAGATTCCACAGCTAAGAAGCTGTATCTCTCAGAGAGCAGGGCAGGGATTAAGGGGAATGATGCAGGAAGGACTGTAGGAAAATAATTTGCAAAGTCCCAGAGCCTTCCAGTTGTTACTGCACAGGGACTGTGCTGACCGCAGGGCAGTCATTGTCAGACAAGCGAAGCTTATTAATTGCTAAACACAAGCATAGGCCACATAGGGTATTAAGAGATGAAACATCCCCTCATTTCCAATCTGTGGGATGGGATATTTGGAAGACAGCCCGGTTAATTCAGTATAACTAAGATGCATTGAAAAATGAATCATCTATTTCTCTTAATGAATTTGTGGTGAAATGTCAGTGATAATGGAAGAAAAAAAAAAAAACTTACAACCAGATTGAGAAGGACAAACTTTTCTGCCAATTTCTGGATTTCCTTATTTTCAGCAAACACTTTCTTTAAAGCTATAATATAAAGAAAAATCATTAAGCCTTCATCTCCACATCGGTTAAAAACCCTGGTTTTCTGTCATGTTCTGAGTTGTGTTTCAATAATTCTTTCTTGCCCTTTAATAAGTGATTTGTGAAGTACCATCTATGTCATTTTCTGCCTGTTTTGCCATTAATTAATTAATTCATTCATTCATCCACTTACTTCTTTTAAAACCCATATTTATTGAATTTCCACCAAATGTTATGCAGAGCTTTAGGGTGAGGGGAGAGTGGAGTGAATAACAAGAACACACGCTATTTCCATAGAGCTCAGAGGCTGCATGCAAGAGACTAGACACAAACATGTAAATATTTATCAAGTGCAGGTGGAGAAATGTACTTCCAAGGAAAAACGAAATGATGTAAGAATTTGGAGAGATATGGGGTGACGAGGGCAGCTCTCAGAGGAGGGACGCTGGAGTGAAACCATGGTCCATTTTGGAGTTAAAGCGCTAAAAGTTGGGGGCTCAGGCCACTATGGGACAGAGAGAACTGCGTGAGTAATAGCGTTGAGGTGGGAGCAAGCTCAGAGGTTTGTGGAGCAGCACGGAGGAGGCGGGGTAGATGTGCAGGGAGATCGCGGGGAGAGGGTGGAAAGGAAGGAGCCCCTGGCCACGCCGTGGTTAGGAATTAGGATTTCATTTCGTTCGTGAGTACCTAGGAATTCATTCAGGGCCGGAGCTGGTTTGTGCTCAGCATCCTCACCCTGGCCAAGCGGGGCACTGCGGCAATAGGCAGCGGGTGGAAAGACCAAGAGCGCACAAAACGCGGGGGCCCTTGCTCAGGAATTGTGAAGAATTCTGAGGCAGGGACAGCAGAGCTTGTGTGACAGGCGTCTCCGCTCTGGGTGAAGCGGGAGCCGGCTGTGGGATACATTTTGAAGGCAAAGCCGACAGTGTCTGCGGATGTAGTGGATGTGAGATATAAAATCAAAATGTTCAGGATGAATCCTAGGGCTTATCCTTAAAATATGCACCCATGGTTAACACAGAATGGAGTTATAAACCAAGCAAAGTTATTTAATATGCCTTCACTACCTGAAGCATTCTTTCTTATTCGTTAGGTTCTAACGATACAAAGATGAACGATCCAGTCAGCCCTACCTCTAAGTCGATAAAGGATTTTAGGAGAATAAATCACCTTGACTGTGCGGGCATTCGTCCAAGTGATGGATGATCATCAGCGGTCTGTTGCTGCGCGAGACAAAGCGATGGGGAGGTTTTAGTGAGCAGGACTGTGGGCAGCCGGCGGCCACCAGGTGGCGGTCGCGAGACCCTGTGGAAACGCCTTACCTGGTCTTGGATTTGTACAGGGCTTCTTCGTACGTCTGAGTCCAAATGAGCTGATCACCCCAACCTACAACAACAATGAATTTAAAACTAGATTATAATTTTAGGCCCCAACCTGTTGAAACCCAATGGTAAAGACGCGAGATAAGTATATACCCAACAGCAAAGTAAAAGAAAAACTTCTAGGAAAGTGGAAAGACTTGTAAACTATGATAAACCCGGAGATAATGCATCCCCAAACACAGCCAGAGCAGACACTTCAGCCCAAGAGCGAGGAAGTCTTTCCCAAGGAAGTAGCAGCCCGAAGCCAGCAAGCAGCTGCCTCCCACCTCGGGAGAGGGTCTGGGGCAGTTTGGGCCGAGAGTCCTTGGTGTCCTTCTTAGCTCCGGGTTTCACTGTGGTTTCTTTGGCCAGCGTGTAGGACAGGGCCACCAGGAACAAGAATGCAGACACTGAAATTTTCTCCATGGCAAATCTGTACGGAACACAAACGAAAAGCACATGATTAGGAGTCTCCAAAATCTACAGGCTGTGTCTATAGCGGAATACAACAGAAACGGAGGCTCTGTTGGCAGTGGGTGTGTGAGCTTAGCGTAAAAATCCTTTCCATGAAAATTTTCTAAATAGGTACAGTATGGGTATTTGTCTACCCACCTCCTTACCTATTTGTCTATCTCTTACTGTCATGTTAATGGCTAACAGGTTCACAAGAGAAACAGAGATACACTCCATGGAAATAACTTGTCAGATAGGTATACTCCTATGGCTAAAGAAATTTACATGACAAGTTTGTATTTAGAGTGGATAGTATTAGGAGGTGCACTAAGGTCACCTCTTTTCCTGTCTGTCTCCTCGGTGCCTTTTTATACAGGTGAAGAACCTAAGTTTGAGAGAGATGCAAAGATTTATGAGATGGGTCTAGAACAGAGACTTCTGGATCTTGCTATGTTAGAGGGATGGCTTCCATCTTCCTTCTGTGCAATGAATGCCCTAAACGTGGACACTGCTTTAATCTATGGCTAAAATAGGAACATTGCCACTGAAGAATGAGGTAGAAATGAAGTAATTAATTGCTCATTGCATTTTGAACTTTTGGGCTTTGTCACTTAATTGAAGACTGAGACTCATACAACTCTCTCTCTTTCATGTAGTTTCTTCAAACTCTGCATCCTCTGGGAATTGACTAATACATGCTGTCAAGTTCTTCTACAGAGTTTCTTTGATTCTCTATGAACCTTTTTTTTTCTGTGTATGTGTGTAGGGTCTCACCATGCAGCTCGGACTCGTAGTGATCCTCCTGTTTACAGCCTCCCTAGCACTGGGATTACAGGTGCACGCCACCATGCCTGGACTCAGTCTCAGGCTCAGTGTGCCACGGGTTGGGTCCAGTGCAGCATGTGGTGCCAGGGAATGAACCCCAGCCCTTGCCAGAGCAGGTGCTTTGTTTGCTGGGCTATCTCACTGGCCCTTCTGTGGACCTTTTTTAAAGGTAGGCAGTTATTGAATGCATTTTAGTGCATCAAAGTATTCTGTGAGATTCATAGCACAGAGAAATAAGCCCCAGGATATCTTTTCATCAAATTAATTTTTCCCTTTTGCTGTTCTATAGTTAATTACTAGGAAAAGCTGAAGTGATGACTACAAACAGGAGTGTGGAATTCTATGGGTGAGGTGGGAGTGAGCTGGCAAAGCAAGTTGCATTCGAAGTCACGTGGGGTTGCCAGGGCTGTAACACGAAGAGCTGGAGACTTGGGCTCTGGTAAAGCCAAATGGTAAACTTCCTCAAAAAGAAAAATGAAACTATAGTATCTAATTCTAATATACATGTAGGTTTTGAATTAAGTCTAATGAACTCAACAAAGGAAGTGGAATGGACAAGGATTACTTAATATTTGTAGGACTGAAGTTTCTTATGACCTGATAATTTGAATGAGAACCTTTACAAAGTATTAGATGATTAAGAAACGAAAAGCATTGGTAGGTTACTGAATCCAAGTGAAGCCTTCTATTAAGCTGACCAGTTGTTATCCAAGAATTAGTCTGTAGACATAAAGTGTCTCACCCAGAAAAGACATAAGCAAAATGAAAGAGTATATTAGGGCCAGGGAGATAGCTCAGCAGCACAAGCACCTGCCTGGCAAGCTCAAGTTCCTGAGCTCAATCCCTAGTACAGAAAGAAAGAAAGAAAGAAAGAAAGAAAGAAAGAAAGAAAGAGAAAGAAAGAAAGAAAGAAAGAAAGAAAGAGAAAGAAAGAAAGAAAGAAAGAAAGAAAGAAAGAAAGAAAGAGAAAGAAAGAAAGAATATAGCTCCTTCACTTTCTACATGCTTAAAATATAGAAATGCCAGGAACAGTTTTTAAATTTCTGCAAAAACAACTCACATATACTACAAGGCAGTGGTACCTAGCCATCTTGATATGGAGACTTTTTAAATATTAAAATCCAGAACTTTAATGTGAGAAGCCTGGGTGACTCCCTTTCAGTGACAGGTGGACCTGCCTATTTTCTTTTTACTTGAAACCTCTTCCACCCACCGGTGGACCACCCTTTGGGGTTTCCATACAGGTGGAGCATTATCTACTATGGGTGGGCCACCTTCTCCTAACCACTGGACAAGACTAAAGCTGTATATCATTAAATTCCACACTTGCACCACCCCCAGCACAGGACAGACCCTCTGTTTCCCAACTAGTTTGTGCCTCATTTTACTCTGCTTTTGAGTGTGTCCTACATCTACTTCCAGCAATAAATCCTTCTCCTGTCTTTAAAATAAATGAACGAATAAATAAGGAGCTTTAATGTGAGAATTGTACTTCTGGAACTTATGAAATATACTTTTAAAAGTAACTATGTTTTAGTGTATACTTACTATAGAATATTTTTACTTATTTTATTAAGTAAATATTTTTGTTTCAAAAATATTTCATAGATTACTTTGATTTTATCAACAGGTAATATAGTATTTTATTTAATAATATCTATGTGTATATGAGAATAGAATAGTGAATTGGAGCTTAAGTGATTTCATTCAGCTCATTGAACATTCTTGCACAAATAGCCATTAAAACTCCTTGCAAGTTTTTCTCAGTGGCATGTTGTAGTCAGTGAGGTTTATCTGAGGTATGATTATTGCTAATTGAAAACTTTTCCCAATCCCCCACCATGATGACTCGAAATATAATTGTCATTAGCAATTTTTGACAGTCTGCATGGAGACTGAACAATCTTTGCTTAGCAGTACATTTACAGACGGGGTGTGGTGGCACAGGCCTGTAATCCCAGCACTCGGGAGGCTGAGGCAGGAGGATTGCTTTGACTTTGAGACCAACCTGGGCTACAGAATAAGCTCAAGGCCAGCCTGAATTACCTGGTGAGACCATATCTCAAAAAGAAAACAATAGGGCCAGCCAGATAGCTCAGCAGACTACTGGGCCTGTTTAGGCAGTTGCAGGGACTAGGGTTCGATCCCTGCCCTCCCCCGGGGTATGCTGAGATGGCCACTGAGACTGGGCGTGGTGGCAAGTGCCTGTATTCCCAGCACTCGGAAGGCTGAAAATAAGAGGATCACTATGAGTCCAATCTGTGTAGTCAGACCCTGTACTAAAAATACATTTAAAAAATTGAGAAAAAAAAAAAAGGCTGGGGAGATGGCTCAGTAGAATAAGTGTTTCCCTGGCAAGTGCAAGGGTCTGAGTTCGATCCCTGGTTCAAAAAAAAAACAAAAAAACAATAATCTTGCAATAGCTCCATGGATTACAGGTTGGAACTACTGATTTATTACACATGTTTTATGGCCTAGTCATTTACGGAGGACTAATATAACTCCTGCTGTACAAACATCCTGCTCTTTCATAATATGAAGAGACTCACTGCATACAGTTCTCAAAACACTGTCTGACTTGGGAAAGTATTGATAATTTAGAGAAACACACACACACACACACACACACACACACACACACACTCTGACACTGACACTGTGGAAAACAGCTCTTCTCACGGTCACCCGAGCCCTGCATTAGCTAGGTGTGACCCTGCAGGAGAGCTCAGTGTCCCTGCTCCTTTATGCTGCAGGAGAGCGACCAGCTCTCTCCTCTGCAAGCCTAGCCCGTGAATTAGAAGACAGAAGCAGCACGCATTCTACAGACACCGCCTAGCAAAAGACAACTGTTTCCTGACCTGCAGTACTTATTCTAAGGGAGCCCCTGAGTTGTGTTCTCAAAGTTGAGAAGCCTGTTGGCTTTCCCTTTAGTTAGCCAGTGGGACAGAAGCAGAACACGAGAGGGTGATCAAGTTTGCTGGGCCCTATCCCAGGCTGAAAATTAAGGAGCTGGCCCAGGTCCACACCTGCGCTTTACCAAAGGGGAAGGGATCACTGTGAATCCGCTCAGGTATGTAACCTTGCGCCAGCTCCAGCCAAAGGAGGCCTCCGGAGGCTTTTGGAGAAATTCCACTGTCTCCACCCCAAATCCCTACTGTAAGGCTTTATCACCCTGGGAAACTTGCATTTCTGTCCATTGTTGATTGCCTGCAGCTTTATGCGGCAATCAGAGACCGAAGCTCAGGCTAGCAAGAGCCCTTGCAAGGTGTAGTCCAGGGCCTTACCTGGATTCCCCGCCCACCTGCCTGAGAGCTGCCAGGGAGCGGTCCAAGCTTCGAGTGCACCGCAGTGCAGCGCGGAGCCTCTCTATTTATGCACCAGGGCTCACCTCAACCCCACCCACTAACCCTGTGTTCATGTGTTGCTAACTCAGAAGCAAATTTACCTTTTCCCAAGCAATTGTCTTCCCTGGGTTAAAGAGTTCCCTGCTTTAAAAAAAAAAACAAACTAGTGTTGCAAAATGTAATGTTTTTCAGCATGCAGGTCTCTAACTCTTTGTGAAAGTACATTATATAGAGATTTGAAAAAACAGGCAGAGTGCCAAAGCCAGGTAAGCTTTAAATGAAGACGGCTGATTTGCCCGAAGGCTGATTTGTCTTTCCGTGATTGGATGGATGCACACAAGAGAACGTGCAAGAGATTTTTCTTTTTCCACTCAAGATTATTCAGTTGTTCATTGAGGATTTGAAGACTGGAACTCAAATTTTCTGATAGAAAATATTGATCCTGTGTTTTGTTCATGAGGTCATATTCAATTCTTAAAAGCTCAGAATGGAGAACTCCTTAACAGTGAGGTGCAGGCCCTATAAAAATAATTGTTAAATGAGTTATGATCATAATATTTCAAAACCTTTTCACTTATGTGCATTCTTTCAATGCAGGCTTAAATTCTGTGGGATAGTGAGTCTCTACTGAATTTTCTTTCAATTTTGAAAGTTTGCAGTCATAATTTCCTTAAGAGTTGGATGGAAAAACAACGATTTGAACTAAATCCTCAAAACTAGAATGGTTCTTATGTAGACCCATAGTCTAGCCTTTAGAATATTTAATCCAACCCCTTTATTTGGCAAATAAAGAATGAAGATACCAAAAACTTAATGACTTTCTCAAGATTCTGCAACTGGTTTAGGAGGTATCTGAGACCACAGCCCAGGGGTCTTCTAGTCCATGGTCTGTGGAAAGCAAAGGCTGAGTGGCATTTGGAGTTAGAGGAGTCCAGGCATTCTCATGCTTTCTGTTCACTGAATAGCATCAGAGTGGACATTTAATGTCTCTGGAACTTTAGTGTTCCTATCTGTAAAATGGGGAGAATTCACATGCCTGTCTTGACTACTGAATGAGACAGGGAACGAGAAGATATGTACCTGGTATGTTGGTCTATTAAGATTGCTGTCACAAAGTACTGCAGGTGCCACAAAAGATATGTGTTGTCTCGCAACTCTGGAGGCTGGAAGACCGAGATCAGTGTGGTGGCAGAATGATTTTCTCCCGAGACCTCTCAAGGGTTGCTGTCTCCTCACTGTACCTGTGTCCTCATTTCCTTTACTAATGAGAATACCATTCATCTGGTGTGAGGACTCAGCCTACAAACCTATTTTTACTTCACTGTTTAAAACACTATCTCTGATTGCAGTCACACTGGAGGCATTAGGGATTAGGATTTCAGCATATAAAGGAGTGCAAAACTCAGCCATAATATTTGATAATTTAAAACATCTCTGACTTGCCATCATTAATTAAATGTTATATAATCATCGTACTCCTGCAGTGAATCTCATATGAGTAAAAATCTGGTTATTTGTCAGTGGCTAAGGTACAGGAAGAGGTTATTCTAGACATGCATTTTGGGGCCAGGCATCTGTGGCCCACCTGTCTTGGTGGGAAGCAAATAGGATTTTGTTGATGGTACGAGTGTCTACACTAGCTTTGAGCTAGGTGGGGAAGAGAATTTTCTTAAGTTGTTCAAATCCATCATGTTTGTCATATAATCAGTCTTAGGACTTTACCTAGTATTGTAAAAACACCTTAATAGTAGCTACATATTTTTAATGACACTTGCGTATGATTTCTCTGAATAGGATTTGATAATTTAGCATAAGTTGTTTGATAAATAAAACCGAGCTTGATGCCAATGAGCCTAACAAAGGGCATAATTAAAAATATGTTATACCTTTGTGTTTTAAGCATCTGTGTCTTCATAAAGAAAGACAAAGGCAACCTTTCTTTTAAAGGGTTTTATTCAGACATATTTCTAAGTAGGTTATTTTCTATTGAATAAAATCAGAAAACTAAAAATAATGATTAGTGATTATTGAGTTGCCTGGACACTTAATTATATTGTTTCATTTATTCACTCATTTACTTATTTCTTCAAATATTCAACAACTATCTTTATGGTATGAGTATTATATCAGACATTAAAATATAAAGATGAGAAAGATATGGTCAGTAACTGAGGTAGCTAGACATAAACAGAGGCAACCGCAATTGTGGGCAATGAGACATATTCCGTAGCAAGCACGTAGAAATTTATGACACTGCTCTTGCCTTCCATCTCTTTGAAGAATCCAGACAGAAAAATTCTAAAACTCTATCATTCATGGGGAATAGTGTGTAGTAAGGCTCAGGCAAATGGAGTAGAAATCAGGTGCTCCTGAGTTTTCAGAGGTAGAGATTCCTGTCCACTAGAATGTCCAAGTTGGTGGTGGCAAGCAAGTAAATTAAAGCAGGGTGTGGTGGTGCATGCCTGCAATCCGAGCCCTTGAGAGGCTGAGGCAGGAGGATTGTCAGGAGTTTGAAGGCCAGTTTGGGGTGCAGAGGGAGTTTAATTCCAGCCTGAACTACATAAGAAGACCCTGTCTCAAAATAAATAAATAAATAAATAAATAAATAAATAAATAAAGTACATCTAATGTGATAAATGATATCTCCATGAACTCAAGTACTTTTGAACATGAAAATTATAAAGGAGACATGAACAAAATGCTTTTAGAGTTTAGAACAAATCTCAGTCAATTCCTCCTTAAAGTAATACACTCTAATGAGTTTCTTTAGGCTGGAAACAGAATTCCTTGAACAAAAAGAAAAGAGTCTGGGTCTCATAGCAATGTTAACTATGCAGGAACGAGAGACTTCATACACATTAAGGCAACGTGTCCTTAGCGGCTGGCATCTGCCCTGCGGTTGATAAAGTTGGAGGATAAACACACTCCCAGGGTGGAGCCCTGAGTATGCTGCGGTTGTGTCCAGAGCTGTCTATTTCTCTTCAATTGTGGAAATGATTTTCTGAAAGGCCTCACTTCCTCATGAGATGGCTTTTTTTTTTTTTTTTTTTTTCCTCAGTTCTATATTTCTTTTGATTTTGTTTAAGCTTGCCCCTTTAAAAAGCTACTATATCATTAGTTTCCTGTTGAGGGTAGGTTGATTGCTCTGCAGTTGTGACTTAAATTTTCTGTAGCTATTTGTCCTCAGCACCTGAAATAGCAGGTGTTTTATGCCAGTGGTAAGTCAGTACCAGTGTCACACGGAAATAAGAACATGACCTATCAGTAGGAGCTTGGAAAATATAACATGAGACGCTATATCATGTCATGTAATACTTCAAAGCTTGGGAAGCTTTCTTCAACAAGCCCAACCATAATTTCCAAGACTTTGAATCCACAACAGAAAACACATTTTATTGTTAAACAAATAATCTCAAAAGGAGGGCACCACTGTGCTTATGCATCGTTCATCTGTCAAAGGTACAGAGTTGAGTTTATTTCTTGGAAGATCAAAATATTTCTTCTGCAGTTTATGATTCCAAATTTTCCCTTAGCATTGTGCTTGTATACTTCATGCCAATTGATACTGTTACGTTGATTCTCCAAATGAAAGAATGGGTTTTGGCTTGGGGTATGTGGCACAGGGTTAAAGGATTTGTTTAGCCTGTGGAAGACCCTGGGATCATTCCTCAGCGTCAAAAAAGAAATTAATTTCCAAAAAAATCAGAGTTTGATTAATTTTTGGATTTAAAAAAAGACCTGCTGTGATTGTCACTTAAAGATATATGAAGTTGATAAAGTATGAAGTTGTAGCTGCATAGGAGCAAGAAATTCTTGTGTCATATTGCATAGTAGGGTGACTGTGATGATTATATTCTGTGTATCTCAAAAAACATAAAGGATTTTGCACATTTTCCTCATAAAGAGGAGATAAATGTTTGAGGGAGGGGTTGGATATGTTTGTTTAAACTGGTTCCACAATGTATATGTACATATATTGAAACATTACATGGCGCTCCATGAAAATGTATCATTTTTGTGATTTTTTTGGTCAGTTAAAATTAAAGATATACACACTTTTTTCTTTTACAAGTTAATCATTTGGGGCCACTTTGTACTATCCAAGTTTTACATTTACCCTTGCAAGCCCAACGAAAGCCTAACCTGTAAGGTGTTCCCAATACGCTTCTGTTTGCCTGTGTTTTCTGTGTGACTCACTCAGTAATAACTTTATTCTCAGAGTCGTCAGAAATAGGTCAGCCCCAAAAGCAAACAGAAGAAACGGCCACATTTGCTTTCTTCCTGATTTCCTTAAGACCTCGTCATCATTTCCAGACTAAGCCCACGCATCCTCCATGTGTGCCTTCTCTCTTCTGTGGGTGCAGGTCACATCAGTTCATTATTCATAGGCTTTTAGACTACACAATGAGGGGAAATGGATTTGCATTCAGTGAATATTTAGAAAGTAATTTTAGAAGGGTATCTTCATTACCGTTAAACCTGTTTTCTGTTATTCCCTTTTTAAGCTGAGTTGCTCGATACAGGGCTCTCTCAGTACAGGTAATTCTGTTTACTGTAAGTGTCAGACCATTTGGTGAATTTCGTGAATTTGGGGGCTGCCGATACGGTGTGAGGGAGATCAGAAATTCTGTAAGGAGATTTTTACACGGAGCCATTAATCACTTGGTTTAAACTACCAGATGAGAACTGAAATGATTTTTACTTTTGCAATCCGCAAAGTATGGATACAAATATTAAAAACTCTAAGTAAGCACACACATATTTGCATCTCAACCACTTTTCTCTAACTCATCTCACAAGTCTGTTCGGGTTCATTTATACTGGTCTTAAACGAATATGTTTCCTTAGAGCCCTTTGAAAAGACTTCTCTGCGCTATGTTCACAATGCATTTCATTTGCAGCTCAGGTTAGTTTATAAAACTGAGATTAATGACTTCCTAAAGACAGGGGAAGGGACATAAAGCAGATGGGCTGTGTGTGAAACATGTGGAGGATTTCTGAAAGCAGGTGAAACATTTGCCTTAAATCATTACTAAGTCTATGCTGGTGATTTCTGAGACTTTATTACAGTGGTCATTTATAAAGCATGATAGTCTTACGATGTAATAGGTCACATGTGCTCCACACTCTATTTCTTCTTCCTCCTGATGGCTGCCATGATGAGAATCTTTCCTTTTAGTATTATTTGTCAACTTTTTTTTATCATGACCTATTCCTGCACAACTTTGCCTATTATAGTCATGTAGTTTATGATTACCAGCTTATTTGAAAATGGATGAAAAGGCATGAAATCATTGTTTTGTGGTTAGTAAACTAAAGTTGATTTTTTTCAAAAAAAATTATCTTTATTAGTACTTGTTAGCAATCTGTTATGATTACATTCGTTACAACGAAAAATATATATATATATTCAGGCAGTTTCTTCCATAAACTTTCTGTTAGAAACAGAAATGACATTTATGAGATGTGGGTGTAACTTTCGCAAACATTTGGAAAAGTATACACTAGTGAATTTTTGCAAAACTGCTACCCTTTGTTGACTAACTACACGCTCTGTGCTAGTGTAAACCAGCGACCAGAAGTAATACGATATTTATTCTGGCGATGCAACCCAGAGAGACTAATCCTAAAAAACAATGCTTCAAGGCATATCACACCCGCAACAATAGTACATTCTGAGATATCTTGTCTTCTGGAAACACCAGAGGTTGCAGTGGACCTAAAAAATCAAGACAAGTGGACAATTTTTGGAAATGACAGCTTTGAGTGTCTTCTGAGGTTCTGATTTTGTGGCCACGTCCTCCTTTGTAAGTCACTGCAGGACGTATCAGGTTAAGCAGCAGCACCACAGAGACGTGGTCACTTCAGAAGAAGGAAGTTGCTGATGTGAAAGTGGTACCCAGGGGGTGATTTATGCTAGGTAATTACCAAGGTTCTCAGCTGCCAGGTAAGTGCAAAGACTTTTATGTTTTATTTCCAAGCACGGGTCAGTGTCAGAGATACGGCCACAGAAGTTCATTGTTCCGCCTGTCCTGTTATCGGAAAGAGAAGTAGCTCCAGGACCTGTCCTGACTCAGTGGGTAATGCGCACAAGAAGAAATGAGATAGCACTTCTTCCAGGAAGCCGCAGGCCCAGGAAGGCACCTCAGCCCTCTCTCACTGGGGGCATCTGTTCCCGTAGTAGCTACATTCGGTCCCCTCAAATCTTCTCTTCCGAGAAGGACATAAATTCACTAGGCGGAGTGATGCACCATGAGAAACTACATCAACTAGAGCTGAGCTGGGCTGCACCGGGCTGGTGGTCCCTTAGCACAAAGCCACCGGAACGCTGTGGGAAGTGATTTATTACGTTTTCTCCTTGCACACAGTAGGGCTACAAGTGGGGGAAGGGCGCTGTCCTTGGACACCCCAAGAAGTCCCCGTGTTTGGAACACACACAGCGCTGCGTCTGTCCTCGCTGAGGAAAATCTAATGTTTTCTACATTTTCCACCCACCACCATGCAGGCCTGATTCACTCTCAAGCATTAATGGTTTTACTTTGCATTTCTAAAAGGCAACTTGGGTTCCTTTTCAACCCATCTGTTTAATTTTTATAACCATTTATCTTTATTGTCCCTTTCCTTTTAAATATTTCCTTAATAAGTTTAAACATATTTGAGGTAGAAGTGCTAAACACACCTCTACGCTTCGCTTGTTGACTCTTCTTTGGGCAAACATTCTCGCAGTGGTCTGGGCTTTTTATTTGTAAAGCCTCTTCCGGGGGAGGGACTGGGGGCGGGGTGTGTGTTGGGGGTGTTGGGGGTGGGGCCCCTTGCAGTGTAGACAGGTTTCTATGGAGCTTTTCTGAGTCAGTATCTGGCAGGTACCTGACTGCTTTCTCTAGCCCATGGGCATTTTTATGTCTTTGAGAAGATTTCGGCACAAAGATGTAGTGGAAACTTCACTTCCATACACACGCATGCACGCCTAGGACGAGCTTAGAATTTTGTTGTTTCATAAGAGTGTGTCTTTGATTTTCCTTTTCCCTCCCTCTCTACCAATTATCTTCCTTCTTTCCTCCCTTC
>NW_004524591.1:6353103-6355805 GCF_000260255.1 Octodon degus
CTCCCTCCCTCCCTCCCTCTTCCTCTCTCTCCTGATTGAACCCAGGCTCATGCTAGACAAGTTTTCCACCACTGAGCCCTCCCATCCCATATGATATCTCTGAATATTCTCTGCAACTATCAGTTGGAATAGAGAACAAAGCAATCCAATCTCTTACAGTGCCCAGGTCTGCATCGATTTTTGCTCATGCAAGCTGTCATGATTCCTTTTACTAAGTGTTTGCTCCCTGGAAAAGGGGATCCAGAGGGACAGCGTGCAGAGTGTTGCCTGAGGAGGGATTACTGCCATGGTAACGCGGGGGTGGCTTTATCTGCAGCCTTGGTGGAGCCTGGGACTTAGTCCTGTCCTCGCCTGGGGAGAGGGAGAAAGCAAGGGCCAGGTGAGCAGGGGGGAGGGCGGTGAGCCTGCGCCGGGTCAGGTGGCGAGTGCAGTAGCGCAGAAAGGCAGATGGGCACCCAGGCAGGCCTGGTTCGGGATGGCAAGGACGGCAACGGCACCTGTTTCTCTCCGTGCAAGTGGAAGAAGGGCTCTATTTCCTGCTTTTATGTGTTTATCTTGGAATGAGAAATGATGGCCTCCACCATACATTCATCCAAGTGTGAACATCTCAGGAAGCCAGCTGACAGGCCCGAAGACAAGTGAGGAAATTTCTCAGGATGTGCTCTCTTTACTCTAAGAAAACTCAGTGTTTAATCTGCCATTGCCATGTTTTACATGTATCTAATCCACTGTCCTGTGTGCATGCGTACATGTGTATGTGCATTTATGTGTTTCTGTATTTACATGTAAATGCACACTCCAGGTTCTTGCATGTCATTAGTAAGAGTGAAAGGAATTTTATTTCATCAAAATTTATTGAGGTGCACCTTCCACATCCGGGTACTTTTCTGGGCACAGATACGGAGCAGTGCATAAAGCAGCACAATTCGTATCCTTTCAGAATATGCATTCTGACACAGAGAGGCAGACAGTGAAGTAAATTAGTAAAATACATAGTGTGTTAGAAGGAGGTAAACAAGATAAACAAGAGGGACACACAGTGTTGGTGGTGGGCGAGTGTATTTAGGGAAGGCTGCGTGGAGAAAGAGCTGAGGGAGCCAGGAAGAGAGAGAGTGAGGGCGGAAGTGAGTGAGAGGGCTGGAGGCATGGAAGGCGGTTTGGCCACAGCCACGTGAGCCGGGCTGGAGAGCAGACCAGGGGCATGTCAGCTTCGTGGCTCACAGGGGACAAGCAGGGCCATCCACGGGACCAAACACCCAGGGTCCAATCTCTGTAGGGTTTGTATGAACTGAAGGAGTAAAGGGACTAAAGGGGGCAGCAAGTTATAGGTAGGCACTGAACGGCACCTTCCCCCGTGTCAGCGCTGAGAAGGACAGAACCCATGACACTCGTAGCTGAGGCCCACTCACCCTCCGCTTCAGCATCCCAGGCCTGCCCTGCGTCCCAGCAGCGTTTGCAGCATTTTATGCTCTGCGCTGATGTTTCTGGAATCTGATAAACTCATCTGTGTCCAGGCCCTGCTGATACTGATGCACAAGCCTCACACTTTATCTCTTTATGTAAATGAAGATAAATATCCTTTAAAAAGGCCTGCTTTTCAGACAGGCACCTTTGACACAGGGGCCGAATAAGAAGTACTCGGAAACTCTTTCACCAAAATCGGCACAACACGTGGGGCCTAAGCTCCTCCATCTGAGCTTTTCAGTTGCAAAGACTGAAACCAGGAAAGTTCAGATTTTAAAAAAGTGTTTTTTTCCAAGACTAAGTGAGAGATCTTGCCATTTCTCATAACCAGTGTTCAGGTTTCAGTACCTGCCTTGCCTCAGCTGCAATTTCACACTGTGGCTGCTTCATGCTTACTCGGCTACCAGAAACTTTGTAAACTATGAATCTGAAATTGAAATATATTCTCTCTCTCTCTCTCTCTCTCTCTCTCTCTCTCTCTCTCTCTCTCTCTCTCTGTGGCCCGGTCAGCCCACTCTGGGGTGGGGCTGATACGGCATGTGGTGCCGGGGATAGCACTTTAGTCCGCTGAGCTATCTTGCCAGCCCTCATTCACATTTTTATACTGCACTGATTGTCAACTTAGTTCCAGCCCTCTTCTGTCCTTTCCTTAGTTCCCATTGGTGCGATATGATTTAGCTTATCATTAAAGTCTAATCTACAAATCTAAACAATTGCCTATGCTACCTTTTCTCTCCACTTAAAATGATATAAGACCTTTCTTGCTTAAAAGCTGCCTTAAATCACATAATTCCTCTTTAAAATCATCACTGCGTTGAGCCAGGGGCATAACTCAATGGTGGAGCATTTGCTAGCATGTGCAAGATCCTTGGTTCTATCCCAAGTACCACTAAAAATACCAAAACCAAGACCAGAACAGAAACAAATCAGCTCAAAGCAATATGTTAAAACATAAAGGTCAGAAAAATTAAGTTCAACAGAGTTCATTTGAGCAAAGAAAAGCTCATGAGTCAGGCAGCATTCAAAAAACATTCAGAAGGCTTCACCCTGTAGGAGAGGCAACAAGCTGTCATAATCTGAATACAGAAAGAAAGTAGACGGCCTGATTGGCCAGATCCCGGCCTCTCCTACAGCCAACAAGGCCATGAAGTATTTGCCTTATCTGCATGGTGTGCTGAGTGGGAGGCTTATAATTGGCTGATGCTTAGTTGTTTTTGATTGGCTGAATCCTGGCATTT
>NW_004524591.1:6356835-6368647 GCF_000260255.1 Octodon degus
CTACTTTCCCAAATTATCATTCCCTCTTCAGCCTCAATTTCTTGAGTTATCAGTGTTTAGTTTTCCACAAATTACTCCTCACCCAACCAGATCCAAAACCCCTAAAGACCACCTTTGGTCCCAGCCCTCTGTTTTCATATCATGTATTGGGATGCATTTATGCAATTTTAGAGACCATACTATGCTGGTGCTGAGCATACAGAATTGACCGGGAGCCTACAGTCTAGTGCAAAGGCAGTCAAGCAACAAATGTGCACATTTGAAAGAACCTGCAGATGCTGAGGTGTGGTATGAAGGAGGTGAACATGTACAGTGACGTACATTAACAAAGGGAGCTGTACTAATCAGCTTTCCCATGGGGCCTGGGACACAAACCCAGCACCCACTATTTAATTTGGCTAATGGTTCTAAGGGGCTCAGTCTGTAGTTAGCTGGCTCCAAGGCAGAAGCATCAAGGTAGACAAGTATGGCTGAGCAGAGCTGCTTAGCCCATGATAGCCAGAAGCCTAGCAGTGACCAGCACCAGGGGCACATTGTGCTCAAAGTCCCACCTCTGTGACTCATCCCAAAACATGCTTTACTAATCTGTTAGGTATTTCTTAACCCAGTCATGTTAATATATTGCAACCAGCACAGAAGGCCACCTAGTTGGATGTGATGACCAGGGAGGCTTTTATGAAGTGGTAGCAAAAATAATCAATTGTTCTAATAAAAATAAATGATCCTTCAGGACAGAATAAACAGCTCTATAAAGACTGGAGTCAGGAAAGTGATAAATCCATTTGAGGAACAATCTGATTCTAGGAAAGGATCACAGACCTGGAAAGAGACTGACTAGGGTCAGGCTAGTTCAGATGTATATGGAACTGTGCCAGGTACCCCAACAACTACAAAGAGGCTTGAGACATTATACTTGCCCCAAGGAACTTAATCAATAAGACAAAATTGGGGGACAAAAGGGATTGGCATAAACAATCATAATTTTCAACTAATATAATATAACAGGTATTTCTTTGGAAGGTGAACCTGCCAAGAATTTTGAAACAGGAGGACACAAAGCAAGTGCAAGAATGGATCTGTAGTTAGCTAGGATCACCAGGGCGCTGCTTCATACTGCGCTGCTGACACTTCTGGATGGTGTAACTCCGGGTTAAGAGCTTGCACTGCAGAGACTGCACCTGGGCTGGATTTTGGCTACTGGCTGAGACTCTCTAGGTAACTTTATCAATCTCTCTATTGCTCAGTTTTCTCACAGGTAAACTTGAGATAAAATAGCAACTGCAATACAAGATCTTCTAGAAGAACAATTGAGTTAACATGGGCGACAGACATATTAACAATGGAGCTTGGAACACCTTAAATTCTCTGTGAATGTCTTCTATCATCCCAAGCAACAACCTCACTCCTTTTCTCACCATCACATCTTGTAGGTTGAGTTACACTATCTCAACTGACAACTGCCACTTGTGTAAGCAACACAAACGTTTTCCTGAATTAAGGATAATCTGGACTCTTTAATGGAATGACCCTGAAAACCTCACAGTGGGAAGGATTCTTAAGTCTCCAAACTGTCAAGTGCAACAAAAATTTCTCAATTACTGAGTTTCCAGAATGAAATGTGTATACATTGTTATTTAATAGTCTTACACTTCATTTTCCTTTAGAGCAAACATTTTAATAAGTACACAATTAAAAGCCACAATAGGTATGAATCAATATAAAATAATTTCTGTGCTTTCTACTCACATGCAAATTAGAACTCAGAAATTGCTAATTAGAACTTCCTCCCTTCTCTGCACCTGATTAGAATTTTAAGTCTTTCTGAAGCCTTAGAATCTGTAAGACACGACATAACAGGAAACTAAATTGCTGAGAAGCCGTGCTGCCACTGTAGGCTTGTCCACTCACCTTTGTAGCCTGAGACTGTGTGAAGCACACTGACTCACTGCACACACCAATTTGCACTTGAGATTGTTAGGGAAAAAAAAAGAAGTGCTTTGTGGAGATGCAGCTGCTACCACATCAAATTTAGCCCCAAGTTTGCATAAAGGGAGGACACAACTCGAAAGACATTTGGCACAAACTGGAAATGTATGGTCTACTGAGAAGCATGCGTGTCTTCAAGCACTGGACAGCTGGTCTACTGTGCCCCCGAGTCCACATTCAGTGGCCAGCCTCCTTCGCAGAGTGGAGATGGTTGGTACACTTAAGTGAAACTGGGTATTGTGGAAAGAAAATTCAAAAATGCAGCCGTGAGACTGAATAAAAGTGTATAAAATAATTGTTAGACTGCAAGGTCTAGCTGAGGCCAAAGAACATGGCCTCGAAGCCCCTTCACAAGGCCAGGGCTGCCAACCTTTCTGCAGAAAACCAAACTGCTTTTGAACTAGAAAAGTTGTACATAAGCCGAGGAGGGGCAGTTCACTTGTAACTTTTTCCCACTAAAAGCTAAGGCTTTTTTAGTTGGAAAGGTGATTATTTATGTGTCGTTGCCCAGGTTGTATATTTTCTCTGTGATTTCACGTTTACTATTGGATAATTGGACAGCATATTATATGTGTAATTTAAGAGATAATTTAAAAAGAAAACATTTTTGAAGAGGGAAGAAGGAGAATTTCCTTCATATAACAGAAGAGCAATTTTTATTATATGATACTGGATGTATATTCTGAATTTTTTGGGGGGTGGTACCTGGGATTGAACTCAGGACCCTGTGCTTGCCAGGCAAACACTTATTCTACTGAGCTATCTCCCTGACCCATGAGGTTTTGTTTTACTTTGTTCCCTTTTGTTTGTTTCTTGCTCCAGTAGATCTCTGTATGATCAATTATAGTTAAGGAGTGAATTTAAAAACAAAACAACTCAAAGTGCTGTCCAACTTAGTGACTTCTCACTCCGCTAGAAGACAGCGGGTGACGTTGGTGCTTGCATGTGATAAACTGCATGCACTGGGCCTCAGTTTCTGCATTTCTAAAGTGCGTGATGGTCATGAACAACTTTGGGTTGCTAAGAGAAGAAAGCAAACAGTGAGCTTGTAAAGGAGCGGCTATTAAATGCTCTGCAAATACCGTGGGTGCTGCTGTACAGGAAGAACTCAGGCGCTTTCAGATAAAACCTATTCAACTTTCCAGGGAAAAGAATGAATGCACAACAGAACAGGCACTGCCAGTGGGAATCCGTTCCCTGGTACATCAACGATAAGCAGCCTGGGTCCCAGTTAGACTTTCATGTTGAGGAAATACAAACACCTTAGTAACATGATCCTAGAAATAATCCTACTCTTAGGAGCCAGAGGGCCATTTTACCAAGAAAGCCTTGAGCAAAGATTATAAGTGATTTAATAAGGATCAGCAACAGAGCTGGCGAGAGGAGAAACCTACTGCAAGATCTCATTCGGTAGGTGGTCAGTCACATGCTCTGTGCCTCCGACAGCTTTGCACAAACACAGATGAGGGTTCCTAGGAGGTGCTCGATAATGGCAGCTGTCTAGGAATATTGCTTCTGGGAGGTGATGCTCTACGCCAGGAGTCCACTGATCAGTATGACATACACGTCTTTCCTTGCAGCACCGCACTTGTTCCTGACTGTAGGTTGCTAGGGGCTTTCAGGATGAAGACTTCCATTTTGAGCTCATGTCCCACAGACAAGATAAGAAGGGGCATAACTGAATGACAGCAGTGTCTTTCCTAAGGGTTATATGTTGCCACTTGCCAAGTGTTCTCATCCACCAATCTCCTGAGGTCTGAAATGGTAGGTGCTGGCTCCGCTTTTCTGAAGAGGAGGCTGGAATTCCAAGAGGCCAGTCTCCTCGGATGTGCCATGCCTACAGCTTGCCGGGGAACAAGGGCTCCTAGTTCAGAGCTCCGTGTTCTTTTTTCTCCTAAAAAAAAAAAAATCATACACCGAAAACAACACATGAAAATATGAATAAAATTTGAGGGTCTGTCTTTTAATAAAACCATGGGTTAAAGTGCCAAGATCCTGCCCCCAGTAGCAGTGAACTTTCTAGGAAAGGTCTATCATTAATAGCCCCTATGGAAGACTACATCACCTCAGGTGGTATAATAGGAACAGCAAACATGCTCTGGGTGCCAGGCAGTCTCCCAGATGCTTGCCTGATTTAATCCTCAGAACAATACTGCGATGTAAGTATCACAAATATTCCTCATTGTCAAATCTATGTAGCTATTGAGCTTGGGTACCAGAGTTGGAAAACAACACATGGCACACTGGTATGAATATCCTAAGCAATTTTGATACTGGGTAAGAGTTTGGAGAGAAAGAGATTTAGAAAGTGGGGAAAGATTACATGTTATTATATTTGCTTAATATTGGAGGGTGTTGTAGCTAAGGGAAATGAAATGACTTGTCCACAGCTATGCAGATTGGACAGTACAGATATTAGACCTATGCCTTCAATCCAAGCAATCTGGCTCCAGAGTAAGTCCTTATTTAGTCCGTCATCCTGCCCTCCACTAGGATCTCCAGTTACACAGCAAGATTAGGGCTCCAGTTATGAAATAGACAAAAAATATGGGTTACTAAAATATGAGTGGAAAAGCAGAAGGAAGAACAACCACAGTGATGTAGGGGAGGGCATTTAGGTCAAATGATAGCCACTTACCTCTGGCTTTACTTTAAAACACTAGGGTTCAAAGGTGTGATTTCTAAAGTATTCGCTGACTGGAATTCATATTTTTAATGTCATTAGAAAAAATCATGAGCCTACTATTTTTAGAATTAAAATGAGAATTTGCGTCTCTGCATTCTCCCTGTGAGTCTGCTGCCCTGGGGGACAGATACAGGCTCTGTATCATTCAGCAGGATAAAGGGATGTACAGCAGTTTATTAGAGCTCTGTTTCCAAAATTATTCTGGGTAGGTGTAACATCCCAGAGATGTTCTCTAGAAAAATGGTTCTGAGGCCAAAGAAGCATGAACATCGCTGCCTAGCGGGAGGGTCTGCAGAGGGTTGCGCATGAGCTCGTTAAAGGCTTCCTGGCGTTCTTCAAGAAAAATGTCTGTTGAATTTTGCTTAAGTAAGACTATTTTCAAGACTATTGGATCAAGAGTTTTCAAAGGGGCTCCACTATCAATCGTAAAAAAATCTATTAATATTCTGTGGTACAAATTAGAGGAAATCTTGAATTGCGAAAAAGCTGTGTCACAGCAATAGTTATAGAATAAGACGGACGGCTCAGTTTTGCGCAGCCAGTCCTTAGAAGAGAGAAGTGCTTCCATCAGTCACGCTCCTGCATGCAAGCACTTCTCTTATATACATTATCTGGGTCTTATAATGAATGACTGAGAAAGTAGGGTCAAGATCATTGTTCCATCAACATTAGAAAAAAATGTCACTCACAAGGGAAATGTCACCCCATTTCATCAGACACCAAGAACGGCACCAGCTGCGGGCAGTCGTTTTGCTTCACAACGTGTCCAATCCCATTGCATCTGGGAGCTTGGCTGGATGGGGCGCTTTGGTTTGGATGGCATTTCTCTCTGCAGGAATTAGTTTGTGTTAGTCTATCACCACTCTCTGAGGTGACTCCCATCCACGGTCCTTGGAGAGCACATGTCTGTTTGCTGTGACAAGAAAAGCTATGGCTGTGGACACACACACACACACACACACACACACACACACACACACAAGTTGTATGAGGAAACAGTTGTATGGATGTGTGTTCTGGATGTTAGAAAAACTAAACAATATTAAAGAATGTCATCAGTTATGAGGTTGTCCTTATGAAGTATTTGAGGTCCTCAGCTAGGCACTTGGCTACATTATCTCTCTTCCTTCTTTTCAGTTTGAAAAGTCGGTTATTATTATTCTTCTTACTATTTGAGATGAGTGTCTTGCTAAGTTGTCCAGCTGGGCCTTCAACCTCTGACCCTCCTGCCTCAGCCACTCGGATAGTGGGGGCTGCAGGTGCCCCATGTGATCAATTAACATGAATCAACAGAAACCCCTCAGAAAGTACTTCACATTTGTCCTATTGAGGGTGGGAGCTTTTTGATTCTAAGATCCACAGACACATGCCTCAGTTGTGTCCTGGATTGTTGGTTCTATAACTTCAGTGAGTTTCTGACCTCCAAGGAGAGGGTGCTGTTATTACTGTCCCACTTCCTTTTCTTTTCTTGCTGCTGGGACAAAAATTCTGAAGAATAGCATTTTTTTTTTTTTTTTTTTCAGTACTGGGGATTGAACTCAGAACCCTGTGCTTGCCAGGCAAGTGCTTATTCTACTGAGCTGTTTCCCTGCCTCTAAGGACAGCAATTTGAAGAAGGGAATTGGTAGAGATTCCAGTCTATCATTTGTGGATTCCAGGCAGGAGGGCATGACAAAGGGATAGGGTGTCCAGGCAGCAGGGAATGAAGGGAGGAGACCGGGCGGGGAAGAAACCCTTCCAAGCCTTGACCTCCATGACCCCCCTCCTCTGATCAGGCCCCGCCTCCTAACAGCAAGTCAGCTACAAGCCTTAATCTAATCACCTTTCAAAAGCCTCACCTTTGAGTGCATGAGACTTTGGGGAGCATCTAGACATATACAATAACAATTAGGTATTATTATTTTTTTTCTGGTCTCTGTTCTTTCAATCTAATCCTTTATCACTGATAAATCTGTGTATCTAGGTATATCAGAGGGAAAAGAAAATTAGCTTAGAATTGAACACTTTAACTAATGCAACTAAGTACTGAGTATCATTTTGAAAGAGTGTCTTTTGTACTGATTTGAAGTCATGTGGTCCATTATCATTAACTTGGAACTTTTGATAACATATATCCGGCTGGCTGGCATGAAACTTTGATATGCTTTTGAAAAAGTGAGTTCATGCCGAACAATGTACAATAAGATTTCTGAGGGAAACATTTACCTGTGGAAGACAAGTAATAAGAGTTGAACAGTTTAATATAAAACTAAATATCAGAGGATTGAGATAAATGTGTCTCACATACAGTTTAGCTTCTATATTAAAAACAGATGAAGGGCCAGCCAGATAGCTCAGCAGACTAAAGCACCTGCTTAGGCAGAGTGCAGTGGCCGGGGTTTGATCCCTGGCATGCCATGCTGGCCTCACCCCCCGGGTATGCTGAGATGGTGATTGAGATTGGGTGTGGTGGCACGTGCCTGTAATCCCAGCGCTTAGGAGCCCTGAAAACAGGAGAATCACCAGGAATCTGGTCTACTCATAGTGAGATCCTGTAGACCCTGTACTAAATACATAAAACAAAACAAAGAACAATAACAACGCAAGAAAAACAAAAAACAGATGAACTTTATCTATTCACTGAAGTATGTGCTTTAATAGTCATTGAATAAGCTAAATGTTATTATGGTCCAAATTTGAAGATAAAGGCTTTTTAAAATTTTCCTTTCTGTTGTCTTCTACAGGATGAATGAGGCACTCACTATGGATTCTGGGAGCGCTCCAGGTCTGCTACCCAACCTAATAATATATGTGGTTGTGGACTGGTTGTGTTGATAGAGCTCTGTGAGACTGAAGGCTCTGAAGGCAATGGCCACAGCACAAATTCTCCTTGCAGAGAATGGGTTGTAGGAGGTGATGCTTCAACTCACTTGCCCACCTGGCTGGGTGAGCCATGTCTGGAATGAACAAAGCCAGGCTGGGTATTTCTGGGTGGGTCAGTGGTGTGACCCAGGGTGCTGTTCCTGGCTCTCACTCCTCCTCTCTGGTGCTGTCCCTGCTCTGTCTTCTGGCTGCCATCAGCTAGGAAGCATCTGCTCTGCCCTACCCCTCTGCCAGGCTGCTTCTGCCTTGGAGGCAGCTGACTATGCACTGAATCCCCCAGAACCATGAGTCAAATTCAACCTCTCTTCCTTTAAGTTGTAGCTGTTGAAGATTGTGTTAGCTGTGTGCACGCCGCCTAGCCTAGAAAGCTTGGGTTTCTAACCTAAAGCATTTGCTATACCCTTTTAATGTCTGAATAATTCTTAGCTTTCCCTGAAGTTTTCCCCAAGAGACAAAGGTGGCCTTCTGCTAACTCTTGTTTCCTTCCACTCTCATTTATAACTCTAAATCGTAGTGTAAAACCCTGCTCAAATTACCTCTTAATGGATTTAACTTTAGGTCCCTAGGTATAAATGAATAATAATGTTCATTTCCAAAAAAGGGCTGTGTTCCTTGTTTTCTTTTCTTTTTTCTTTTCTTTTTTTCTTTTTTTTTTTTTTTTTTTTTTTTTTTTTTTTTTTTTTTTTTGAGACGAGGTCTTACTCCTCTAGGCTGGCCTTTACCTCACTATGTAGCCTAGGTTGACCTTGAACTTGCAGCAGTTCTCCTGCCTCAGCCTCTTGAGTGCTGGGATTATAGGTATGTGCCACCATGCCCAGTTTATATTCTTTATTTTTGAAGGAAGTTGAAGAAGAGGTCAAGGTTACCCTATAAGTACTCCTCACTTATACAAATGTGAGTCATAACAAGAGTCTCAAATAGTTGTTTCTTTTTCCCAAGATTAAGCTGAAGTGGCAGCACACATACATGAACAAGCACTCACTGGGCTCAGGTGGTTTTGCTAAGGTTCACCCATCCAGCGTTAGACGGCCTGCAGGTGAGTTGCAGAAACACATTTCCGGATCATCTATTAAATGGTAAGTCTCATTCCATGGTAAGATGGCAAAGGACACGCTAATAGTTGCTCATTCCACATTTTGAACTGAAGGGGCCTTGCCGGTTAGCTCAGTTGTTTAAAGAGCCAATTGTGGAAACCCAGTCAATCACAGGGGACCGCGGGTCGAACCCCAGCTCCACACGCCACACCACGATGCCCTTAAGGCAGCCTGACATAGAAAAAAGCCTCCGACATTTGCCAGTTCTGCTGACAACCCACTACTATAACGGACTACTGGACTACATTGGGCTGCTTTGCTGTTCAACTACAATAGTTGAACTGTCATCAAGTATGAAAAGGTCCTTTAAAGAGTTCTCCAAATACAGCTTCTCTAACAGCAATGGAACACCGTTCTTTGACAAAACAAAACAAAAAAGGGGACATAAATGAAGGACCATTTTGTAGTGAAAAAAATATATATACATATATACAAACTGGGATAGATATACAGTTCCCTTCTATTAGTTCAATGAGAAGAAAGGTCTGTACTCATATTGTCTAGACAAGGTATCATGTCTGCATTTTGTCCTCTAAATAACTACTACAAAGACAACAATATGCAATGCATTAATTACTGTAACTGTCCTACTAACCTCTCTTCATACTAGCCTTTCTTGAAACTGTTTCATTGCTATTTTGTTCTCATTAAAATGAATTAAAAAATTTAAAAAAAAGAATTTTCACCTTGACTAACTTTGTACACTCTTATCTGTGATCTGAAAAATTACACTGAGGACCACAAGGTGTAATACAAAGCCCAAGGTTGAATGACTCTCATTTTGGTCTTCTAAAAGTGTAACATTTCTGATCTTATTAATTATTATACTCTCTTTAAAATAAATTAAAACATAAACAGACAAGGAAAAAAAGACTTCTTTAAAGAAGGTGCCAATATTCAATTATTTTCCCAATCTGGTATAACTATATCTATTAATCTGAGCAACAGATTTGATGATAGAAATAGGTAATATAACAACCATTGTTAACTAGCTATTCCCACTTTGAAAATCTGTAACATATGTATTTCTGTATGTTATTATGTTTCTGTCTTTTGTATATGTTTTTACTCTTCAAAATAGAATCAAATACAACAAAAAATAAATAAAAATTTGAACTGAAGGCTTGAAACATTAGCTTTTTGAATTTTGAAGAATTTTAAGTCATAGGTAACTAGCTTTGAATAATGGATAGTTAAGCAAAGAAAAATGATTCCCCCAGCCAGTCTTGTTGGACGAAGTAATCTCAGCTACCATGGGAGCTGAGGCAAGATCACAGTTTGCAGCCAGCCTGGGGAGCCTGGACTCTGCCTCAAAATAAAAATAAAATAAAAGGCTGGAGACGTATCTCTGTGACAGAGCTGCTACTTAGCATGCATGAGGTCCTGTGTTCAATGTCCAGTCCTGCAAGCATGAAGCCCCCTGAGCCCTTTTGTTTCCTGCTTCACTACTTTCCTAACTCTTGTACAGTTTCTCAGAAACTTCCAGGTTTCTTCAAACAGCAATCATTTTAAAACTAGTCAGGGTGAATTCAATATTCTGTATAGCGTGTTATCTGAACTCTTCCTGGGAGATGCTTTAAGAAAGGGCTTTAGACAAGAGAAGCTTATTTGTGGAGATGGTTTAATACTCTTAATTCACTTTGGCACTTTCTGTTATGGACCTGCATAGTGAGAGCTGGTTATGTTGGTTCTTCCACTCCTCTGCTTTCTGGTCCTCCTCCTCCTCCTCCTCATAGTCCTGAGCCTCACACATGCTAGGCAATTGCTCTACCACTGAGCTACACCCCCGGTCTGGTGTTGCTTTTTAACAACAGAAAGACATTTTCCTAAATTCTTTAGCAAGACATTAGGGAAATATCCAACTTTATAAGAGAGTTTTATGCATTCTTTAGATGAAAGCATTGGTATCAGACTAATTTTCATAAAGTTCTATAATTTCTTATATGTGCTATATATTTTAAATAAAAGGAAATAACAGCTCAATCAAGTATTAGCTGAGAGAATCTAGAAAGGGCATGTTAATTAAGATGGTAAGAAAAAAAGCAAATCTAGAGATGCTAAAAAGTTAAAGAAAAATAAAGGAAAAGGCAATCCTATTAAAAGTCTGCCGTATTTGAACATATTTAAAGTTCTGAAATATTTTCGTTCAATGTTTAGTTTTTAGTGCAATATTGAGCTCTAGAAACACAGATTTAATATCTGTATTTATTCCCCTAGCTAATCCACGCAGACAACTTCACAGTAACTTATCTATTACTTCTTTGTTCCTTTTGATTTCTGGAACTATCTTTCCATATGTGCACTTTTTGCTTGAAAGTTGTTTTGCCACATCAAGGAATCCTGAAGATTTTCTGCTTTCCATCTGTTTCCAGTTAATTTATGTTTCACTCTTGGTTCATTATCTTCACAAAAATACTTAATGCCAATTTCTTCTCCTATTTTCAATTCTGGCTAGTAGTCAGTTTTGACCATTTAAATTTGAGTATCTCCTAGAGATGATTTTATTAACAAATCAGAATTAGTCATTGGTAATAGAAGACACATGACTTTGTGATGTAGGTAAAATTATTAAATTGCTTAAACTATGAACTTCAGTACATTTCACAGGTGAAAATGCTGATCTCATGATGTTGCCAGGACTTGATATTAAAAAGAAAATACTCCACCAATGCACTTCATACACATGAACAATAACAATTTACTCCACATTTGAAAGAACACAAAACCCTTCTAATGAGTTGTTTCCTTCGCCTCCTTTTGTAGGCACATGCCTGCCCTTCCTCAACTCTCTACTTATACAGTGTGTGATAGGTTCTGAGTAGGTAGGTGTCTAACAAGACTTTAGTTTGTCTGATACCATCACTCTGCTTGATTTGAGAAGCAACACAAACAGTGTTGTTACAGTCTGCTCTCTTTTTCAGAGTGAAAGCCTAATGCGCCTTTTACAGCTCTCCAGGAGTTTATGAGCTTAGTCTGAGCTATCGAATACTTCAAGCACATTGCCAGGTTGTTTGCATGGCTGTGCCATACACGTGTTTGTTTTTTTTTTTGGTTTCCAGAGTTTGGCTTTATTCTGCAGTACAGAAATCATTTGGAGCCATTTTGAGACAGACATTGAAATAGAGGCTCTGTCAAATCAATACTGCATTGCAGCTTGGTCCATCGAAGAAGCCGCACCTGGGAT
>NW_004524591.1:6371087-6379861 GCF_000260255.1 Octodon degus
AAAAAAAAAAAAAAAAAGATAGAAATACAATATCATGTTCTGTAGTGGTATCATGACTTTTTTAAAACTTCCTTCACTAGAAAAAAGCCAGCTTGGTTAAACTGAACAAAATGGTAACCAGTCCATCTGAATAGCCACTTCATGAAAAGTTTATACTTAAGATTAGAGAGATGAGGGGGAATATTAACTGGTATAGCAATCTTCCATCTCCATTGTGATTACAAAAGCAGGCCTTACAATATTGATTTCATACAATATGTATCATTTGCCAAATTTTAAACTTGTCCTAATTAGATATTAACATTTACTGCTCTTAGTCTTCCCCATAAATGTCATTTTTCTAGCGCTTCATTTCCTCAAAGTCAGACTCAGATCCTGTCATCCTTTTATAGATGTCTTTAACGTCATCACAGGCTGTCTCAAAGTGAGGTGTAGCATCATATGCACGGGAAATAAAGATCTGGCTGTCTGTTCCCAAATCTTTTGGTACAAGGAGGTCACTGATGCTAACAAACTTCTGTGCAATTGGTTCCAACAACTCCAAAGCTAGTCTGATTTCTTTCTCTGGTTCCTTTGTTTCCACAGTTGCACTAACAATGGCAATGTACTTCCTTTATGCTGCCATGCTGTGTGAAGATGAAATCATGCAAACATGGATATCTGATTTTCGATTAACTTGGTTCTGTGGAATAATTATCTGACAGGAATTAGCATCATTGGTTTTTTTTTTTTTTTTTTTTTTTTGGAACCAAGGATTGAACTCAGGCCCTTGTGCTTGCCGGGGAAGCACTTATTCCACGGAGCCATCTCCCCGGCCCCTTCATTGGTATTCTTGATGGGGTGGCTGAGGATGCATATAACTCTGATCACCTGGCCTACTTTTTCTACTCGATCCTTTACATAACTTGGGTCACAGATGAGCTGCTTACAACGAGCGATCTCGCCTTCAGATTTTACACCAACCACTTTTCCATTCTGCACAATTATTTCTTCAATTGGTTTATTCAACATGTAGGTACCACCATAAATAGCACTTAGCCTTGCAAATCCTTACGGCAGTTCTCCAAGGCCATACAGTGGATAAAGGTATGGGCTTTTGCCGTAGCTTGCCAAAGACTCACTGTAAAGTTTAATTCTATCAATGGTCTCACAACATGGCTGATCTAAGTAGTCATCAGTTCGATACAGTGCAAGAGAATGACCAGTAAAATCTATAACATCTTGGCCCAAGTCAAATTTCTTATACAAATCTCACATTGTGGTCTTCTTAGGATCAATGCCCTCAAACTTTCTAGGGTTTTTTCATCAAAGTCGTTTTTCAAACAGTCCCATTAAGCTAGATGCCAGGGCTTCTGCTTCAGTAGAAGGAACCTTATAGATTTTTCCTCCCTTATAAACAAAGCTCCCTTCAATCACTTTGAAATCCATGTATCGGGTAACTTCTGTATAAAGCAGCATCTTAACCAGTTGACCATTAGCCATCAAGAACCTGGGAATTAAGTCAACATTCCAGTCTCTTCCTCTCCCCATTGATGCTGGAGGTACTCCTGGTAATTGAAATCTTTTGTATAAATCTTCCAGCGGTGTTATAGATGCACTTTCTCCTCCATAATATGGATTTTGATCCATATGAAGAACTTTTTTTTCCATTCACTGACATTATACCTGACAGGATACATTCCATCAGGCCGGTGCCCAGCACGATCACATGGTATTCCTCATTCATGACTGAGCAGGGTGAGGACTGAAGATCCGAGAGAGAAGAACGCGCCGGGGCTCTGCAGCTGCCCTA
This sequence comes from Octodon degus, assembly GCF_000260255.1. Classification (NCBI taxonomy): domain Eukaryota; kingdom Metazoa; phylum Chordata; class Mammalia; order Rodentia; family Octodontidae; genus Octodon; species Octodon degus. Next base: position 6,372,880 of record NW_004524591.1, read on the forward strand.
CGGAGGCGGGAAGATGCTCGGGCCGTTCTCGAACCTGAGGGAAAAGAAAACCACAGAAGAGGTAAAATGGAGCTGATAAGGAGGCAAGACCGGTCGCCACCTCAGACGGGAAAAGAAGAGACACGTGTAGTATTTCTTGTTCAGGTTTCCCTAAGTTTTTGCCTCTCTCTTTCCCTCCGTCTTTGTGGCATATTGAATCATCCAGTTTGCAGTCTCTCTTTTTTCCAAATGCTCTTCTTGCAAAGTGCCCTTGGTGGTTTTTCTGTGAAAATGGAGGTTCTGTTTCTTTCTTGTAAATCTGTTGGTGCTGTGTGACCCCGAAGGCTAGGTCATGAGAGCAAGATGGGATGTTCCTTCTTCTCCGGGAAGCCTGTTTTTGGAGGCAGCCATCGTGCTGACCAGCGTCTGAGCTCCGAGAGACCATGTGGAGAAAACACAGACAAAGTTATGGGGTGCCCACGGCCATGACCCATGAGGCAACTCTTCTACATGTGAAGGTGTCTTCCTTCCTCAGTCAAAGATCTCCGAGGCCTCACTTTTCCTGACATTTTTCTTGTAATACTTATTTTTCTAATCTAATTATAAATTCAGCTTTTCCCAGAGTATCACAATATATTTACAAGTTTTTACATGAATTTTAAAAAATTGTTTGCAGTTATAAATGCACAAAGCACTGCTGATTCTTATTTTGTCTGCAGCATTCCAATTTCAAAAATTCGTGGTGTTCCTGTTGGCCTTACTTAGTGAGCTCATAGGGCATCAGACCAGTCTGAGTTATTGCTACTCTTAAAGGGAATTACCCACTAAAATAAGGGGCTTCAGACAGTGCTGGTCAGCTGGTAGAACACTTGCCCGAGCAGGGCTGTTGTTTCCACTATGCACATTTGGAAGCCTCAGTAGCTCCAAACTTCTTAGTCTGTGCTTCTTCTTTCAGGGATTTGTTGCTCTTATAACAGAATTTCTTGTCTGCTCAAGAAGAGTGGTCTTAAAAGATTGGCTCCTTGTTTGCTCCTCTGAGAGTTTCTTTTTGTATCAAGGGCAAAAATACCCACTGACTACTGGTCCTACAGAGAAGGTGGTGCCCTCTAAGGCATAGACGACTTGTATGGGAAACTATCATGCTTTATGAAGAGGGCCACAGCAGAAGATGTGGCAAAAGGACCCGAGCATATGAAGAGCTGCAGGAAAAGAGTGCTTCCGGGTGCAGCAGCAAGGGCAAGTGATCTGCACGTGAGGGAACTTCTTGGCCTGGTGGAGTGATACAGTCTCAGCATAGCAACAAGAGCAAGAATGACATAGACGCTTGGAGAGGAGAAAGGGGCCGACAGATCTTTAGGGCCCCGCAGGCTGTAGGTAACTGATGATGCACGTTGCCTCCCTCACTTCCATGTGCTCTTTTTCCTTTTCCTGATTTTCTGAGTCCTACCCTCCCTCCTTTGTGCACTGATCATGTCTTTTGGGGAAGTGGACGCCGCCTCCAGTTCCTTGAAGGAATGGCGGTTGATCTGTGCCAGTCAGCCTTTGCCAAGTCATCGTTCCAGGTGTGAGCCTCTGACCCAAAAAAGTCAGTGGAGGAGAGCCACAGAATCCTTTCCCGCTCCTTCAGGACCTGACAACAAGGCACGCTGGTGTTCTAACTACGCCTGTAGACACCTGGAGCTGTCGCTGGGGGAAATCCAACATGAGGAGGGCAGAAGAAAGCAGAAAATGGGACTTTGATGACAGCGTTGAGCTCCTCTATTTCTAAATTTTTAAGGTCCACATCAATACATTATCATTTAAGCTCATTTCATTTGGGTTTTCTTACATCAGTATGCAGAGTAGAGGAAGGAGAGGAAGGCAGGGAAAACCGATTAAGCAGCTATGAAGAGAGCCAGGACACAGGCACAGAACACAGACTCTAGGATGACTATACAGTTCCCAGACCTGCAGCCGAGTAGGAAAGTGGTATTTCGCATGTTCACTTAGGACGGCACAGGAAACCAAACAGGCCTTTGAGAAGACAACCTCAATCTGACACCCGGCCAAGTGAGTTCCTGACGGAACTCAAAGGGGACAACTGTACGAGAGAAACTATTCTTTTTAAAATTTAGTTATTTTGAAAGCAACTGGCTCTGTAACTGCTTCAGTGCTTTGTAATTACTTTCTTGGTCCCTGTACCCATGAAAGAATAAGTGAACACATGGGATACCAAGCTTCATAAACTGATGATCACTAATCTGCCTTGTAACTGATGATCTCCTCTTGCTAGCTAACCAGAAGAAGTGCCGGGCTGCTCCCTCTCACCTTTGTGCCTCCTCTGCACCTCCTGCTTGTGCGTTGTCGTATGAGAGCCCCAGACAGCCTCCAGAGATCAGGCCTGATATTCTGGGAGTGACCACGATCGGTGATGATCAGCATAGATAAATCTGCCTCCACCTCCTGGTATCACCTCAGTGTTTCTGCTAGCTGCTGCACCCCAAATGCCTTCTTTGAAGGGGAGAAGCAATCCATGTACAGAAGGGCCCTCCCTTTATTCCTCCCAGCTGCTATCAGCCTTTTCCCTGGCCCACGTTCCCTCTGCAAAGCATTTCTTTTCCACCTTCAATGAATGTACATCTCTGTTAACCTTTTCCACGTGTCTTAGCCATGCTTTGTTCAGGACACCAAAAACCTGAAAAGAATCTCTTTGTGATTCAAAAAGCCTCTAACAGAGTCATAGCATACTAGGAGGCCATTGTATAGTTTTATGTTCTATTTTTTAAATGATTATGCCAGCTGTAACAATAGCCATTTGTTGATCCTCAAAAGGAGAAAAACTGAAGAAAAAAAGTAAGACACAATTGTAGTAACATACATGAGTGATCATAATGACTGTGTCTAAGGTGGTGAGGTTGAAGACAAGTAAGGTAGCTATGGACAGAAATACACCTCAAAAATAGAATGAATAGGACTTGCTTAAGGGCCAGCTGTGGAAAACAAGGACCAGGAATAGTTGTAGATGACTTCCTGTTTGGTTTGAAATGGAGCCCTTTACTGACCTGAACAAGTCACCTGGCTGGATGATGAGTAGGAAACAAGGATTTCAGCTCTGGGAGTGTGGAAGTTTGCGATGACCGGTTTTCTTTGATGAGGATAGGTTCAGTGTGTTTTAGTAAAGAGCCTCATGGTGCTCAGCGATAGCAGGGCTAGAGGTAACATTTGCAAGTCATCAGCACGTAAGTGGGTTTTAAGTAAATTGATTTAGATGAGACAACCTAGGGGGAGAGTGAAGTTAAAAAGTCAGGGAGGGCTTACAGCAAAGCCTTAGTATTATGGATGGCCAATTTGGGTAGAAATTAATATTCAGTAAGAGAGAGACTGGGCTCTGGAGGAATTCAGCACAAAACCAAAGGAAACAAAACAAGACATCATAATGGTTGCTGCAGGCAAATTTGAAGAGACCAGGTCTCAGGATGGAAAAGTAATAGTCAGACCCAGATACCCTAGAGATAAACGGCAACTTGAGATTTTACTGTAATTAGCTATACCTGGTCCAGTGGGCCCAGCTAGGCACCACAGAGGTGGCAACCAGAACATCTGGACCCACACTCCCCTCTCTTCCCCCAAGTGTGTTTGTTCTTTTAATACACAGTTGCTGCATGACTTGTTTCTCTATCGGATCAACATTAGCTAAATGATCATACTTGTAATTCTACAGACTTGACCATGTTGTACTCTGTAGTTTGACCCTGTGTTGTAGCCATGTTGTATAAATTACCAACCACTTAGGACCCCTCCTGGAAATCCAGGAGCTCTTCTTTTCTCTATTTCCAGTATAAAAATGCTAACTTCTTCCTTTACTTCACAGCATCATTCTTTCATTATGATAAGGAAACATATAACTCCTTCTTGTTAGGTATTAAATGTGTTGTTTGTGGTCTCATAACACCAAGGAACAAAGCTGAAAACCAAAGGAGAAAGTTATATTTTTCTTTATCAGTAGACTTTAAAGTGTGAGGGTGGACTAGTAGAGCCGTGGAGGATATTAGGGCACATTGGCCAGAGGGGCCGATGGGAAAGCTAGAATGAACACTGATAGCAACAAATAGAGGAAATATTTTAAGATAGCATTGGCATCATGCAGGAGGTAGGGAGAGCCTGGATGAGGTAGTGAGAGAGGTAATAGTCTACGTATTTGGGCATGATGGGAATCTGAGACATTGGGAGGCTCTTAAAGAAAAATCTGAGAAGGCAGGCTGACACAGCTGTGGGGACCTGGTGAGTCCTGACCCATCGTCTTGGGGACTTTGCTGAACTTTGACCCACTCCCTTCCTCTGATCACTCCTTCATGAGCCCTATCTTCCCTCTCCCCAAGGGAGAGACATGCAGAGCTTTGGCCTGCCCCCCATCATCTTTGGAGCCTTCCTGAGTTGTGGCTGCCCCCAATTCCCCGTGGCTGAAGCCACACTGAAGTACACACAGTAGGAAATTTGGTGAGCTGACCCATGCCCTGCCCCTGCCATCACTGAGTGAATGCTGGAAGCTTTGAAAATATCCAAACAAAGGAGCAAAAGGCAATCTCAGACCTCCAGCCCACCCAGAGCAAGTCCAAGAGGCAAGGACTTAGAAGAACTTGGAAATCACATACCTGAAATCATAGCAACTAAAGTAAAGAAACAGACTATAGGAGAAATCAGATCAGAAATAATCTCTTAGGTTAAAAAAAAGACATGACAACCATCATGAAGAATTGCTCAGCCTATCTAAAGAAGGCATCGACAAAAAAGTAGAGGAGAATAGAAAAATGATGGAAACACTGAGTGAATAATACAAGAAAAAATTAGAATGCATAAAACAGATTCAAACAGATATCCAGGACATTAAGAATTTCATTGAAAGCTGGCGAAACCCCTTGAAAGAAACTGAAGATAGACTTTTAGACTTTGAAGACAGCATTGTAGCAAGTGAATGTGAAAGGAACAATCTCTTAAAAATAGGAAAGAACCAGAAAATAATAGAGCAGCTACAAGGTGATGCAAAGAAAAATGATGTAAGACTAATAGGTGTCAGTGAAACAGCAGAATTGAGCACAAATGACATAAAAAATATATGCAGAAGTAGTAGCAGAAAATTTCCCAAACATGAGAAAAGAATTTGACATGGGAAAGTGAGGCATATGGAATTCCAATTAGCCATAATCAGAATAAATCTACTTAAATGTCCATCAACTGAGGAATGGATAAAAAGATGCAGTATTTTTACACAATTGAGTATTACTTAGGTATACATAAAAAAAGATAAACTCGAGGCTTTTATAGGTAAATGGTTGCAATTAAAGACCATATTTGTAAGTGAAATAGATCAGAACCACATGTGCAAACATTGTATTGTCTCTCTAGTGTAAGAACCCGAAGAAGTAAATTAAATCTGAAAACTACAATAGCTACTGTGAAAGGGAATGAATCTGTCCAATGGGAAGGAAGAACTAGGATGAGGAAAAGGATAAGAGAGTGAAAGGGGAGAAATATCTATGTATGTATACAGGATGGCTTGGATAATTGTACTGATTTCTGCTGGTCTGCAGGAGGGAGCTGTTGATGCTCAGTTTTTCCTTGTCCTTTCAATTCCTTATAACTTTTTAAAACCAATTTTACATGCCAATATCTGGCAATCTAAAAAACTAATTTGAAGTCAACATTATGCAATACAGCAACCATTGTCGAATTCTTATTGTTTTGTTTGGTCAAGTTATGTATTATTTCTAATTTTTTTACTATTTTGTATTCTCTTTAGAGAATCTAACTATGTTATATATTTATTTTAGATAGATACATTGCAATATCTATACAGAGGATAACAGTTCATGAATGATGAATCACAGGTAAGCAGAATATTGGGCCAAAGTGATGATTCTAACTCAACTCTCAGGCACGACATGGCTCTAGTCAATGAAAAGAATTTTAGAACCAGTCAAATAGCTCAGTGGATTAAAGTGTCTGCAAGCAGGCACAGGGACCCGGGGTTCGGGCCTTCCATGGGTGTGCTGAAACAGCAATTGAGACCGGGCGTGGTGGCGCACGCCTGTAATCCCAGCTCTAGGGAGGCTGTAAACAGATGGATTGCTAGGAGTACGATCTAGTAGTGAGACTCTGAACACCCTGTAGACCCTTCCCTGAAACACACACACACACAAAAAAAAAAAAAAAAAGAAAAGAATTTTTAAAAATCCCCAGTTTTACTTGTCATTCTTACAGGACATTAGTGAAAATCTCAGTAATAATCCATAGCCTCCCTTCTCTTAAATACCTTTTTCTCTGCTATTTCTTGCAAACATGAAGGAGAGAGTGAGAATGCAGAAGAATACAAATGAATGCACACCTCTGAGTGACTGTGCATGTCCCTAATATTCTCCCCAGTGCTCCCCAGGCTCCACCGCTCTCTCTGTCGTTTCACCTCTGCCATGTCTGCCACACCTCCCAGTCCCCATCAGGTGTTGCTGAGGTTTGGGTCCTACTAAGCCACCTGCACTATTCTTGGGTGATTGCAAGACCCAACCGCTGCTTTTCTCTGGAAATTTCTCCTTGGGGACAGGATGGAAGACACCCCTTGAATACTCTCTTCTTCCATTACAGTTTTACTTTCCTTACAGAGACTTTCAGAGGACTCCAATAATTTTCCTTCTTAATCTAATTTTCTAGCCGCCTTGGCTGAGAGTTTATAGCTCAAACCACTTTTCTTTTGGAATGGAATGTTCCTCAAGATTCCCTATGCATGAATTCCCAAAGTCAAAATGCCAAATTATAGAGGATCAAAGCATTAATTCAGTTTGTGCGATGGATTTGCACATCAGTGGCTGGATCTTGCTTTTCTTTTGTTGCTGCTTTGCAGAAATTTGTGTGTTTTCCAAGACCTCAGGGCACCACTGAAATCCATCTGTCTCATAGCCCTTTGAGGAGAAGGGAGAGAGGGAGAGACTCAGGGAGGGAGGGAAGGAGGGAGGGACGGAGGAGGGGAGGGAGG
>NW_004524591.1:6380121-6381797 GCF_000260255.1 Octodon degus
CTTTGAAAGGGAGAAACAAAGAAAACCCCAGTACAGCTCATCAGGCTTGTGCCTTTGGGCTGTTTTATTTTGTTGATCAGGCTAGGCTTCAGAGCTAAGAAAGAGGAACAAGGGCTTGGGGTTCATTCACTCCTTTTCTTTAGTACTCTGAGTGCTGAGGTGTCCTAAACCTTCAGGTATTCTTTGAAAGCTACACTAAGGAAATGTTTTTTCTTATTTATTCTGGTCCAGTGCAAATATTTGTCTATTGAGAAACATGGCGTACATTAGAATCATAAACCCACCATCTGGTTCCAATGAGCCCACACCCACGTGTAAGGAGACGGATATGGGCTGGTATCCTGCTGTCCCGGCTCTTAAGTCAAGGTGCTTGACGTGAAGGGGCCCTGCCTTGTTTGAGCTGCCCCATGCCAAGATTGCCTGATATAATTCTGAAAGGGCCTGTGTATTTGTTGCAGCCCATTAAGATCACCTTTGGGTTCTCACTGAGAAATCTTGTTACAGTCGTAGGGTCAGAAAGAGACTGTGATGCCCTCATGTTTGGAAAGGTGGATCCAGGTGTGGATCCTCTGGCCTGACCTTCTAGTGAAATGAACTAAATGAGTCATCGGGCCTTCTATACAGTGTCACCAGGGTGGCTTCTCGTGTTAGCTGACTGAAGATTTTCTTATTCCTAGCAAGTGTAGAGAGGGTGATAGGAAGCTAGCCACTCCTTACATTTGGCTGATACCTTCTGTTAAGAACAATGACTGAAGTGGCATTGCTGTCACTTAGCAGGAAGTTTATAAAATGGGGAAATGATTTCGTAGTGGAGAGATTTTTTTTTTTTTTTCTTTACGGAACTGGGGATTGAGCTCAGGCCCCTGCTCTTGCCAGGCAAGTGCTTATTTCACTGAGTCATCTCCTCAGCCAGCCCTGGGGAGATGTTCTGGAAGTAGCTGCCTTGTCTTTTGAAAGTAGCCCTCCAGAGGACAAAAGTTCCAGGTCATCAGCATCTCACAGGGTTCCTCTGGAAGGCTCGCCTGCGAGAATATTTTTTCTTTGGGAAAATCTTAACCCAAAGTGAAGAAAATTCTAGTTGTTGTATTTCAAAGGGTGAGAATTTTGAAACAAATCACCAACAAAGTACCTGATCCAAGAAGGAAAATAAAATGATTATCTAAAATCCCAGAGGTGCTTTATATAAATTTGTACATGTTGTTTCCCTACTCTAACTATGAAAGCAAATCAAGCACAACCTGCTTGTTTGGGGGGAAATTGTTTTATTCTGCAATTTGTTGTAGGACAAAAGACTTATATGGTTAATGCAAATGAAGCCCTTAAGCATTCCGTAAGATTAATATAATCAGAAGATGATGATTTTAGCAAGACTGAGCTTTGAGGTAGATAGAATAGGAAGTTGTAAGGGATATTTGAAAGCTCCCTTTATTATTTACTCTTGATATCTGGAACTCTGTTCTTTGGTGTGTGTGTGTGTGTGTGTGTGTGTGTGTGTGTGTGTGAAAGTGAGTGGAAGAAGGAGTTGGGAGGAGACTTTTCTGACTTTCCACTCCCAAGTATTTTCTATTGCATAATAAACGCATTTAAGAAGCAGAAGAAGGGCTGGGGAGATAGCTCAGTAGAATAAGCATTTGCCTGGCAAGCGCAAGGTCTTGAGTTCAATCCCCAGTACTGCA
>NW_004524591.1:6382677-6383399 GCF_000260255.1 Octodon degus
CAAAGCTATAAAATAATCACATATTTTGATCTTCAATTTTGAAACATTGACTTGAAATATATCTGTAATATATATATTATATTCACTATATATACATATATTTTTTTTCACTATTTAAGGCCAAAAAGTAGGAAGGAGAAAAAGAAGAAGAGCAATAAATCTAAAGGAGGCTCCTCTGTTCCAGCAAAAGAAGACATCCACTTAAATTTGAAATTTCGAACAAGCAGAAAATATATTTTAATAAACATGTCATAAATACTGCACAAGACACAGTTATATTTAAAAGTGCTGTGTTTCTGATTGAAATCTAGTTGGCTGTCACGTGCTTTGTTTAGCTTTGCTAGCTAATCATTCTGAATGGGTGCGCTTTTACTGTTATCTCTCTGAAATGTAAATGAAACCTCTGACAGCTCCTCTGCACAAAACCTGCAAATAAAGAGCCATGCACACTATTTCAGATAGTCAGTACTAGTAATTGTTTTTCTTCCCCTGGATGTGTTAAGGAGGAATTAAGTTTTTTTAAGATCGTGAGAATAAATACTGGATGTGAAGTTACACATACACCTGCCTTCCAGCACCGCCTAACCTAAAGCATGTTGCTACGTTTCAAAGGAGTCAATTTATTTATTTTTTCAAAATTTTATTGATAAACAGATAGCAATGAGACAGTTTCAAATCAAATCGGAAGTACAGATTCAACAAATAACACACTGCATATATTC
>NW_004524591.1:6385494-6386154 GCF_000260255.1 Octodon degus
CAAATAACACACTGCATATATTCTTCTTAGTGGTTAATTGCTGTACAAGATGCAGACTTGAGATCCTATTTACAAACACCATTAGAACAAATCATCAAAGGAGTCAATTTAGAAGTGACTCAAGCCAAGCAACTGATTTCATACAGTGAGTATTTTAAATAGAGCTATCAACTAGGCTGTAGAGTTGTTGAAGTGCAGCAGTGCAGAAAACATTGACTGTAATTTACTGATACGATGAACGTAAAATTACCTGTAACACAACAATCGTATATAATGCAAGTATATTAAATGATAGTGTGCATATAATCGTATCCTTACTAAATTTATGTACATATTAAGCTAAAAACCCACATACGGTAGGGGCAAAAGTCATACATTTATGCAAACAAGATGGTTAAGGTAATGGTCCCAAGAATCTCCATCAGATTTTTGAAAATAGCAGCGAATGGGTAGAATTCTCACCCTAACTCTATATGCTATTATCTGTGAGCTAAGCAACTGCATTGTGGATGGCAATGTGTAATACTAAAACCATGCTAAATGTGTACTGTTTCTAATGTCATGTCAATTATTGTATACGCTCTTTAAAGTAAATGTTTAAGAAAATGTAATAAAACTAAACGAGAGACAAGAAAAACAAAATGTCATAGGATTGTCTTG
>NW_004524591.1:6392384-6402748 GCF_000260255.1 Octodon degus
ATCAGTTGTTGAAGGTATGCTTAAAAAAAACAGAATGGTGATCAAATAGCATGGAGAGAAAAATATTTGTTTAAATTAATCATGGATGTGGTCAATCTCATATAAAAGTACCCTGCCCCTTTTCTTCTGAGGCAGGGTCTTGATATGTAGCCCTGGATGGCCTTGAACCAATGATCCTCCTGCCTCAGCCTACCAAGCCCTGGGATTACAGATGTGAATTACCATGCTCAGTTTAAAGTGTGCATTTTTTTCTCAAAATAATTTTGGTTTTGTTAAATAAAATCAAAATTTTCAGTTTAGGACAATTTCTGTCCCTCTAAAACAATTTCAACCTTGTGGTAGTTACTCTTGGCTGATTATGGCATTTCTATTAGCAGAATTTGTGTTGCTGTCAGTTAAAGAATGAGGAGACGTGGTATTGATCCTCTGGAAGCTTCCTATGACAAGCTGAGCTAGTGATTGAACATGTAGCAATTGTAGAATAGATGCAAAGTTCCTCCCTTGAGAAATTAACTTGAGAAATTCTTCAATCTGCCTGAGGCAGTAACAGTTACATGTGTTTGGAGTGTTAAAAATGTATTTTAAGGAGGCACTTTAATCCCTGAGCTATCTGGTGGAGTTCAATCCGGGTGTGCCATGCTTGCTCTGCCCCTGGGACCAAAGTAACTCTTCAACCAGCAGAAATGCACAGTACAGTTGTCCAAACCATCCCACATACGTACATAGCTGTATCTCTTCCCCCCACTCCCTCTCCTTACCTTCTCCTCATCTCGGTAATCCTTTCCTTTTGGAAAGATTCATTCCCTTTCCTGCTGGTATATGGAAAGGACCAGTTGTTTCAGAAGCTGTTGATTCATTGATTTCAGCTGTGTGATTCCCAATTTGTTCTGTGTTAGTGTCCTCTGCACTTGTTGTGGGTGGGCTTGGGGTCTGAGATTGCGTTTTGCTCCTCGTTGTCATTTTGTGTAGCACTGTCTTCTGACCTTTATTGTAGAGCTTTGGTGCAGTTATAACCTTAGCACTTACTGAAGTTCAGGTGCAGATCTACAAAGTTTGGATTTATCCAGCTGTGCCTGGCTTGGGTCTGGCTGCCGTGCTCAGCTCTTTCCTGCTGCTGCCCTTGGGAGTGAACCTGTTGTGCCCCTCTGGCAAGATGTTCTGCTCCTGGATAGCTAGGTGACTTTGTCCCTACTCTCTCTGCAGGGATTGCAGCTGCAGGGTTTCACCTCAGGCCTGTATGCCAGGCCTGACCTGAGTCTGGAGGGGACAAGGTGGAGTAGGGGGGAGAGGAAGCTCTCCCACACACTCACCTGGCCTGGGCTAGGGCTGGATCTGGAGGTCCCCAGAAATTCTCGCTGGGCAGGTGGGGTGGGGGGGATGTTTCGGAGTGGTGATGGTAGGAGGTCCCAAGGGGTGGAAGAAGGTCTCACCCACACTGTGCCTGGGCTTGGACCGGCAGGTCCCGCCTGTGCAGGGTAGCAGGAAGCTGGCACACACACTCACTGGGCCTGCGCTAAGGCTGGATCTGGGGGTCTCCAGAACGCGGCAGAAATTCTCACTGGGTGGGCGGGGGGCGGGTTGCGGAGTGGTGGAAGAGGGTCTCACCCACTCTGCGCCTGGGCTTGGACCCACAGGTCCCATTGGCGCAGGGTAGCTGGAAGCTGGAAAGGACCAGTCAATGCTTATTTTTTTGTCTTCTTTTTTTCATTTTTTCCCTCTTTCTCTCTTCATTTCTTATAACATTTTCTCCCGATTTTGCATGAATATGTGTGGTAATCTGAGCAACTAAGTTGAACCACTAAGTTGTAGACAACACTATGCAATACAACAATACTGTCAAACTCATACGATTATTTTTTATTCTTCAGCTAACACAGAAGACACCAGCTATTGTACACTTTAGGTCCTATTAATTTTACAAAATACTAGGCTTCAGTGTGATCTTTTCACATATGGATACAAAATATTTTGATAGTGTCTATCCCTCCCCTACACCTCCCATTTCCTTCTTCTTGGCCAATAATCATATCCCTGTTATGTCACCTGTTTAGGTTCCACGCATTCAGGGAAGGACGCGATACTCACCTCTCTGACTCTGGCTTCTTTTGCTTAACATGGTGACCTCCAATTCTATCCCTGCTCTTGAAAATGAAATAGCTATGAACTTCTTTACAGCTGAATATACTCCTTTGTGCATAATTATACCCCATCTTTTTAATCATTTTAATAACCTATTTTCATAGCAACTATTAATCCAACCAGCATACACAGCAGAGCAAATCCTGTGGGATGCTTTAAAAATTTAATGTTCCTGCACTTGCCTGGCGAGCAAGTGCAAAGGCCTGAGTTCAATCCCCTTTCCGCCAAAAAAATAAAAAAAAAAAAATTTAATGTTCCTGTTTTTGTCTCCTCGGTGAGGCATCTATATTATTTGCTAAACTTAAGTGTGAGACACTTTATCTTCTCTGAGCATGAAAGAGACCTTCGTCACAAGTCTGTATCCCCGTGATGTCATCTTCCGAATCTAAAATAAGGGGGAAATCAGGGCATTAACTCAGGACTAACGAAGAGCTCTGGGGTGGGTTTCTGATGGCAGATGTCTGCCAACAGACGTTGATCTGGGCTACCAAGTCGTTGGCTGATGTACCGGGTGCTATGCAGAAACACAGTGAGTGTTCAAATTAAAAAAAAATTATCATAGCAAAAGCATGTTACTACTAATCCTCCTTACTTTGAACATGTTTGTCCCATCATTCTTGCCATGTTCTGAAGGAGCTCTGGAAATCTTTCTTCATGGAAGCCTTTAGTTATACTTTTGTGGCTGCCTTGCTGTCCTGAGTCACTTCACAGTGCCTACCTGGGGCCAGGGGTGTAGCTCGGTGGGACAGCACCTGCCAGGCAAGTGCGAGGTCCTGGTTTCAATTCCTGATACACACACACACACACACACACACACACACACACACACCCCAAAACAACAAAGCTAAAATGAAATGTTAACCTTCCTGGTCATTTTGATTTGGGGGAAGGGCCAGAAGTTACATGGTGCCAGACCCAGTGAAAAAGGCGGGTGAGAACACAATATAATGTTTTTACAAGTCTACCTTTCTGCTGGATGACACCTGCCAGCAGCGTTCACTGTGCTTTTTATCATACCTCGTAAAGTCACTCGTAAAAGAGGGCTTTGCAAGTGGCAAGAAGAGTAGGGTAAGTGTGCTCTACGTGTGGGAGAATGTTTTGAGTGACATTAATGACAACGTGTTAGTTACTGTAATACACTTTAAAAATGTAAACACCATTTACTTTAACCACACCCTGTATGATATTAAAGATACACACTTAAAACTGGATACAAGGAAGTGGTGTCCTTTCAGATTTTAGCATGGAAGGTTTGGGAATGTGCTTCAAGCCTCCAACCCATGGCACTGAATTCAGCCAGTACTTAATAAATGTGGCTGCGGTCGGTGGTGGTTGGAAGGGTATATCTGGCTCACAAGAAAGTACTGACTTTCAAAATATTCACCAAGCAATGGTTCCTCTTGGCTTGGCTTTCACAACATTAGGAAGTCCTTGGACGTTACTCTAGAGCATCTTTTGTCTCTTGAAAAACAAGAGATGTTAACTGTTTCTAAGACAGTTTATACTGTGGGAAAAGGGAATTCCATGTTTTTCCTTGAGTTCTGATTTGGAAAAAATCTGGGGTAGGTAATTTCACGGTGAAAATGCAAAAACACAGCTGTTTGGCAAAATTCAAAGGAATGAAGAAGGAAATAGAAAGCAATGAGTAGGGGAAGAACCTACCAGCTGTAAGGACTAGTGGCAAGTGCCTGGGAATGGGATTAGAGATTAAAGAATAAACCTTTAAGAAGAATACACAAAACATCTATAAGCATTGCAAAGTATTTTAGAACCACCTCTGCCTGGTATCAAAGTCCTGGGAGGTCCCCAGGTTGCGATGGGAACTTGCTCAGAGCAGGTTCTTTGACTTTCACTATGGAAATGCAATTCAGGGCTTGTCCGTGAGAGGCAGGCTTATTATGAAGAATCAAGGAAGCACACACTCAGAAAGTGCATGTGCTTACAAGCACTACGGTCTGGGCTTGGAGGTGTCCATGTGGTCTTGGGCTCTCTTCAAGATGCATGAGTTGAGTTGTCTCTTACGTTACCCGTTGGTGGGCTAAAGCAAAACATTGACTTTATCGGTTAGGTTAGGATGCAAATCATCTGTATGTGTTTGAAGTTTAGAAACGTGGTACCCAACTGATATGAGGGCGGAAGTCTGTGGAATTAGTGAATTTATAGTTATCTAAAGAAAAATGTGAGCTTGATTGGCAGACATTGTATCTTTAAGACTCTTATGCATTTAAGAGTAAGGAGGCTAGAAGAAAGGGGAAAAATAACCATCAATCCAAAGGGGTGGAAAAGCTGTAGTTTTTTCCTTCTTTTCTTTTTCCTTTTTTTTTTTTTTTTTTTTTTTCAAATCAGGGATCAAACTCAGGACCTTAAGCTTGCCAGGCAGGCGCTTGTGACACTGAGTTGTATCCCTGGCCCAGTTTATAGTTTTCTTAAAAGTAAAATTTTAAAATTACAATTTCATTGTCTCCTTCTTGCCTACTTTGGCCATCTCACACTAATGATATCACACCATGTGACATTATTTTGTGATAAATTCCTTCACTCAGCATAACGTGTTCTAGGTCCCTCCACGTTGCGTTGGGTATTATTACCTAATTCCTTGCTCACTGTCGAATATTATTTTCCCATTTTATTTTCCTGCCCAGTAGATGATGAACCTGTGTATTGTTTTGAGTTTTGGGCTTGTGTCATTTATGCTGCCATGAATACACATACGCAACCTTTTGAGTGAATGTATGTTTTAATTTTTCTTGAAAATATACTGAAGAGTGCAGTTGCTGAGCCCAATAGTAATTCTACATTTAATTTTTCAGGAACTACCAGATAGGTTTTCAAAGTGGCTATACCACTTTATGCTTTTTCTATCAAGGTTATTGACTTATTTTGCCTGATTTAGAATCTTTACATTGGAAGACACTTTGTGTTATTTTAATGTCCCACCCGAGTGAAAGTCTTCCTCTCATTAAAGTCTTACTGATCATTGAAGATCGTCTTCCCTGCCCAGCCTGGGCACATGCTGGACCTTCTTGTTGGCTTGAGACAGAGCCTCACTACGTAGTTCAGTGAGAGCACTCCACTTGTGCTTTTTCTCTCCTCCTCGTCCTGTTCCTCCTTCTGTTGCAGCACTGGGCATGGAGAGTATGGCCTTCACACTGAGCTACATTCTTACTCTTTGCACATTTGAAATTTATTTTTAAATTTTAAATAGAACAAACATACCGTAAAAGTGATATAGACTTTCAAGACAAGATGCTAGGTTATTATATTGCATATTGCTATCTTCAAAGTAGTTGCACAGATAACCAGATGTCGGCATGCAAAACTAAGCAAACAGTATAAGCACTAACTGTTCAAAGAACTAATAGAAGTTTTGAAACAGGGGCTCTTTAAGTTCCTAACCTGCTCAGGCTGGGCTCAGACTGGTAAGCCTCCTGCCTGAGCTTCTAGAGGCTGGAATTACGGCCATGTGCTCCTGGGCTTGGCAATGCAGCATTTTCATACCACATAGTGGATAAAATAAAAGTGCAAGGGCAATTCATCCTTCCACCAGCTTAATTTCCTCTCTTCTTTTGCAAATGTCATTTCATGCTAGAGCTTTAACACTGGGAAAAATTCCTGTTCTCTACTCATGTTCAACTCAAACAAACGTCAAAGGATTACTAGCTACATGCCTTTCTCTACTAAGTGTCAGGAATGCAAAGGAAAAGAAATATAATTGCTACTCTCAAAACATTGTTTATAGGCCAAAAGGCAAACATATTTTATTTTATTTTTTTGCAGTACCAGGAATTGAACTCAGGACCTTGCGCTTGCCAGGTAGGTACTTATTTTACTGAGCTATCTCCCTGACCCATCAAACATACTTTATTATAATTATTTATATATATTTGATATGTATGTATGTGTGTGTTGTCTTGAACTATTATTTTTTCCTCAGTGTAGCCAGTGACAAATCTAGATTAGTCAACCAAAACCCACTGTAGCTGTTTTCCGTAGTCATCATAGCAAGAGCTTGGTTGGCCCAAATTCCCAAATGTTGGAATAAAATATAGTTTTCTGGGTGACCTTGTATAAAATTATCCCAGCTTATCTTTTTATCTTAATATCAGGCTGGCAATTTGAACAAAGTTCAAGGAATGTTAAATTACTTTTAGAACACAATTATGAAGCACCAATGAATCATTTTCTAGAACTAATCGCTAGAATTATAGACATTAAACCGATTCTCCATTATTTTGCAAAAGATATGAAATGTTATTGTTGGACGTCAAGCTTGATTTACTTCCAATAATTAACTAATCCTTTCCTTTTTGGAGGTTTATTTTGGAGTGAAGAGAAAACAAACACTTCCCAGTTTATTACCTAGACTTCAGGTGAAGGTAATAAGTACTGAGCTTTAAGAACAAGTCAAATGACTGAGTTTATAAAATCAAAGGAGAAAAAAAAGAAAAGAAAAAGAAAATCAAAAGAGAGTACAACATCTCCTGAGAGCGTCAAAAGGAGGTCTCTTTCCCCTTTCGCTGCAATCGAAAGGCTGGGAGAAACTGCGACAAGCAAGAGACAGAGGGCCAAAGCTGAGTGTGGGCTTGTGTCCCCTGGAGGACCTCTTGGAAGAAGCTGGATCACACAAAGTATTTTTCAGAATCTTATACTTTCCTTCTGCCTGTCAGGAAAAGACAGAGGCTGAGATGGGACAGAACCCGTGTTGCCAGATTGCTCTTCCATGTCAACTTCCGTTTACATTTTACTTTTAAAAATAGTAAATTTTCAGCTGGGGAGATAGCTCAGTGGAATAAGTGCTTGCCTGGCAAGCACAAGATCCTGAGTTCGATCACTAGTACAGAAAAAAAAAAAAAAAAAAAAAAAAAAAGAAAAGAAAAGAAAGAAAAAAGTGAATTTTGCCAGGCCCACCCCACCCCCACTCTAAACTGGGGGACTAAATCTGGGTGTGGCGGTGCATGCCTGTAATCCCAGTGTTGGGGAGGTTGAAAACAGGAGGATCACTAGGAATCTAAGCTTCACGGTGAGACCCTGTACAAAAAAATAAGTTAAAAAAAAAATTAGTAAATGTTCAGCTGATGAAAGTTTCCATTCTGGATATCTGGGGGTCACAGTGTGATGACAGTGAACAGGAACTGCGTACACAGTCCTACGGCACTGCCAGGCAGGGGCCCTGCAGGGAAACTCAGGAGAGGTGTCCAGTAGGCGTTCATCTCTTGAGAGGAGCAGAGTGCCATACAAAGGTACACAAAAAACATTCTTGCCTTTTGATTCTTCTGAATCTAATAGGTTGAAACATTTTAACTCCATATCAAAATAAGACATGGCATGAGTAAATGCTTACCGCTGAAATGAGAGGAAGAGCAGAACCTGGGTGAGTCTTGCCTTCCAGTGCCACAGCGGTCACAGAGCTAGCACTTCAGCTTGTAACCTGTTGAAAAACTAGATTATCAGCCCTTTGCTGTAAATACATGTATAGTGAATAGAAATGACTGTATAGGCTAGAAGTAACTTCCAAGTTTTAAACTTTCTTTAAAACAATTTTTTCCTGTTAACTTGTGTTTTTATTTTATTTTATTTATTTATTTTTGTATTTAGGACAGGGTGTACAGGGTGTATGGGATCCCACTGTGTAGATCAGATTCATAGTGATCCTACTGTTTACAGCCTCCCAAGTGCTGGAATTACAGATATGCACCACCACTCCTGGTCTCAATCGCCGTCTCAGCGCATCCTGGGGGTGAGGCTGGCATGGCAGGCCCAGGGATCGAACTCCCGGGCTCTGCATCTGCCTCAGCAGGTGCTTTAATGCACTGAGCTATTTGGCTGGCCCTAACTTGTGTTTTTAGAGATAAGTTTACTATCAAAGCAATGAAATTCTCTGCCAAAAATACAGTGAGTGACTTTTTTGACTCTGGAAGTTGCTACGTTGAACTGTACTGAGCATAGGGGAAAATGGAAAGATTGGTAAGATGTAGTGATTTGGGACTGGTGAAACATTTGGCAGTAGTAGTAACCTAGCTAGTGTAAAGTGGCAACTGTGGTCGTGGAGGACAACTGCAAGTTGGTGATGGAGGTCACGGATTCTAGGCGTCTCCAGACGTTTCTTCCTTGCTCTCATTCTACTAGTTCTCCTCAGTGAGATGTCTCTTCCCTCATTACTCTGAATTTAAAATGTTTGCCACTCCAGGCTTGGCTTATTTAAATTGTTTTCCTTCCTAATCTGCAGGAGACTCATTTACTACTATTATTATTTTTTGTATTCAAGTACTAGAATGCCTGTTAAACAGTAACTGTGAGAGATAAAGATCTCTAAGTTCTCTTGACTTACTAAATCATAAAACACTTCAGGATGCAATGTTGCACCTTAAGAGTTGGCCATTTTGTACCTGAAAGAGTGGATCACACATTGGGTAGATTTCAGTGGGGGACAGAGGAGTTGTGGATGGGAGCTGTCAGCCTGTGCTCCAGAAGAGCAACTCTGGCAGGCTGAAAGTGGAGACACAGGGGCACCTCGACCCACTTGGTTCTTGATGGTTCATGGTTGAGCTATGACAGCAGTCACAGTACCCTGAAATTGTTTGTAAAATTTTATGAGTATCTGTTCATTTTCCTTGAAAATCAAGTAAAAAATTATCTTCAGATTCTTCTAGAATCCTAGGTATAAAGAAGACACAGGAACATAGGAAGACGCATTAAAATGGTTCTCTATATTAGGGACTGAGAAAAGCAGAGAAAGAGAAAAGAAGGAATAAAAGAAGAAAAAATAACTATTAGTTTTTGTTAGTTTAAACCTATCCAGTTCAGAGGAAACTGAGCTATTCTTAATTTCAAGTATTTATATCCTGTGGTCACACGCTTTCTATTTTCAAAATCAAAATCTTTTTGTTTTACATTGATAGAATATATAGATACTAACTCTATTCCACGTCAATGTGATATAATTTGTACGTTGCTGCTTTTGGCTGTGTTTTGGCAAGGTTAGGCTGCCTGGGGCACAGGGCTGAATTTGCAATTGCAGCAGTTTACAGAGTACTCAGAAAGCATAAGACCAAATGTCTAATTAGATTTTATGAATTTTGGCCAGTTAGCAGTTTCTGACATTAGGGTTTTACGTTTCAAGAGCAATATGGCATAATCCCTTTACCTGAATATTACGTTAACATATTCTGTGTTCTTAAATAAAGTCAAAAGAATGCAAGGAAAAAATTACTGTTATTTCTATAATAAGTTTAAAGAATTGTTTTGATTCCAGTTTATTATTAATATAGATGGTGAATTAAGCTACAAAACCAGCTCAGGAAATCAAGTTCAGTAGCAGAAAGAAAGTACAATTTCACTTCACTTTCTCTATCCTTTACTGAAAGCCTTTGCTTTTCCATAGTGAAAAGTGATCATTTAACAGAAATTAATCACTGAAAATAATTTGGAAACTTTGCTTGTTACCTGAGCATCTCAGAGCTCTTATTGAAAGAGTGTTCTGATGTTTCTGGTTGAACACACACACACACACACACACACACACACACACACACACACACAAGCAGCCATGACCTATAACCTCACCTGCATAATAAAACAGATGACCTGTCTTCTGCAAACATCACCAAACAGGCTTGCCTGGAAAACTTTGTGCTGCTTTCCAGTTCTCTGCTTTTCACATTAAAAAAAAACCTGAGTCTCTTTCCTCTGTGCTTTGTTTATCCAGGTAGTTTATGTTTGGGTAAAGTTCAGTGGTGAAAAAAATTTTTAAAAAGCAAAAAGGGAATGAATGTAGAGATTGTATGTGCATCATTGTGCTTGATGGGAGTTTTTTGAGACTTGCAGATTAAATATCTAAAAAAATAGGAAGTCCTAAGACTTACTCTTTATATTTAATAGGAAGTCCTAAGACTTACTCTTTATATTTACAGGAATATAATTAACAGCTAAAGAGATTTTTTTCAGGGCCAGCCAGATAGCTCATTGGACTAATGCAGCAGCCAGGGTTTGATTCCTGTTATGTTGTGCAGGTTCCGCCCCCAGGGCATGCTAAAATAGAGATTGAGACTGGGCATGGTGGTACGTGCCTATAATCCCAGCACTTGGGAGGCTGAAAACAGCAGGGTCACTATGGGTCCAATCTATGTAGTGAGACCCTGTAGACCCTGTACTAAATACATAAAAAAGAGATTTTTTTCAGAGAACGTGAGAGAAGAAAATAAACCTTATTTTAAAATTTAATATTT
>NW_004524591.1:6415151-6417238 GCF_000260255.1 Octodon degus
TTTTCATATGGTTGCTTGTCATCTGCTACAGTATTGTTCCACATTTTTCCAAGTTTCTTTGCGATATTACTGACGGAGAGGCCAGGATGTTCTTCTTTGATTTTTGGGTCATACTCAGAACAGAACAAGAAGAAGACTGAAGGAGGCCTCTGGGGTGCATTGGGATCCTTGAACTTTTTTGTTTCTCCTTTAGAAAGAATATAAGTTTTCATTTCTCTTTCATAATGAGCCTTGTCTGTATTTGCCATGTCTTCACGTTTGTTTGCTTGCTTGCTTGCTTCCTTCCTTCCTTTCCTTCTTTCTTCCTTTTTTTTTTTTTTTTTTTTTTAGCAGACATGGTTTTCCCCCTCTCTGAGTACTTCTTAGAAAACTCTGAGAAGTTAACAGAAGCATCTGGGTGCTTCTTGTGCTCCTCTCAGCAAGTTTGCACAAAGAATGCATAGGGTGACATCTTGCCCCTCGGCTTCTTAGGATCTCCTTTGCCCACGTTTAGTTGTTTTCCTCAGCGAGGTACAGAGTTGCCCAGTGCCCTTCTGGCTTTCACTTGCCCTGGCGCTGTCTCTGTGGTTCTTGAAGTGAAATAATTCATCAAATTGTTCTAAAATATAAATTGTTAGTCCTTATTTTTCCCTAGAACTCGATGGATTTGTTTAGTGTAAGCACTCCAGTCTATGATAAAAGTTCCTAACAGTGTTTTTTAAGTTATCTACTTGGTTATTGATTTTCATTCTGCTCAACTTCGTCTTTCTGGCAATCTTATTTTGTGTATATTGGAAATCTGCCATGATTATTTATGTATTCTTTTTAATTTTCTCACTTCAGTTTCTTCCTCAGAGTCTTGAGTTTCTCCAATTGTTTTCTAACTAATTTGATTTTATACTCTGCAATATATTCTTTAATGCCTCCATTAAAGTTTAAAAAAAGTAATCACACATTTCAATTTTAAACCTCTTTTATGTTTCACTTTGTTCTCTGCTTATGACTATAATGTTTGTCTTTATGTGTTGTCTTAATCATTTTCCCATTGCTGGGATAAAATACCCAGTATCCACAGCTTAAAGGAGGAGCAGTTTGTATAGCTCACTTTCCAGTGGATTTGTACTTTTTAAAAAATTTATTTATTTATTTGTTTGATACAGGGTCTCACTATGCAGCTCAGACTCATAGTGATCCTTCTGTCTCAGCCTCCCCAGCACTGGGAATACAGCTGAGTGCCACCACACCTCGTTTTGGTGGCCAGTACAGCACACCTAGTGTTCCAGGCTGGCATGGTATGGATCAAACCCAGGTCCTTGTGCTTGCCTGGCAGGCGCTTAGACTGCTGAGCTATTTCTCTAGCCCTCCAGTGGGTTTAGTACGCGGTCAGTGGACTCCAAGACAAAAGCAGCATGGTGGAACAGAGGCAAGCTGTTCAGGCCAGGGCAGCCAGGAAGCAGAAGGAGCAAAAAGAAGAGCCAGGACAAGAATACTCCCTCCAGATTATGGGGCAGTGCCCCATCCCCTGCCAAGCCCTGCCTCCTGTCAGGACATCCAGCCATGACCTTGTCCATGTGATGAATCCATGGATCAGTATGATGGCCCGTGACTTAATTGCCTTCAAACACATGAGACTTTCAGTGGACAGTTTAGGTCCAAATCATAGCTTATCTGTATGTTCAAAAGCCTCTGTAAAGGTGACAGCCACTAGTGAGCTTTGTGAGTGAGCTTGGTTTACTCAGCCAGCATCTCTGCTGAGTTTATCTGTGGTGTCTTTGTAGCTCCCTGCACAAAAACTCCAGGTTTCATTGTGTCTGCTGGAAATCCAAGCAGAACTGAAACTTTCTCCCTCACTCCCTCACATGACTTAGCTTTATTTTTAGGCCTACTGCAGACATTTCCAGGATGGGATAGGGTTTCTTATTTGTGTGTGTGTACATGACTGTGGGCACATCCGTCCCCTCTCACTCTGATAGTGCCTCGAAAGACTCCTTGAACTTTCAGTTTAGTTAGTGTATTTTCCTGTCATTTCTAAGAAGATAAAAATTTTCCCCCTAATATATTGAAAGAGAGGTCAAAAAATTTTAGGCTCTG
Organism: Octodon degus; assembly: GCF_000260255.1. Taxonomy (NCBI): domain Eukaryota; kingdom Metazoa; phylum Chordata; class Mammalia; order Rodentia; family Octodontidae; genus Octodon; species Octodon degus. The sequence continues at coordinate 6,417,222 of NW_004524591.1, forward strand.
ATCACTACCTTTTAAAA
>NW_004524591.1:6417338-6422531 GCF_000260255.1 Octodon degus
TATAAGTTGATTTAATTTTGGCTAAAATGATACAGGGCAGGATTTAACAGTCTGGTCTACTTGTGTAGCCCAGGAAATAAGAATGGCCTTTACATTTTTAAATACCTGAGGGGAAAAAAATCAAAGGAAGCATCATAGTTTGATACATGAAAATTACAGGAGCTTCAAATTTCCCTCAACAAAAATAGAGATTTGGTAGATGGAACACAGTTACGTTCTTTGCTTACATATTATCTCTATCTCCTTTTGCACTAAAATAGTGATATCAGTAGGTAGAATAGGAACCACATGCCTCCCTAAAATGTTTAAAATATTTACTAATTGACCTTTTATAGAAAGACCATTTTAAAGAAAAGGTTTGATGATTCATTATTCACTGTATTGCTCATAATTCTCTTCTCTCCTTTTTCTTTCTATTATTATATCCTGTCCTCCTCCCTTGCTTCCTGCCTATCATGTCTAACTGATCTGAGTATGTTAACAAATGCTGTTCTGAAGAATGCAAGTGATGATGTGGCAGTTGGTGTGGAATTTCACTTGATGGGCTTTGTGATTCACCTGTGTCACTGGAGAGGCATATATCTGGGTATGCCTAGGTGGTGATGGAGTTGTGGCTTTCTATCCATATCAGGACTCTTTTTTTTTTTTTTAATTTATTTGTGTGTGTGTGTGTGTGTGTGTGGCCAGCTCAGTCCACCAGGGGGCGGGGCTGGCTGGCATGTGGTGCTGGGGTTTGAACCGTGGTCCCTGTGCTTTGCTAAGCTTATTCCAAGTAGGTGCTTTAGACCACTGAGCCATCTCACCAGCCCCCATATCAGGACTCTTGAGCCTTCCTCTCTGGCACCATGACCCTCTCTGCTTCCTGGCCAACATGAACAAGGCATCTGGTCTACCATTCCTTTCCACCATGATGTTTCTGCCCCCAAGCCAGATGACCATGGATTCACTCCTAAAACCATGAGTTAAATTAGAATTATCCTCCTTTAGATTGTGAGTGTTCCAGCAACAAGAAAGCTGATACAGAAAGTTGGTACTAGAAAAGTGAGGCCATTATTGTGCTCGTATATGACCATGTGCTTTAGAAGCCTTGGGAATTGCTTTGCAAGAGGAGTTTAGAAAGGTTTGGAGAATTAAGCTAGAGAAGCTCTGGAATGTTGAAATTAGAGATTGATGGGAGGTTCTAACTAGAGCTCAGAAGACAAGTCTGGTGACAGGAATGCACATCATAAAGGCCAGGTTCATGAGGTTTCAGTTGGGAACAAAAGTTCTTGTGACAGTTGGACTACAGAACATGCACGCTACACTCTGGAAAAAAGATTTGTTTATGTTATGTCCATGTCTTGAGAGCTAGCAAGAGACTGAGCTTAAGAGCTATGGGTGGATGTGTCTGTTCCTGCCTTGGAATTGTCCTCGCATGAACTGAATTTCTAAAACCATGAACCAAACCAAACCTCTCCTGCTTTAAGTTGTAGGTGTTTTGAGTCTTACCATCAGGAAATATGACTAATACAGATGGTTTTAGTGCTCCTAAAATTCCTGTGTTTTAATTTTAGACATGGTCTTTGGTTTTGTTTTTCCATGTTAAGAAGACAGCCCTTATACCAATGTAAAATCTCTTAAAATCAGAAATAGAAGTGTGTGGCATTGTGGAGCTTTACTGGCCTGGCACCATTCAAGAGCTATGGTGTACTTTGGGCAACCTGTGGGACTCTGGTAAGCTCTGACCGTCCTTAGCCCCCAGTGCACAGGCATGGAACTTCTGCTGGTGCCAAACTTTCAAGAACTTAGGAGGCTGCTGAGTGGTCTGTGGGATGCAGGGCCCATCATGAGCAGGCATGGAGCTTTCCTGAAGCCACTTAAAAATCAGGGGCCAGAGGCTGGGGAGATGGTTCAGTAGAATAAGCACTTATCTGCCAAATGCAAGGTCCTGAGTTCAATCCCCCATATCACACACACACACACACACACACACACACACACACACACACACACAGCTTTGGTGGACTCTGGGCGGTCTGTGGGACTCTGTCTGGGTGATTACTGGGGGCTTCAAAAATGCCAAAATGCAGGAGCAAAAGGCAATCTCAATCATCTAGCCCAGCCAGGACAAATCCAGGAGACAAAGACATACAAGAATTTGGAAATCACAAACCTGAAATCTTTTAAATGATAGCTACTGAAGTAAATAAACCAGTCCATCAGGCTATAGAAGAAATAAGATAAGAAATAAACTCTCAGGTACAAAAAGCAAGGACAATAGCACTAAAAGAATTGCTCAGCAGATCTAAAGAAGACAGATAGAAAAATGGAGGAGCACAGGAAAATGATGGAAACACTGAATGAACAATACAGGAAAGAATTAGAATGCATGAAACATTCAAGCAGATATACAGGAAATTAAAAACTCCACTGAAAGCTGGCAAAACCTCTTGAATGAAACTGAAGATAGATTTTCAGACCTTGAAGACAGTATTGCAGCTAATGAACATGAAATAAAACATTTCTTAAAACTAACAAGGAACCAGGCAATACAAATTTAGCAGCTGTAAGAAGATGCAAAGAAAAATAATATAAGAATAAAAGTGCCAATGAAGCAGCAGAAGACAGCACAAATGGCATAAAAAGACTATTTGCAGAAGTACTAGCAGAAAATTTTCCAAACATGAGAAAAACAAACTGACATACACATCGGTGAGGCATATAGAACTCCACACAGCCACAATCACAATAAATCTACACCCAGATATATAATAATCAAGATCTCAGAAATTCAGCAAAAGAATAGAATACTAAAAGCTACTAGAGAAAAGAAACAGATTGGCTAAATGCAAAGCCCATCAGAATCATGGCAGATTTCTCAACACAAACCATCAAATCAAAAGGAGCTCGGAGTGAAATATTTCAGGACCTGAAAGAAAATAACTTCCAACACAGGTCAATGTACCCCACAAAACTATCTATCAAATTCAAGGGCAAGAAAAGATCCTTCCATGACAAAGAACAATTGAAGAAATTCATGACCACTAAACCAACCCTACAAAGAGTACTGACAAATATTTTAGAAAGAGACAGAAATGATCATAGCTTCAAGAACAACAGAGAGGAACCACCAAACAGAGCAAGAAATTAAAAAGAGGTGAAAAATGGAACCTATAATAGGAAAATAACATGATAAACATAAGCTAATATATATCCGTTATAGCCATTAATGTAAACAGCCTCAATTCACCAATCAAAAGAAACAACACTAGCAGAGTGGATTAAGAAATAAAATTCAACAATATGGTGCATACAAGAGACACATTTAACTCAAGAGGAAATTCACAGACTAAAAGTCAAAGGATAGAAAACAGTCCTTCATGCTTCGGAAAATCAGAAAAAAGTAGGGGTAACTATCCTGGTTGCTGACAATATCAACTTCAAACCAAAAATTATCCAAAGAGATAAAGAAGGTCACTACATCTTTGGTAAGGGAAAATTGCAAGAGGAAGAGATAACAATTATAGGTATGCACCCAACGTAGAATACCCTCCTATGCAAGACAAATTTTAACAAACTTGACAATCAAATGAGAAATAATACAATAGTAAGGGGGACTTTAACACACCAATGTCACAAAGAGAAAGATCAACTAGGCAACAAATCAGCAAAGAAACAACAGAACTAAACTAGACTTGTGAAGAAATTGACTTGGCAGATCTTTGCAGAGTGTTTGACCCAGCAACAACAGAGTACACATTCTTCTCAGCTGCACATTGGACATTCTCCAAAATAGACCACATACTAGCACACATTGCATTCTTAAGTAAAATCAAAAGAATCGAAATTATCCTATGCATACCATCTGATCTCAGTGCAATAAAAACGAAAAATAATGAAAAAAAAAAACTAAAAAAAACACCATAAACACACAGAAATTAAATAACAACCTCCTAGCAACCAGTGGGTCACAGAGGAAATTAAAGAAGAAATTAAGAGGTATTTACAATCAATCAAAAATGCAGATGAAACTTACTAAAACCTGTGGAATGCAATGAAAGCTGTCTTAAGAGGAAAATTTATAGCAGTAAATTTGCACATCAGGAAAACAGAACAAGCCTGAATAAATGATCTAATTCTGCACCTCATGCTCCTAGAAAAAGAAAAGCAAGTCAATCAGAAAGCCCAGAGAAGGGAGAAAATTATAAAGATTAGAACAGAAATTAATGAATTAGAGACAAAGAAAATAATACATAAATGAATCAAAGAGTTGGTTCTTTGAAAGAATAAATAAAATTGATAATCCCATAGTGAACCTAATCAGAAAGAGAAAGAAGAAAACCAATTTAATGCAATAAAGAATGAAAAGGGCGATGTCACTACAGATCCAAGAAATCTGGAAGAGCAATACCTACTTCCAAAATCTTTACTCTCACAGGATGGAAAACAGAGCAAATGGACAGTTTTCTACACACATATGCAATGCCAAAGCTGATCCAAGAAGATACAAACTCTGAATAAACCAACAATGAGAAACAAAATTGAAAATATAATAAAAAGCTTACCAACAAAGAAAAGCACAGATCTCAATGGATTCACAGCAGAATTCTACAAGAAATTTAGAGAAGATTTAATGTCAACTTTTCTCAAGCTGTTCAATGAAATTGAATGGGAAGGAATTTTCCCAAGCTCATTCCTAGAGAAAATTATTACTCTAATTCCAAAACCAGAGAAAGATAAAACTAAGACAGAGAACTATAGGCCAATCTTGCTAATGAATATAGATAAAAATCTGCAATAAAATGCTAGCAAACAGAATGCAGCACATCATTAAGAAGATTATACATCATGACCAAGTGGGATTCATTTTGGGAATGCAGGGATGATTCGACATATGCAAATCCATAAGTGTAATACACCACATCAAGTGAATGAAGAACAAAAACCACATGATCATCTTAATAGATGCATAGAAAGCTTTTAACAAAGTCCAACACTCACTCATGACAAAATCCTACTGAGGATTGGAACAGATGGTCTATATCTCAACCCGATAAAAGCCATCTATGACAAACCAAAGCCAACATCATACTAAATGAACAAAAATTGAAGGCCTTCATTTTTCAATCAGGAACAAGAAAAGCATGTTCACTGTCCCCACTCCTATTTAATGTAGTTCTGGAGGGGTTTGGGAGGTGGCTTAGAGGAATAAGC
>NW_004524591.1:6431092-6437256 GCF_000260255.1 Octodon degus
AACTTTTTTTATGTATTTGGTACAGGGTCTCACTATGCAGCTCAGACTCATAATGATCCTCCTATTTTCAGCCTCCCCAGCGTTGGCATTACAGGCTTGCACCACGTGCCAGCACAATGCACAATGTGCAGTTCCAGGGATCAAACCCTGGTCCCTACACTTGGCAAAGCAGGTGATTGGTCTGCTGAGCTATCTTGCCAGCTCTACATATGACCTTTTTAAAAAGCTATCATTTATCCCACTTCATATTAAACTTAGAGTTAATCAAGTGACTTCATCAAGCTTTCAGTAAGTATAAGAAATTGATCTCAAACTTAGATGTTTTTGAACCCAAATTTTATCTTTCCACTGTTGGAGTCAGTATAAATAGCATTTCATGGGCACACAGGCCCTGCCATCTGGAGCACCAAGACCCTGCTGGCCACCATGAAAAGTGATTTTGCAGTGCTGCTGTAAGAAAAGAGGGGCCATAACAGACATTTTCTGTTGCCAGCATTTTTAAAGGTATGAGCACTGATTTTTAACCTCACATTTCACAATGCTTTCTCTGTGATGCTCACAACTGCCTAATGATTCCCATGACAGCTTACTACTTCTAGAAGTTAGGGAAAGGGTCCTGGTACTACTTCTATCCACATCTATCTCCACTTGTTGTTCTGGTCCAGGGCTAGGATGTCTGGGTTCAAATCCTAGTCATGAGCCATTGTGACACCAAGCAAGTTATTAAGGTAGATGGAAATGATGATGGTGATGTTCTTCCAATTTATTTTTGTACAAACTAAGTAAGAGAGACAATGAAGGTTGACAGGTGACAGATAATACATTCTCAGACATAACTTCCTCTAGGCTAGGTCCTCTTATAATTATTGGAAAACAAATAGAAATTATAAAGGTTAAGTAGCTCTCTTTTTTCCTTTTGGAAGAGAAATAAAATGAATATGAAATAGATGGTTGATTATGAATTCAGTTATTTTTTCTTATTTTGCTATGTAACTCCTGTTCAAGCAAGCCCACTAAGCCTAAGAATGAAATAACAAAAAAAAATTAGCACCAGAGAACTGGTATAATATTGGATATTTTCAAAAAGACACATGATTTTGTAATATACACCCATAATCTCATCACTCTGAAAGGTGGGAAGATCACCAGTTGGAGCCCAGCCTGAGTAATTTAGAGACTTAGTGAGATCCTTTCTCAACAGAAATATTTTTCTCGAAAGGACTAAGATGCACCTCAGAGTGAAGATCCAAATCAAGACTCTTGTAAAAGGATACTTCTCCCAAAATGAGAATCATGCAGAGAAAACTGATTGTGTGCAGAATGACTGTACACCCTTATCTCTCATTATGTACTCAAATAAAATCAAAATGGGTCAAAGACCCATTGATGGATAAACAGAAAACAATCTTCTGGAAGATAAAATAGACAAAACTTTTGAAAACATGGGAAGGACTCTTTGAACAGAGTCCAGCTGCATAAGAAACAGCACCAAAAATCAACAAATGGAATTATATCAAATTGAAAAGCAAAGGAAACAACTAGTACAGTGCACAGACAGCATACTGAATAGAAAAATCTTTGCCAGCTACTCCTTAGACAAAATAATTATATTCAAGCTATATAAACAACTGAAAATATCACACACCCCAAAACATAAGACCAAGTAAAAAACTGGACCACTGAAATGAGTAGATACTTCTCATAAGTATAGATGGCCAATAAGCACATGAAAAATGTTCAGCATCTTTAGCCACTGAAGAAATGTAAATTAAAACAACACTGAAATTCCATCTTTAAAAAGAATTACAGTCATCAACTGGAAAAGCAAATGCTGAGTGACATTGTGGAGAATACTGAAGCCCTCTATATCGTTGGTGGGAACTTCAATGGGTACAACCACTGAAGAACTCAGTTTAGGGATTCCTCATAAAACGTAAATTAGTGCTGCCAGGTATCCTCCCCAAAGGGTTAAAGACAACATATCACAGTGACATGTTGCATGTCCCTATTTATAGCAGCTCAAGTTATGACACCTAAATCTTAGAAACAGCCCAGAAGTCCTTTATCAAAAAATAAATGGAGTTAGAAAATAGGGTACTGATAGAGAACAGCATTCTAGTCTGCCATTAAGAATGAGAAACTTGAGTCATTCGTAGGAAAATAAACACACCTTTAGACCTTGGTGCTAATTGAAATGAATCAGACATGGAAAGTTAAATCGTACATGGTTTCTCATATATGAGAAACAAAAAAGTATACATAGTATAAGGAGTGAAATAAGAGAGATGATAGAAAATTAAGGACATAGAGCTTTGCAGATGGGATGTGGATCTATAGATGGAGGGAAAGGGGAGGAAGGGGAGATAAGGGGAAGTAAAAGGGATTAAGATCTGCTGCATATGTACACCAATGATGAACTTTATCATTATGCACGGCAAACATGTACTAATAAAATGCAATAAAATTTCTCATATTTATTTCTCAAAACATAGATGAAGCCAGTTTTGAAGTTTTATAATTCAAACTGTTTCAAGTACTAAATCCATTTTAATTTTAAACAGTTTTGCTTCTGTTGCTTTTTTTTTTCCCAGAAAATTATGTGTTGAGTGAAGGGGCGGGTTGACCATCTACAGAGCCTGGAGCCCAGTCAGTTGGGAAACCTGATAGGCCTGAGCTGAGGATCATCTCTGATTCCGACCTCAGCAGTGACTGCACCAGGGGAAAGAAGAACAAGCACTAAGCAATGGAACAGTGTGTGTGTGTGTGTGTGTGTGTGTGTGTATGAGACAAATGTTTAAATGCTTACAAAGTAGCTGGATAAGAATGTGTGATACTACGATTTATGCATTCTGTGTATGAACGCTCTCTCTGTGTGTCGCTCTGATATCATTTTTCAAGTACGTTTGATTTTGTGGAACACTGACTTGAAGCAACCTGTAATCACCTCGTGTGTTTTGCTGTTTCTTCCTCTAGTAGGTGATACAACTGATAGAGGCCCCAAGGATTTTCAGAGTATTTCAAACGGGTCATTAACGAGAATTTTGTGAGACAGGATCACTAAGACTAGTTCTTCTAAGTTTAAGGTATAAACATCAAATCTTCTCAAGAAAAGTAACGTGTGTGTGTGTGTGTGTGTGTGTGTGTGTGTGTTTACATGTGCTGGGAAATGAATTGGAGCTATTTTATACGCTGGGCAACATATCATTCACTACTATTCTCTTGGCCTCTAAAATGTTTTTAATTACATACATTTTCAGAAGTTTCCTTTGCTTGACAAATATATGAACAATACTCAGTGACCTTAAATTAAAATTTTGTTTCGTATCTGGAAGTTTTACTTTTCAAGTCAGTAATAATTGTGCATGAACTGCGCTTGCTGGATACATTCTTATTCGTTCATTTAAAAAGAATATCTACAAAAAGTAGACAGGAAAGGTGCCTATATAACATTTCCTTTTATTGTTAGCAACATGGTGAACTGAAAAGACCATCCCCCCAAGGGAAGTTGCTTAAGTGTATCTTCTTATACTTATAAATCAGCATATAAGTGAGACAGATTCAACATTTTTAACAGTACAGCATAGGCACCAGTCAACCAAATCAGGTGGTAGGTAGGCTTTTCAAGGGAAGGTGTTCTGTGTGTATTTAATGGGGAGTACTTGCTCCAGCTTGTATTTATCAATTCATGGGTAAAATATTCCAACATACTAACACTTGGGATGGCTGTACTAGTACTTACTGAAGTCTATGAGCCTGGGAATGTATTTAACTTGACATCTCAAGGATCCAGAGGGCCAGCCAAATAGCTCAGCAGATTAAAGCACCTGCTTAGGCAGACACAGAGGCTGGGGCTCAATCCTCCAAGAGCGGTGCCACCCCACCCCTGGGGCGCGCTGAGATGGCGATTGAGGCTGGGAGTGGTGGTGCGTGCCTGTAATCCCAGCACTTGGGAGGCTGAACACAGGAGATCATTACAAGTCTGATCTGTGTAATAAGACCCTATACTAAGATACAAAAAGAAGAAAAAAGGATCCAGAAAATGTCTGGTTTCGATTCCAAATACAAACATTGAAATTTATTCATTTTCCTTCTCTTGGTAATGGTTCCTACTGATAATTTTTGCATGGCAGTGGTGTTTGACATGACAAAGTAGCATGTAGGAAGGAAAACAGAAAGGTGCAGAGAGAAGCACTGTTCCATACATTTCTATAATGCCTTCCTTCTCCAACCTATGGTGGAAATCTCGCTTTACCTGAACTCATGATTCTAACTGCTATTGTGAAGCTAGTATAGCTATGAAGTTTCAAAAGACAGTTCCTTTCTTACATACCTGTTACCTGATGACCCAGAGAGTACTGTGTACTGTTCTTGGGGATTGGAATAAGGTTCTCAATACTGGTGATAAATTCAGCTTATTTTAAAATATCCTGAATGCTTTCTTTTTTATTCCCCCCACCTGATAACTAATACACAAATTTGAACTATATGCAGTATAATCAAAATACTCAATGAAGGCCTAAATTAGAACAGAATTTATAATTCAGGTGACTGACCCCTCATGCTCAGCAAACAGGGAAGAATATAGGTGACTGGCTCCTCCTCCCTACACTGGTGGGACCAGGTGACTGGAGGAACGTGAGCCACACATGAGGAACCTGCACATGATAGATAGGCAGGACTAGCAGGGTGGGAAGGGCCAAAACAACACTATCAATTCAAGCCAACAGGTGGTGAGTGAGGGGAACCATTGTGCTTGGGAACAAAGACACATGGAATAGAAGCAGGTGGGTGGAAACTTCTTTTTTTAAATTTGTTTTTTGTCTTCCTTTCTTTTCCATTTCCTTTTTTTCTTTTGTTTTGTCTTCTCTTTTCTAAATGGCTAGGGGTAACTCCAGCTACAGAAAGGTAATCTCATTCCCCACATCCAGAGACATCCAGAGAATCCCCTCCCTATTCCCCTTCTTTCTCTTCTGGCCTGTTCTCTAGCTTCCCAAAGTTTGCATGATCACCCTTTGTCCTTCAGCCTTGCTTCTACTTCCTTTTCAGTTATATTTGTTTTATCCACTACCTTTCTTAAATTTTCCCACCATTGGATAAAACTACTCTGCCAAAGGGCAACATTTTGCATACAAGTTCCTAAGTTATGATTGGTTCTGTTGTATAATTATAGCTTTTGTTCCTATGGTTCAAAGTAGAAAACTAATAGCTACCACAGTTTGTCAATTTCTAAATTGTGCTTGATGCAAATGTTATTGATAATCATACTACTTTAGCTGGGATGTCATATAGGTTGTAATTAGTTATTTGCCCATTCTGTAACAATATTGGGAAGCTCTGGGGTAACAACCTCACCATCTAAGAAACAAGAGTCAACAAATGAAGGACCATTTTTTATCTGTATACTCAAAATAGAATAGATATACAGCTACTTTCTCTTAATTCAATGAATAGAAAGATTTGTTCTAATAGTGCTTGTGGACAGGGTATCATGTCTGCATCTTGTATTATGAATAACCATCAAGAAGACAATGATATGCAATGTATTAATTATTGAAACTGTCCTACTAGTGGCTTTTGAAACTGTCTCATTACTATTTGTTTCTCAATAAAATTATTTAAAAAAGCAAATATGAAAAAAGCAAATGTCACTACATGTCAAATTTAATAGAAATCAACATAAATAAAAAAAAAGAAAATTATCATGTTGCTTATTTTTCATGTGTTACTTGGAAAGATGAGGTCACTTGGGGAGCCCCACCTGGTCCAATTGCTTTCTAGCTTCTCCTGTCTACTACATGATGACTGCCCTTACCAAAACTTGTAATCAGTCAGTTATCATAAGTGGAATGGATTAGCATAATTCAGACTCAAACTGAGAAGAGATTACTCAATAAGCAATTAAAAAAAAAAGAAGCAAGATCTAACAATACGCTAATATCAGTTGGAGAAATTTTTATGCCCACATCTTATACTCTGAGTAACTATTTTGAAGATGACAATATGTAATGTATTAACTGTTGTAATTCTCCAATTTTGTTGTTATGAAATTCTGTTTTACTTTTTTCAATAAAATAGAATAAAGGAAAGAGAATTTACTACAATAAAAGACACATTGCTATTAACCCTGCTCAAAACCCTCCCCCTCACTTTGAGTACTCTTTCCC
>NW_004524591.1:6437356-6439327 GCF_000260255.1 Octodon degus
AAAAAAATATGTTGTGAAAGTTATGGTACTCTGAGAAAAGAGATTGAAGAGGATTTGAGAAAATGGAAAAATATTCCATTTTCCTGAATTAGAAGAATCAGCATTGTGAAAATGGCCATATTCCCAAAATTGTTACACAGATTCAATGTAATCCTGATTAAAATATCATTAGTATACCTCACAAAGCAAGAGAAAACTTTCTTAAAATTAATTTGGAACCAGAAGAGACCATGAATATCAAAAGAAATCCTGGGAAACAAAAGAAAAGCAGGAGGTATCACAATCCCTGACCTGAAACTATACTATAAAGGTACTGTGATAAAGTCAGCATGGTACTTGCATAGAGACAGACTGGAGGATCAACAGAACAGATTAGAAGATACAGACACAACTGTAAACACACTCAGTCACCTTATCTTTGATAACTGGGTCAAACATGCACACTGGAAGAAAGATAACCTCTTTAATAAAAGGTGCTAGAAAAACTGGCTTTCCAAATGCTGAAGGCTAAAACTAGACCCATGGCTATTACCATGCTCAAAGCTACAGTCAAAATGGATCAAAGATTTAAATACTGAAATAGAAACACTAAATCTTCTAGAGGAAAATGTAGGTAGACATCTTAAGACGTACAGTTAGGTACAGAGTTCATGAACAGAATCAAAACTGTATGAGAATCACTACTAAGAATCAACAACTGGGATCTCATCTTTTCGAAAAATTTCTGCACTTTAAAGCAAATCTCCAACAGAATAAAAAAAAAACCCACAAACTAGGAAAAAAATTATGGCTGAGTGTCCCTCCAACAAAGGTTTTCTATCTAGAACATGTAAGGAATTAAAAAAATATCAGGAACCCTAAATTCAAAGATCCAATCCAAAAATAAGAATCCTAGATGAATACATACTTCTCAGAAGAAGAAATACAAATTACAAGTAAATATAAGAAAAAATGTTCAACATCTTTAGTCATTTGAGAAATGCAAATTACAACGACACTGAAATTCCATTTCACCCCAGAAAGAATGGCTAACATCAGCAAGTCAGCCAATAACAAGTGCTGGAGAGGCTGTGGGGAAAAAGGAACTCTTTTGCACTGTTGGTGGGAGTGCAGACTGGTACAATCACTATGTAAGTTAGTATGGTGATTCCTTAAAAAGCTAGGATTGGAGATCTCATTCAAGCCAGTTCTTCCCCTCTTAAGTATTTTTCCAGAACTGCATACCTCACACCCCAATGATATATGTGTATTCATATTTATAGCAGCACAATTTGTCATAGGGAAAGCTTGGAAACAACCCAGATGTCCATGAACTGAAGAATGGATAAAGAAGATATGGTATTTTTACACAATTGAGTATTATTCAGCTATAAAGCAGGAGAAATTTGAATCTTTTGTTGGTAAATGGATGCAACTAGAGAACATACTCTTAAGTGAAATAAATCAGACCCGCATGTGCAAACGTTGCATTGTTTCCTTAGTGTGAGAACCTGAAAGAGAAAAATGGAATCTGAAGGATACAATAGATGCTGTGAAAAGGAAATACATTTATTCAAAAGGAAAGAGTTACTGAGTTGAGAAGAATGCCAGGAGAGGGAGTAGGGGAAAGAGAGTTATCTACGTATGTAAGTATGATGGTTTGGACAACTGTAGTGTGTATTTCTGCTGGTCTATGGAAAGGTACTGTTAATGCTTAATTTGTTTTGTCTCCTTTTTCAATAGTTTGTACCTTTTCTCTTCTTAATTTGTTATACATTTCTTTCTTTTTTTCATTCTTCTTCCAATTTTACATGCATATACGTGGTAATATGAATAACTGGTTGGAAGACAACACTATGTATTACAACAAATACTGTGAAATTCATATTACTTTCTTAAGTGAAATTCTCTGTCGCTTACAATTTTTTCTGTTTGAATTCTAATTTGTACCCTTTTGAAAAATTTTAAAAAGCAGAAATAGATGTAAAGTTT
>NW_004524591.1:6440101-6453478 GCF_000260255.1 Octodon degus
CTACCCTCAAACCCAAACACTACAAACAACTCTACATTTTGTCTCTGTAGATTAATCTTGTAATTTCTTCATAGAATTGTGTAGGATGCAATCTTTTGTATTTAACTGTTGCTAGTCACTAGGCTTTTGTCAGTGAGCTGCATGATTGCAGTAGCTCAGGCCTTATTGTAGCATAATATTTTCCAATGCATACCCATACATTGATCTGTTTCCTATTGTTGAACATGTTGGCTGTTGCTAGCTTTGAGTTATAATGAATAAAGCTGTTACACATTCGCAAGTACCAGGCATTGTTTGGGTATATATTTCCTTTCTCTTCAGTGAGTGCATGCAAGGTAGAATTATAGTCACGTGGTGAATGTGCATTTAAGTTGAGTTCAGCTTTGCAGAATGGTTGTACTAATTTGCATTGTGATTTGACATAGTTGGTATTGTCAGTCCTTTAGTTGACAAAACCAACTGTTGGCATTCCACCGACACAGAGTGGTATCTCTTTATCATTTCAATTTACTTTTTCCATTGAGTCATGGTGTGCATCTTTACATGACTTAAGAGCCTTTTGTATAGCTTTAAGAGGAAATGCTATTATATATTTTCCTTATACTTAGAAAATTAGATTGTTTTAGTTTTATTACTGAGTTTAAGAGCAGTTTTATATTCTGGAGACAGCCTCTAGGTCAGAGATGATTATCTCCATGACTGTAGCTAACTTTTTTACTTTCTTATGTCTTAGAAGTTTTCATCTTTATAGAGCACAACATATTATTTTAATTTTTGTGTGCATTTTCTGTGTTCTTGCAGGGAAATCTTTGTTTACTTTATAAAATGTTTTCATTTTTTTCTTTTGACAATTAATAGTTTTTAGGTTTTGTGTTTAGGCTCATTATCTATCTATCTATCTATCTATCTATCTATCTATCTATCTATCTAGTACAGGGTCTACAGGGTTTCACTACACAGACAGGACTCGTAGTGATTCTCCTGTTTTCATCCTCCCAAGCACTGGGATTATAGGCGAGTGCCACCATGCCCAGTCTCAATCACTGTCTCAGTGCACCCTGGGGGTGGGGTTGGCACCCTACACTGGAGATTGAACCCCTGGTCCCTGAGTCTGCCTAAGCAGGCACTTTAATCCACCGAGCTATATGGCATGCCCTCCTATAATCTACTTTTAATTAAGTTTTTTTTAAAAAAATGTGTTTTGTTGTTGCTTCCAAAGGGAGAAAAGAATGACCCGGGCCTGATGATGGGTGGCTGGGTTCAGACTTCAACAGAAGCCTTGTACCTGGGTGTCCTTTAAGGTTATCAGAATGCAAGCTGTCCATGGATGGATCATGGAGCCATTCATTGGGCAGAGAAAGATGAAGAGCTCAGGATATTATTTACACCATTTTAAACAGAGACGAAAGAAGAAACTTGACCTATAGTTAACACTAACAGAGGTACTCTGAGAATCAGCAAAAGAAGAGGAAGATACTCAGACTGAATAAACAGTGTTCACAGATTCCAGGGGGCAAGTTGCCATGTTTTAACACCAACTAAAACAGCTAAAAACAACAGGGAATCACTAGGGTATCCTAGTAAAAGTTCTGCCTCACTACTGCAAAAAAAAAAGAAGCTCATTAAAATGTTTTATAGCTGCCCTTGGACAAGCAAGAAAAATTGAGAGTGGAGGAAAGGGAAAAGGAGGAGCTTACTAGGAATGGAAATGTGGTTCTCACTGAGCTGTACAGAAGAAGCTGGAGAGGCGAATCAGCCAGCAGCAAAACAATCAAAACAAAATGTTGGCTTTCCTTGTGGCCCTCCTTTTTCTCTAATTTTTGGTCAGCAAACTTAGGTTGTTAACTCTCCAGAAGAGAAGCTTATTGTTATTACCATATAACCTAGGCTGTTGAGCTTAACCTCACTATCTGTCTGAATATCAAACATTTGGGTCAATTAAGACTCAGGACATTTGAGAACTTATCATGTAACTCAGTTGTGTCCCAGATTTTCTGATCAAGGAGATTATGGGGCCAAAGAGGAAAGTGATCGATGATGTAGAGTGTGCCTAAGGAGAGTCACACGGAGAGAAAACATTCTCTCAGGCTTTCACAGAGAACACATTGGCCAAGCAATGGCCGTGACTCATCCACATGGCTGACACTGATCTACAATCAGACAGATCCTACAAAGGATCTATAATCTGAGGTACAGGGTCTCAGGATAAATCCTGAGGGGATTTGACTGACCTTATTAGCCCCCAAAGCTACAATTCTTGTTGCATAGGTCTTGCTTCATCTTAGTCTTAATCATCCAACAGAAAATTATAAAAATGAAGTACAAGAAATTAAGCCATATTGTTAGGTTGAGCTGTGGGGGACTCAGGTCAACAACTTCTGACATTGCCAGTTAAGTGGAAGACTCAATACTATTATGGGCTACTGGACTATTTTCAAATATTTTGCAGAGTTCACATACCTATAATATTTAAATGATGGAACTAAACAAAAAAAGGGGATATAGATGAATGACCATTTTGTATCTGTGTATTCAAAATGGTTAGGATAGATATATAGCTACATTCTCTTAATTCAGGGAACAGAGGGATTTGTTCTAATAGTGTTTGTAAATAGGATATCATGTTTGCATCTTGTATAACAAATAACTACTAGGAAGGCAGTAGGCAATGTGTTAATTATTGAAACTGTCCTACTAATTTGATTTGAAACTGTCTCATTGCTATTTATTTCTCAATACAATTATGGAAAAAATGAACAAACAAAACAAACAAACACATTCCCTCTGGCAGGTGAGCTGCAGTGTGGAGAAGCAGCTCCTGAGTCAAGGGTGAGAGGGAGCTCTCCGCCTTGGGCCTCTCCGCAGAGGCCGAGAGCTTCTGTGCGTGGCAGTCAGCCTTGACTTCTACAGAGCCAGAGTGGCAGACGCTGGCTGCCCATGGCATCGCTTCAGGAGCTGTTTCTCTTTCATGTTCCACACTTTGCCCATCCTCACCCCTTGTCCCTACCTGTCACAGGAGAAAGTATTTACTAGGAAATAGAAGAAAACAAGAGGGAAAAAAGAACCAGTGGGAGAAGTCCAGGGAAGGTATTTCTGCCTCATTGTGCCATTGTAGGCTCAGCCAGCATGGGCAGGACAAGGGAAAAGGTTGTGATTTTTAATCAAAGTAAGTTTTGATACATATTTTGTATGAAAATATTTATTTTTGAAATAAGTGTGTTTGCAACCTTCAGTACATATAAAATTGTGTATTGTCTAAGAGTATGCAGAACAAGGAAAGAAAACTCTTGGGACACAGCCCTGGGCAGTGGGGCAAGCATGTGAGGAACCAGTATAGTGGAAGCCACACTTCTGTGTGCCAGGCCTCTTGGGTGGTTCTCATCCTTAGATTCCCTGCCCTGAGACTTATATGATGTGTGGAGTGTGGGAAAGCCTTCCTGGTCCTGGGCTTGCTGGGCAAGGCTTGGGAAATTTGGGGTCTGACCTGATTTGCTCTTGAAAATGTAAAATATCAAGGGCTGATGGCTGCAGCAAAGGAAGTCACTGGCTTTTGTATTATGCTAGAGAAACAACAGGGTCCCATCCCAAGTGTTTCAGAATAAAACCTTATTTAACTTATTGAAATGAGATGAGGAACGTGGCATGCTGCACTCTGAGCAGCCCCCAGTTTACTTTTCTGTAGCGATAGGGTCTTGCTGTGGAGTCCAGGCTGATCTCAAACTCACAATGATGCTCCTGCCTCAGCACCCCCACCCCCATGCTGGGATTATGGGCATGCGCCACCTGGAGTTCAGTTTACTTTTACTTCTGAGGTGACTAGCACTTTTTCAGAGAAAGAGAAATTATCATACCAGTTTTTGAAAAACATTTTTTTGGAAAAACATTATCATTTTTGAAAAACCAGATAACCTTAGTAAATCATTGCACAGAAAGAATTAGTGTTTATGTCTGTGCCTTCTTTTTCCAACTTTTGCATTATATAGGCAAACTACTGATTTTTCCCCTTAACAATTCCAAAAAATATCTGTGTAAAGGTCAAATTTCATTTATGCAAATAACATGCTTATTTTCTCTTCTTAGCTTCAGGGAAGATTGTCTCCTTAGTTTAGCTTACTTTTCTCCTGTGCTGTGGATGGAATGTGCAGCATTTCAGTGGATTAGGTCGCTTTTCATTACGAATGTTGTTCCAGGTCTTCGTCTTAGATAGCTGGACTCAACAGGAGGTCAGCTTTCATTCTTAACATTTCTCAAAGAGAAATGAGGTCACAGTTGTTGGAGGCTTTCAGGTAAACCAGAACACAAATGGTGTTAGCTTTAAAAAAAAAAAAATGATGTGATTTAGGATCCTTTGTGCCTTCAGTGGCTTAAGATTGTCCACTTTGACATTCATCTAATAAACTCGTCTCTGAGATGTCCTTTGCAGAACTCCGGGGCTATTCCTGCTGCACCGGGGCACTGTGTGTGGTTCACGTGGTTTAGGACGCGGGCACTGAAGAGCTGAACCTTGTTGTGCGTTCTGGGTTTCTTTCTTCCAGAGATGTGGGACTTGGGCAAAGGACAAGCCTAAGTCTCTTTTGTATCCTTTGAAAAGTGGAACTAATAATCTTTGTGTTGGTCAGGATTAAGTGAGACGCTGCATGGGATAATGCAATTAAATGTCTGTACGTAAGGAAATAGCCGCTCTCTGTTAATAATGTTTTAAAAGCTTTTCGGTGTGAGATAAATTTCTTAAGATTTCAGGATTTGGGGTGCACTGGATGTCAAGAAGGGTGACACTTGTTCTAAGTATGCCGTCCAGTAAGAGAAATACACCACGGGAATGTTCTATGTAATGGAGCATTAAGGAAAATGACATCGTCATCATTTTAATTTCAGAGCTGCGTTGGTAGCGCCATCTGCTGTTTGCAAAAACAAAAACAAAAAACCTTCCACTAGCGTAAGATGGTATTAAAATCAGGACACATGCGAACGACTGGCTTTTTATTTCATTCAGTAAAAGAAGCCGTAAGTTTTAGGCTGCCAAGAAGAGGTCTGAGAAAAGAATTCTGGCTTTGATGCTGATGGGCCTTGGAAGGGATCTGTGCCGTACACGCAGACTGGAGCCTTGGCAGCAGAGGAAGCGTGCATCTAAAGACCCAAGGACGAAGAGCAAGATGGGCGGTACCTGCTGTGTCTTCTCTAAAACCAATAAATATAGGGCTTTGCCAGCAGATGGAGTTGTACAGTGGCAAATAAATGATTACCGCGCCACATAAAATACATTTCCCATGACCTTTATTGTAGTAAAAGTCATATGCTACGACGGTCACCATTTAAAGATGCAGCATTTAGTACACTCACCATGCTGTACAAGCATTACCACTGTCTAACTGTAGTTCTAGAAAATTCTTATCATCCTAGAGCGACCCCGTGCCCCTTACGCAGTTGCTCCCCATTTCTCCCCAGCCCCTGGTAATCCCTATCGGTTTTCTGAGTTTGCCTATCATGGGTATTTCATACACACGGAATCACGTATTATCCGCCTGTTTGTCTCTTCCATGTTGATTCATGTTGCCATTTGTTTTGCTTCTTCTTTCCTTTCCACAGATAAATAATATCCCACTATATAGATATACAAAATTTTGCTTATTTGTTCATCCACTTATGGATATTTTTGTTGTTTCTTCCTTTTTGTTACTCAGAATGTGTCACCGTAAATAATTAAGGACCAGATTTTTGTTTGATCCCCTGTTATTTCTTTTAGATCTGTATTTCAGGATTGAATTTCTGGGCCATTTGCTAGTTCTAAATATATTTAATTATTGAGGAATGCAATGTTTTTTCCTGTGGTGACTGCACCCTTTTATGTTGCCACCAACCACATAAAAGTATCCAGTTTCACCACATCTGAATTCCTAATTTTGTTTTGAATATAAATATACTAGAGGTTGTGAGATGGCCTCTTACTGTGGTTTTCATTTGAAAGGTATGATGACCTAATGACTTTGAGCATCTTTGCATGCTCTTGTGGGCCATTTGTGTATGTTTTGGTGGCATGGTATTTTCATTAGGTGATTTTTTAAAAAACAGGATTAAAAGGATGAGACCAGCGAAAGCAGAATCATGAAATGGCTTTGTAAGATTGTGAGGAACAGAACCTACCTGTTCATCTGAGGCAGGGAGAGCTAATTGTAAGGCTTTGCTCTAAGGACAAAGGACAAATGAACTCCTAAGTCCTTAACTTGTTACTCATTAAAAGCATGCTTGGTCTTTTCTTCTGAAATAAGAGCTTCAAAGTGATCTGCACTTGGGCCTACAGACGTCCAGTGGGAAACCAAAGCAAAGCAAAGCTTGATCTTCATTTTGTTTCCTTTGTTATCCAAATCTTTGGGTATAATTATTTAGGAAAAGTGGACAAACAAGGTCTAATATTGCTACATTTTTGCGGTACTGGGAATTGAACTCAGGACCCTGCATTTGCCTGGCAAGCGCTTATTCTACTGAGCTATCTCCCCAACCTCCACTCAAGTTTTAATGAGCATCCCATCACCAGCTCTCACTGCATCCAGGTCCTGATCACCTCCCCGGAGTGACACCTAAAAGTTTCCCCCATTGTTCTAAAACTCTGAATACCTAAGTTCCAGGAAATATTCTTGGCAGATCAATGCATGATAAGATCCCCTTCCCAAGCAGAAATGGTCACCTCATGGGAAGCAAACTGCCCCTTGAAACCAGGACTGAGGTAACTTGACTAACACAAGTCCAGCCTACCACAGCACCCTTTTCTTTGCTAGTAAGCCAGTCTGATCCTCTTCCTCAGAGTATGTTCCTTCCGGCTACCCTAGCTGGAGTGTCTTCCCCTTTTCTCTTAGTTTCCTGTGTTAACAGGTCAGCTTGTCAGCTCCTTAAGCTGAAGACCCTTTGCAATTTCACTTACTAGAGAAACCTTTTGCCTGTACATCCACACTGCTGCTTTATTTTAATTTCCATGATTGCTACAGCAAGGACCCAGGCTGCTGGTGATAAGGCTGCTTGGGGAGGTAAAGAGTCAAAAAATCAGTTCATCTGCTCAATAGTTACTTGCAGGGCTCCTGTGGGGGGCCATTCTGGGCACTGCAGACACAGAATAATGTGGTCACTTTGTCTCAGGAAGATGATGTCTTCTGTTTCTTCTTCCACTGATCCTCTGCCCTATTTGTTTCTTTATTTTCTTCTCAACCTTTTCTTTCTCTCTGTTTTTATACATCTGTTCTTTTGTTAGTTCTTCAGAAGCTTTCTTGGTATCTTGCATTCAAAAGTTCCTGTGAGGGACAGGGATATAACTGAGCGACATAAACACCTGTTGCAAAAGGTCTTGAGTTTGATCCCTAGTACCTAAAAAAAGAAGCCCCTGGGAGAGGTTCGCGTTTCCTTGGCTGGTGTGTACCACTGGAGAACCCACCAAGGCAGACTGCTTATTCTAGGTACTCTAGTCACCGTGGGCCTTCAATCTGAAGCTACAGTGGCCCATGACATGGAGCCAGGCTTGTCCGAGTAAGCTCTGTGCTCAAAGAGGCCACCATTGAGAATCTTTCATGAACTCTTCCCTGGAACTTTTCAGACTTTTCATAAATTGTAAATGTGTCTCTTTTAGGTTTTTTGTTGTTTCCATAATAAATTACCATCTACTTAGCTGCTCCAAACAGCACACACTGCTGGTCATGCCTTTCCAGAAGTGGGAAGTCCGGCACGGGTCTGCAGGGTGAAAATCAGTGCTAGAAGACCTGGTGCCCTCCCGGCGCTCCAGGTCAGCGTCTGCCCTCTGGTGTCTGCAGCTCACAAGAGCTGCGATCTTGGAGTGAGCCTTCGTCGCTGCCGCCTCTGCTTCATCCTCGCAGTCACTTCCACCAGCTTGGCCTTCCTGTGTTCCTCTTACAAGGACCATTGGATCAGATTGGCCCCAGATGGGGAGTTCCAGGTGACCTCCCTATCACAAAACCTGTAGCCTAAGCCCACTGCAAAGCTCCTACTGGCATATAGGGCAAAATTCACTGCTCTGGGAATTAGGAGGTAGATTTCTTTGGGGGGGAAATTCCTAGTCTAATACTATGAGTCATGATAAGAAGACTCTAGAAAGCTGAGACCAGAGAGTTTTAGAACTTAAAGCAGGATGTGGAACAGCTCAGGGAAGCTAGTACAATCATGAGTTTCCAGCGTTTCTGCTAGAGTTTTATTCACTAGACTGGTTTGCAGACGGTGTTGTTGCCTTAATGTTAACATTTTGGAAATGAGCCATGAAAAGCCACACATAGACTAAGTATTACTGGGCCAGAGTAATGAAATGGATGACTCACAGGAATTAAACAGTTTAATAGTAATTAGGCCACCCCAGGGGTTCTTTAAAGCTTGTAGATTCATTAATATTTAACAAACCATGCTACATGAGGCATGGTATCTTTCTCTAGAAGACATGCAGAAAAAAATCCTCTTCTTTTTCATCTGTGCAGAGCTCTTCAGCTGCATGTCTTGGGTCTCAGAAGTTCTCCTCACACCAGGTTCACTTCTTAAGAAAATCTCTTTCCTCAGATGGACCAAGCCCCAGGTCATGAAGAGTGGAGTCAAATTGTCCAAAGTCCAAGAGTGTCAGGCTGGTTAGGATCTTTTCTAGAGCAAACCTGTCTTGGAGAAATGGGTGGAGTGTTTCTATACAAAGCAGATTAAGAATCTCAATTTTTTTCTTTGTGTTTGTTTAAAATATTTATGTAGGGAGTAGGCAGGAAATGAGTTTTGCCTGAAAGGTTTTGTAAGTTCAGTTTTTCTCTGTGAAAGACTGATTTTTTGTTTCAGCTTGTGTATCTGCCTAACCCCACTCCCAGAAACTACAGTTGAAATGTTTTTTAACACACACACACACACACACACACACACACACACACACGCTGCTTCCAGAATGGTCACATTTGCCCTTGCCATGCCTCTACCTACCTAACCCCAGCTCTGTTCCTGTGGAAATTGCCTTCCTGTTGGCTATAATAGGCGATGGTGAGGGAATTGTTTTGACCTCAAATTCCAGCCTATGACAGGAAATGTAGCCAGGTGCCTCGGGCTCCCACTAGTCTGAATATCCTTGTGAAATCAACATATTTTCCCCTTTTCCTCACCTATAACTTGTATCTCTAAGCAACACAGTTCAGTCTGTAAGACAATTGTCAACTCACCCCTCATTTTTACCCCAAAGCTGTCTTAGCTAGCATTTCACAGAATACAGTGTAATATTTGCCCTAATTGCATTTTTCTTGTTTCTGAGAGAAGACACCCAAGTTGAGGGAAGGAAGGTTTATGTTACTGGCTCCAAGGCAAAGGGCACAGGACAGAAGGGCAAAAGATCATGGCAGTGGAAGGGAAAACAAGTAAACAAGAGTGCAAGGCAAGCCTCTTTCTGTCCCTCACATCGCATCTGGTCTATCAGGATTAGGACAGTGCCATCCAATCACTAGCTGAACTGACCCAGCTACCTCTCATCCTTAATCTTAGCGTCGCACCACACACTCCAGATTCAGCCATCTCAGGAAAAGCCCTGTGACTCTGTGGGGCTTTGGGACAACATCTAAACACCGGCCTTGACACTGTTGTGGGTCTGCCCCCAGCTGACTTCAATCTACTTTTTGTAAGTCTGTTTCTGTTCTTGCTACAATCTCTTTTGAGACCTCAAAGCTATCAAGTCAGAGTCCAAGTTGGACGTGATGACTCTCTTAGCCTTCGGATTTGTGCATGGCAAGTGTGGGCTTTCAAGTCCAGCCTGGGGTGGGAGCTCAGCCTAAGCCTCCTACCTTCCCTCCTCTCATTGAAACCCAAGAGAGGAGAGGGCAGAGGGCTCACAGGGCACAGACTTTCTCCTGGAAGCATCTACAGAGCTGTCCCCATGCCTGTAGGCTTGGCCCCTTAATAGAGTCTTGCTTGGCCACATGTCATCATTACTTGAGATCTGATCTTTTGGTTCTGGGATGTCAGAAGTTTGGCATCACCTGGTGCAAAACTCCGGGAAACTGACTCACAAACAAAACACACGACTAGGTAAAACCCAGACACTAAATTATGATTTCATCATGGAAAAAAGAATTAGTTTCTAATAAGGTAGATTAGCAGAATGACCTTTGTAGTCGGATCTTGGTGCCTCTGAGCATGGGAAAGCCTTCTTAGGTATGGATTTAGTCAAGTGGAAATCAATGGATTAAGCACATAGTGGAGTTGGGTAATAATTGAGACAAGGCAAGCAAGGTGGTTGGTTGATCACATAAAGTCACAGTTACAATGGGCGTATCTATCATCTTACAACTGCGAGCCCTGAGGTGGGGAATAGTGAATGATCCTGTAAGTGGCAGAATCAAGCTGGATGCTTGGTGTGTTTGCCTCCTCTCCTCCTCTCTCATCTCCCCTCCCCTTTCTTTTCCTCTGTTCCCTTCTCCTTTCATTCTTTTTTCTTTTTTCTTTTCTTTTCTTTTTTTTTTTTGGTCTTTTTGAAACAGGGTCTCACTATGGAGTTCAAGCAGGGCTTGAGCTCACTTTGTAGCCCAGGCTGGTCTTGAACTTGTAGCAATCCTCCCGCCCCAGCCTCCTGAGTGCTGGGATCACAGGCGTGCACCACCACGCCTGGCTTTCTTCTGTTCTTTCCTTTTTTCCTTTTTTGTTTTTTTACTGAGTAGTTTTATATTTGGTAGCAATATTAGTATTGTAGTTTGAAAGTATTTTATTTTTATTGTAAGATGAAGCAGGTAAGTACCTTAAAATTACTGGGCAACAAGATCTCAAGCATCAAAGAGTTTGCAAGTAGTTCTGGAATTCCTATTTTTGTGAATCCCCCTTTTTTAAAAGATAATAAAAAATACAGAATTTTAAAACCTAACTAAAGGACATTAACAATGATTATTGTATTGCATATGATTGTCTTCAAAGTAATTGCTCAGATTACCAAACACATCTAAGATTAATCAAACTATGTAAACACTACCTATTCCTTTCAATGAACTAATAGAAATAAGTAGTACAATTATCTTAGCTGTTTTGTATATATATAATATGTGTAAATATATATACATATATATACACACACACATATATATATAATATGAAAATTCCTTCTTTCTTCCCTCTTTTCCCCATCCCAGTTCATTCTTTTTGAGTAGTTTCTTTCCCTCTTTTAGTTTCTTACACTAGGGACACAATATAATATTTACACATGTAAGTCTAGGTTATTTCACTTATAAGTATGGTCTCTAGTTGTATCCATTTACCTATAAACCTGAAGTTCATCTTTCTTTATACTCCACTGTATAAAAATACCACATAAGAAAAGGCAGGAGGCATCACAATCCCTGATTTGAAATTATAACACAGAGTAGCCATAATAAAAGTCAGCATGGTACTGGAAAAAAGAACAGACCTGAGGATCAGTGGAATAGATTAGAAGACACAGACACAGCTACAAACACACTCAGCCACCTTGTCTTTGGCAAAGCGTTCCAACACCTTCACTGGAAGAGCGACAGCCTCTATAACAAATGGTGCTGGAAATACTGGCTCTCCACAGGCCAAAGACTACAACTAGACCTATGTCTATCATCATACAATAAACTAAAGTCAATGTACCAAAAATTTAAGTATTGAAACAGAAGTACTAAGTCTTCTGGAAGAGAAAATTGGTAGAAATGTTGAGGACATTTGGTGAGTAGACATGTCATGAATAAACACCAAACTGCATGAGAAAGATTTCAAAGACTCAACAAGTTGGATCTCATTTATTAGAAGTTTCTGCACATCAAAATAAATCACAGAAAGAGTGAAAAGAAAACCTACAAGCTGGGAAGAAGTATTAGACAACTGTCCTTTAGAAAGGACTTCTATCTATATATAAAAAAGCCAGTCTTTTCAGCATCATTTATTAAAGAGGCTATCATTCTTCCAGTGAATGTGTCTGAACTCTTTGTCAAAGATAAGGTGGTTGAGTGTGTACTATCTCGAACATATATAGGGGCTGGGGAGATAGCTCAGTAGAATAAGTGTTTGCCTGGCAAATGCAAGGACCTGAGTTCAGTCCCTGGTTCTGGAAAAAAAAAAAGAAGTAGAACATATAAAGAATTAAAAAATGTCAGACCCCCCCAAATTCAAATGCCCAATAAAAAGTAGGGATCTTAAATGAATATACACTTGTCAGATGAAGAAATAAAAATGACAAAAAATCAACATTATTGGTCCTCCAAGAAATGCAAATTAAAACAACACTGAGATTCCATCTCACTCCAGAAAGAATGGCTATCATCAAAAAATCAACCAATAAGGCAAGCACAGGGACCAGGGTTAGATCCCCAGCACAACATGCTGCGCAGGCCCTATCCCTGGGTGTGCTGAGCAGGCCAATGAGACCAGGCTTGGTGGTGCACACCTGGAATCCTAGTGCTAGGAAGGCTGAAAACAGGAGGATCACTATGAGTCTGAGCTGTGTAGTGAGACTCTGTAACAAATATGTTAAAAAAAAAAATCAACCAATAACAAATGCTGGAGGGGCTGTGGGGAAAAAGGAACACTTCTCTATGGTTGGTGGGAGTTTGCAACCACTGTAGAAATCAGCATGGAGATTCTTCAAAAAATTAGGATTAGAGGTCCCATTCCACTCAGCTATTCCCCTTCTGGGTATTTTCCCAGAAGAATTAAAACATCATACCACAGCAATATTTGTGCATCCGTGTTTATAGCGGCACAATTTGTACTAGCTAAATCTTGGAAGCAACCCAAATGCCCATCAATAATGAATCCCTTTTTGCTGTTCTTTTGTAATAGAGCCTCACCATGCAGTCTGGGCTGGCTTTGAACTCACGGCAGTCCTGCCTCATCCTCTCTTGTCCTGGGATTACTGACATTTGCCACCGTACGTGATTTTGCTATGAATTCTTTTGTTAGTACACAGAAAATCTTCATGCAAGTTAATTTTTGTATATGTGTGATTTTTATTGTGTATGTGATATTTTTATATATGTGATTTTTGTATATGTGATATTTTTATTCATTTGATATTTGTGAAAAAAGGTACATCTCTTGCTATCTAAATCCACTAATACAGTTCCAGAAATCTTTACTTTTCCTTATTGTTTTCTAATTCATTCTCCCTTATGGATATTTTTTCTTTAAGGCATAACTTTAATGTGTGACTTTTGTGCATACGATGCTTTTCCTCCTCCATGTAATGATTGCAAATGAAAACCATAGCACAGAAAATCTTTTCTAAGTCTACTTTTTTGTTTCAAAAAGTCATTTAACTATGTTTTCCTATTTCTTTGCAAGGATGTCCAATTTTTGCCTGGCTGTGTAGTACTTAGAGAATTGAAATGGTCTTGAGTTGCATATAAAATAAATAATATTATATAT
>NW_004524591.1:6461957-6472024 GCF_000260255.1 Octodon degus
AAGCACTTATTCCACTGAGCCATCTCCCCGGCCCCCTATGTCAGACTTTTAAATACCAGGCAAGCACCTCCTGACACGCCGTCTTCAACTCCTGATGGCATTTGTTTCCAGCTGCGCTATGCAACTTTACCCTTCTGCTTACTAATTCCAAATTTGAAATAGCATTCCTTGGCCCTAAAATAAATGAAAATCCCTCAATTATTAACTAAGTTCCATCAGTTAAATGCTGCTTTAATTGTGTTTGTCATAGTGGGAGTAGTGAAACATCGACTGAATGGATAGGTCTGAAGATGGAAGCTTTTTTGTTTGTTTTTTGGTAAATGCAGTACTGGGGTTTGAGTGCAGGGCCTTTATACTGAGCTACATCCCCTGCCACCTGCCACCTTCCCCTGCTTCAAATTTTTTATTGTCAGACAGGGCCTCACTACTTTGCCCGGGCTGGGGTTCATGATTGCAGTCCTCCTGCCTCAGCCTCCCAGAGTGCCGTGCCATTCCTAATGCAGTTCGGCCCCCCTGACCCCCTGCTCATGTCTATTTTGCATTTGTAGCCAGAGAAGAGGATGCACTATTTTATTATTGTTTTTTGGGTCTCAACCTTTTCAAAGGCTGAGACCAAATTTTCTGTTGTTCCACGGAACCTAACTTTGGGGTAGTTAAACAGCAACAAGAAGGACAAATCAGGCCACTCGTCAGTGTGAGAAGTCTTCAAGCCTTTCAGGGAGAATGAAGACTGCCTCTTTGAAACAGAATACTGCAATTCGTCGCCTTCCTGCCCCTAGGTTAAAGCTGCACCCCAGGAGCAGACAGGACTATTTCCCGGCTGCGCACAGGGAGCAGCCTGCAGCCCTGGCAGAGAGACGCTTTAAAGTCGCAGCTCACTTCCATTTCCTTATGGCTTTGGATCCATTTGCGACAACACAGTGAGTGCATCGACCAGTGAGGGCTCTAACTGCCACATCTGAAAGTTCAAACTGCAGTAGCAATTTTTATTCTTTGGCTAGATTTTGGGGAAGTTTAACACGCGGATTCTCTGAGTCACTGACTTATCTCTTAAGTGTGCTGGCAAACCAGGGCTCTCCCTGTAAACAGCTGGGCAAAGCACTGGGTCCGAACCTTGGCTCACTTGTAGGATCTGCACAGGACGCTTGGTGGCGCTCACGACAGCAAACTTCACAAAGACAAATCTTAACAGCTGTAACGTTTCAGTCCTGCTTTACCGCACAGAAAGCCTATAGGTTCCAGATTTGATCCTGAATGCAAAAACCACAGTGTGGTCTGAAACACTGAAAACCCCCGTGCAAACAGATTGAGGGCGAGTTCGCTTGCACAGTTCCAGAGCGGCCTTCTGTCAACAGCCTCTTCTGAGAACTAAATTTAACGTGTGGCTAGAAGGGATTGATCGTGGCGAATCCAAGCAATCCCCAACAGGGAATTTTCCATAGCTAGAGAAGTGATAACAAACGATTGACACTCACTAGGGTAAAGAAACACGTTCCTTTTCTTGCACTGTAAATCCAGTGCGCGCAAGGGCTTGGCGCCCTAGGGAAGCGGGCAGGAACACCTGGCCCACGCCGCCTAATACACAGGACCAAAGGAGCACAGCAAGCCAGGTTCTTTACGAGGCAATTTTGCTTTATTTATTAGTAAACACCGGGCAATGGGGAGTCGCAGACCAGCCTTTACACAAATCAAAGGCTGTTGGGTGTTCCTTATCTGTTTTTATGTTGCGTAGTTTGAAAGAGTGAGTCATAAATGTGCCTCAGCACATTTGCTTTAAACTGTTCCTGAAAATTTAATTCTTTGCTATGCAGAAGCCAAAGTGATAGTCCTTAAGAGGAAAACCACACAACAGTGGGCATCAGTGAGCCTAATGGCTTCTAATTAAGACCTACATGGCCTGGCTTCCGCTCCCTGCCCCGGCCCGCCGGAAGTCTCCTCCAGCTCCATCCCGGGATGGCTCATCTTCCTCCTCCAGCTGCACGTGACATGCGATCCTCCCAGACAGGTTTCCCTGCTGGCTGCCCGAGCAGGTCTCCTGTGACTCTTGGGCCTTTGTTCTATTTGCGGAAGTTTTCCACCGCCAAAGTTTGTAATTTTTGTTGTTACTGTTGTTTACATATTCGTTATAGGAATATTTATCTCATTCCACTTGGGTTCATATTGAGACCACATAGTATGAGTTGGGATGTGGAGCTGTAGTGCGGCTTCTACATGTAGTGCAGCAGCCTCATCTGATAGGTGAGCTTAATATTATGCTTGGAGAATTTTCATGAAGAATAATCATAACAGTACAAGTAAAATACTTAGAATGATAGTATTGTCTAAGGAGACACGAAACTATTATTGCTGTTGTTCTACTCGACATTGCTGCGTGGCAGGACATTCTCCCCTTGTTAACTCCACCTTTCTTTTCTTTCTCTTGCACCCATTCTACAGAAACCATACTGGCCCCGCCCCCAGGATTCTTTTTCCTAGTTCCATTGATGCACTCTATCTGGCTCCACAATATTTTTAACATTTTAATATGCAGTTGTCCATTGTTATCTGCAGGAGACTGGATTTCTGGGACTCCTTGCTGATATAAAAGGTGTGGATGCTCCAGTCTTTTATATAAGATGGTGCAGTTTTGCATATAACCTTTTCATTTTGTTCTGTGTATTTTAAATTGTCTCTGGCTTATAATACCTAATACAGTGCGAGTGCTATGTAAATCATTGCTGTACTGAATACTTATTGAATAATGACCAGAAAAAGTCCGTGCATGTTTAGTGCAGATGTAGTTTTTTGTTTTCCTGAGTGTGTTCTATCTACTGTGGGTTTAATTCACAGACACAGAACCCACAGATACAGAGGGTGTTGGCCTTCTTTTTTTTTTTAATTTTAGGGAAGGGTCTACAAGGTGTTCAGGGTCTCACTACTAGATCAGACTCATAGTGATCCGCCTGTTTACAGTCTCCCAAGAGCTGGGATTGCAGGCACGCACCACCATGCCCAGTCTCAATTGCTGGCTCAGTGCACCATGGGGGGCAGGGCCTGCATGGCAGGCCTAGGGATTGAACCCCAGGCCCCTGAGCCTGCTTTCAGGCACTTTAATCCTCTGAGCTATTTGACCAGCTTCCGGTGTTGACATTTTTATTGATGAGTTCTCCTTCTTGCTGTAGTGTAAGCTCCGTGACAAGGAGCTTGTTTTGCTAGCTGCTGTCCTTCAAGAATTCAATAGAGGCGGATGTGAAATCTCAGTGAAAATCTGTTGCATGAGTGAGTAATGAAGAAATCTTGCCCATTGTGCCCTGCCTCCTCCTCTAAAAGAGTGAACATAGTTGCGTTTACCTCACTTTTGTATGTGTCCTTGGCAAAAAGTATTCCAGAAGTACTTGTAAAAGAAATGAATTTTTAAAAATGAATCTTAAAACTTTACCCAAGTCACCAACACAGGATATCTTAGCAGTAAATTTATTAGTGATGATTACTTTTTTAATCAATAGGTAGTAATTATGTTATTTGCTTTCAAATTAGTTTTCTAAGGACTATCATTGTGAAATCCCATCACTTAAACTTTAGTTTGTACTCTATCTCTTCAGTCTGATTAGCACACATACAGAGGTATGAAGGGATGATACCACACACACACATGGCATGCCTGGCACCTGTTATGGCCTACATCTAAAGTGTCTCCCCAGGGGCTGGGGAGATGGCTCAGTAGAATAAGCGCTTCCTGGCAAGCCCAGGGGCCTGAGTTCAATCCCCTGTTCTGTAAAAATAAAATAAGATAAAATAAAATAAAATGTCTCCCCAAAGTCTCATGTGTTCTGAAGTGATATTTCTGGAAAGTGATGGGCTCATGGGTTGCTTTATTAATCGCTAAATGAATCTGTTAATAAGTTCATGGCTGAGTTGCTGTTCGGAGGTGGAGCTCCTCAAAGAAGAGGGCACTATGGGCCTCTCCCTTTCTCCTTGGGTCTTCCCTCCCCTCTCGTCCACGGAAGCTGGAACTTTCTTCTGCTGTGTCTGTCTACTATACCCCCTCTGCCTTGGAGCCATGAACTAAACTGTGGAAAC
This sequence comes from Octodon degus, assembly GCF_000260255.1. Taxonomy (NCBI): domain Eukaryota; kingdom Metazoa; phylum Chordata; class Mammalia; order Rodentia; family Octodontidae; genus Octodon; species Octodon degus. The sequence goes on from NW_004524591.1 coordinate 6,466,017, forward strand.
CCTGAACCAAAATAAACTTCTCTTCCTCTAAGTTGGGGACATTAGGTATTTTTTTTTTCTAGCAACACAAAAATAGCTAATACAGTATACAATTAGATCAATTTCTCCATGAGCTTAGTGAAATGCACATATTTTGTCCTTATTTTTTTCCTCTACTCAGTTTCTCAAATCTCTCAACTAGATTCAGTCAAAGCAATAAGTTCAGGCTCTGGGCGTCAACACCAATCATCATCTTGTCCATTTCAACGATGACTTTACAAGTAAGTAAAAGTATATATTTCTCCACTAATATGTTGAAGGATATCATTAAGACCAGACACTGGCCATTTTCTTGTCTGCTATAAAAATCTAATTGTTCTGAAGTAGAAGACAAGTCTTTGTCCTTTAGAATCTCCGCATGGAATGGTGGGAGTTTAGACACCGTTCAAAGACAGTTACAGAAGTTATGCAGCACACTTATGGTACTAAAGCACTGACTCAGGGCCTAAGTGCTGTGTACTTCAGCGAAAGATGTCGGCTGCTGGTGCTGCTCCACACGCCTAGCCCCCTCCGCCATCTGGCGTTGTATTTTGTTATCTGACTCCACAAGTTCCAGCACTGCTATTATAAAATGAGGTACTAGAGTTTCCTCACTTGCTCTTTAAATTACTTGAGGAATATATACCTTTATTTAGGTTTTACATTCTTAGACTTAACCCACTGTGGATAGAAAAGAGAATAAATGGATATTTATGACACATTGATTGCTCAGCCTATTTTAAGGTTCTATTTCTTAATTATTTTCCATATATTCCTTGCTAATGTGGTTTTCTTTTAGTCTCTCTAACAGACAGAATTGACATTGCCATTATGAATTCCTGCCCAGCAATTTCTCATCACCTAGTTTTCAATCATTTTCATTCCAAGCCTTTTGTTGTGGTCCTGAATATAGGTTTACTTCCCTTTTCTGTTTAATTCTTTTCCTACAGGCCTTAATCTTTTAAAAAATTTTTTAAAAATGTATTTGGTACAGGGTCTCGCTATACAGCTCATACTCATAGTGAATCTCCTGTTTTCAGCCTCCCCAGCACTGGGATTACAGGCATGTGCCACCATTCTCGGTCTCGGTGGCTGGCTCAGCATGCCCAGGGATGGGGCCAGTGCAGCCTGTGGTGCCGAGGATCAAACCCGGCCCCTGTGCTTGCCTAATCAGGTACTCTTTAGATGGGGAGACCAAATGAGTCAAACAACTCCAGTGCTAGGGGTCGTGGGACCTGTGGAAGCCTCTTCCTGACCACACTCTGGTTTCTGCTGCTCGTTAGCTTTATTCACGAGTGAGAGCCCCAAAGGGGCCATGTGCTCACAGCTTTGCTTTGCTTTGCTCCCCAAAACAAAGTGACGGAAGGACAAGGAAGAGTGCCGACAACACAGCTTCTGTAGAGTTTGATCTGCAGCTAAAAATATTGTCCAGACAGTGGCCATTTCATGGTACCTTTTTCTGAGGTCGATGATCCAAGGGCGAAACAGGGCCCATTTCAGAGTGTGGGACAGGACTGCATGTTCTCGCACCCCTACCTTTGCACATCTCTCCTGAGGTTGGGGGAGTATTTACTCTGTCTCGTAGTTACTGTGGGTTGGGGCAGGCTCGGCTACTTCCTCTGCTGCACTACCTCTTCCTACTCCCTTTTTATTCTTTCCCAGCTGCTTCCCTTTTTAATACTCAGCTTCCTCTTTTCTCTGGCTTCCCCACCAGTGTACTCCTCCCTGCCCCCACCTTGATAGTCCGTGACTGCTTGCAAGTACCATGTTCATCTTTCGCTGACGTTTGAAACTCCTTTTCTTCTTTCATCACGGCCTTCATGCTGCTTTCAAAACACCATTTAAGTTATTTAGAAGGTTGTCGTTGGGAAAGTAAAACGTACACTTACATTAGATGCTTAAAATAACTTAGCACTTTTGCTGATGCATTGTGGGCACACAAGAGGTAATAAGAGGCCTGGCACAGCTGGCTTTGAAGGTGGTGCTACCTGCTAACTGTTTCTGCATATTCATGTTTTCCTGGGTACCCGACCACAAACAAGCCCCCCACATCAATTTTTGCTCTTTAAGGGAGACAATTAACATTCTCATGAAAAACACAAGAGTCTTTTATCCTCTGAGGTATTTCCCAGTCTTGTGCATGGTAACTAAGGTCCTCGCGACTGCACACTTGCCATCCTGAGCTATTCTTGGGCTTCCTAGGAAACCTTCACAGGACACTTACCTGGCCAGGTGAGAGGAGTGGATTTCACTTTTAAAGTAGCTTATCTGAAGGTAAAGTGATAAAGGGAAGGGAAATGACGGGCTTTCTACTTAGGAAATTGTTAAGGCCAGCGTGTTTCACATTCCTCTCCAGGTTCGTCCTTGACAAAGCTCCGAGCCAGCATTTTCTTAATCCCCCAAGGATCCTTTGAGTTTACACTTCCACTGTGACAGCATTGCTCGAGGGGCCTGAGAGCATCTGGTCTGCCAGGCTTTGCAGCTATGCAGGACCTCCCCTGCGCCACAGAACCCAATTATGCACAAAGATTCAAAGGGTCAGGGTATGGGGCTGGGGGTGCAGTGCAGATGCCCAGGAGACCCATTTTTAATAACATGAGTTTGGAATAATGCCCAGATTATTACCCCGCCCCCTGGGTCGTTTGATTCATAGACTTACACTTGCTGAAATCTTAACTTAGTAAAAAATAAAAATCAGATTTCCCAGAGGCTAAACAGTAAACAAAGCAATAAAGCCACACACACACGACATGGAGACATATTACTGTATCTGCAAGAGCTTACTACAAGCCAAGCAAAGCATTCATGCGTTCAGTTACAATTCCAAGCAATCCCATGTAAATAATGCACGTTATTCGCAGTGCCACAGCATGATCAAAGTCAGGAGCAGTGCCAGGCTGGATCTGGTTTGTGTGACTTTCTCATAGACTGCAGCTTTGTAAGGCTGCGGTGGTGTAAACCTTAACTGTGCCAAGAATCTGCCTCTTCCAGGTCCCAGGGCCATGCCAACGGGCGAGGGCGTGTTTAGACCACGATTATCTGCGCTGGAGCCTTGTGAGAGGCAGGTAGCAGGCAGTAAGCTCTTTATTAGATAGATTAAGGAGTATGAAAAATTACTCACCTGCCATAAAACAGCCAAGTTCAAGGACAGCCAAGAATTGTGCAGAAATCAGCAAAGAGGGGGCGCTCAGTTATCACTCGTTGAATAGTTGTGATGACTGAGCACGTCAGTGTAGTCTATTCACTTGGGATGCTGCTTTCCTTTTTTCCTCATTGACCTCTACTGAGGATGCCAGATGTTTCTCCAGGCTCTTTGCTCTGGTTTTCTCTTTAACCCAATCCCCCAGGACCCTCAGCAGGCAGCAATTCAGCGTGCTCACAGTTATCTGCTTTCTACATTTACTGCCTCCCCGATTTCCTATCATTGTGTTTAGAGCATGCAAAATAGCATGAAGTTCCTGTTCAAAAATGTGGGTGCCTTTGTCCTAGATTAAAAGCCTCCCCATGTGGCCATTTGGAGGTCTTCTTTACCTAAAGCTGGGTTTCCTACCTGAGGACCCAAGTGAAGCCTGCCAGGCACAAGTCTTGCACATCAACAAAGATTTCCATATACAGATCAAAATGACAATGGAGGCAAAATATAAGTCCATGTATCTGTGGGCTCAAGGGAAGGAACTCAACACCTCCCAGTAGAGGAAACTTGTTACACACTTGGACAAAGAATCCCTAGGCCGCCATTCTCGAATTTGGAGAACATCCAAAAGATAGGACAAAGACCAACAGAATGGAAGCAAAACCAAAAAGAAATAGAATAGATTCCAGCAGAATAAGAGATAAATCAGTAAGCAGAGAATAGCTTACTGAAAAAAGTAATAAAAAACAATCAATAACCTATAAAAACCTCAATACACATTTAATATACCTTGATTAAGATAAAATATTTCACAGGAGAGTTTGAAAATAATACTGATGAAATTATCTAGAAAATAAAGCAATGACAAAAAACCCTTTAAAAAACAGGAAAAAATGTCAAAGAATTGCAACATATGAGGTTCATAAATGGGGAACAAAGAAAAATGTGGGGTGGAAAATTTCAACGAGTATGAGAAAGGCATTTCCCACAGCTAAAGAAAGAAGTCAGACTTTGAAGTCAAGGTGCTACAGATGGCTGTAAAGTGGGAAGGGAAGACAGCCTGGATTCACGTATGTGGAATTCCTAAGCTTGGGTTTAGGAGAAAATCTTATTCACTCTTGGAAGGTCAAATGAAAATTCCCCTTTATATTAGGAAGACCTGGAAGAGCATAGCAATCCTGGGTGTTAGGACACAACTGGTCAGTGCCCTGAAAGAACCGAGGAGAAATCAGTTTGAACCTAGAATTGCACATTCCTCCAAATTATTAACCAAGTGGAAAAGTGAACTAAAATTTCTCAGACCCAGGGACTTAAAAGCTATAGTTTTCATGTTTCTTTATTTGGAAAAATTTACCTGAGAAGAAAAACCACTTATCAAGCATTTTCAGTGATAAGAACAACAGAAAGGAAATAAAGGCTGAAGAGAAATGACTCTAAAGGGCACCATCAACAATGCTGTGAGGGATTTGAGGCAACCCCAGGATGGCAGCTGTGTTAGCAAATCTATAAAGCGATATTTCCAGAGTCAGTGGGACTGTTCAAAAGAAGGAAAGCGCAGTGGTGAAGATTAAGATGCCAGATGATATAGTGATAAGAGCATATTGTTTTCCTCTACAAGAAAATCAAAGATCCGATTCATTAAAGACAAAGCTGGGGCTCAGCAGGAAGCAACCCTGTAGAGCAACACTGTGGTGCCTGCCCAGCAGTGACATAGGACCAGCCAGTGCTGTTGTTTGCACGACCTAGACTCAAGGTCCCTGGGCCTGTGACTAAGGAACACACTCCTACCACAGTGCAAAGCTCATGTGTGAGCGAAACAAGTGAGGCTTCATGGTGGAAAACTCGCTAAGAAGTTCAGGAGGTGGGCTTTAAGGTAGTGGATGAGGTGATTCTGTAATCATTAAAAGGGGCTGGAGGGAGGCGTGGCACCCAGCTGACCCTGTCCACTCTCCGGTCATGCTGTCTGGTGTGCTGGCCACCACCTTGGCCAGAGAAGTGGCTTCTCTCTCTCATGCTTCCAACCTTTCTCCACGTGCATTGGATGACTCTTAAATTGATTCTAGGACTTTCTAGCTACAACTACTACAGGGACTGGAATATCATTATTTCATGAGAAAAGTATACTGAGCTATCAAGGTGGGAAATAATCTACTATATGCAGCTTTCAGATTTTTAGGGTAGCAGGTCAACCAATAGATACCATAACTGAGCACAATCTCATAATTAAAAACACTACTTGGGGTGGTACCAGGTTGCATCAGAAAGTTGGGTACCACTGTACAGCAAACATCAGGTGACTTGGAGAAACTGCCAGAGAAGGGGCTGAAGAAGAGCCCTGAAATCCCTGTGTGAGGAAATGCTAGGAATGGGGCTTGGGTTGACCCCACCCTGAAAGAGCAGACAGAACTCAGAACTCACTGAGGATAAATATCGACTTCTGGGAAGCAAAACCCCCTTCAGACAGCAACTTCAGTAAACTTGCCTTCCATACACGAAACATGAAAGATACATATTAAAAAATCTGAGTTATAACTATTATAAATGTTTAAAGTAAATGGAATGATAGAATGTTAAAGTATACCACTGACACAGGAGTATAGCTAATGAACAAACCAAAACCAAAGCCATATGTTTTAAAGAGCAGACGCAATACTTAAATCAAGAATTGCTGAAAGTTTATTAATCTAAGTGTGAGACAGAACTACCACAAGAAATAAAAACAGAAACAGAAGTAGGAAGTGATGTGTGGGGGTAGAGGGATCAAGATTATCGCCTTTCAGACCTTCTCAGAGTACTTGAAAAACTAGTATTTTATTAGGTTTAGAAAAATGAAACTTAAAGGATGTCTTTTTCATTA
>NW_004524591.1:6472441-6500096 GCF_000260255.1 Octodon degus
TTCCTTCCTTCCTTCCTTCCTTCCTTCCTTCCTTCCTTCCTTCCTTCCTTCCTTCCGACTCGTAGTGATCCTCCTGCTTTCAGCCTCCCAAACGCCGGTATTACAGGTGTGCCACCACGCCCAGTCTCAACGGCTGTCTCAGAGCGCCCTGGGGGCGGGGCTGGCGAGGCACACCAGGGATCGAATGGACCCCTGTGCTCCGCCTAAGCAGGCGCTTTAATCCTCTGAGCTGTCTGGCCGGCCTCCCCACAGATTTTTCTTAGTGGTTAATTTAAACATGCAATGTGGCTACCAACGACAAAATGTATAGTATTACCATTTCTTTTCTTTTCTTTTTTTTTTTCCTTGCATTAAGCATCCCATGGGATTAAGTCTCTTGGATCCATTTCAGAAATTTATGAGATTAAATCGGGAAATCGGGCAGTAATGAGAACAAGAAAAGTACAATGGATAAGAAGTGTGTGGTAATGCTTACTACTTATCTTTTTTCTAAGTTTATCTTAGTTTGTTCGGACATGCTTATAATTCTTGCAGTTTACAATCATCTTGGGGAGGGATTACATGTACATATTACAGCTTTTAAAAAGTCCCCTTTCATTTTCCTCCCAGCCCCTTCCGCCTGGTTCCCCATTACCTTTCTCCCGCCTGGTGCTGCTATTTGCCTCAGTACGAGTTGTGGCGTACATGTTCACGTTGATTCGGGTTATAAGGCTCCTGTGGTTGGCGCATCTTCAGTCCTCCATTTCCCCTTCCCCTGCCCTTACCCCTCTCCTTGTTTCCTTTCCTTTCTGTATTGGATAAAATCTGTCCGCTTGTACCTTTCTTTCCATCTTTTATACTTTTATTTAGTTGTTTTCTACCTCACTCAGATGAGGGATAACGTAACGGTACTCAAGCTTGCCTGTGGGATATACTTTGTTCATCGGATTTTCCAGATGCATCCTCGGTCCTACCACTGCCCCGAATTTGTCCTTCCTTACCCCTTACACGTTGTGCAGGAAGGATTCCGCTCACCAGCCAAGCGAGGAGCCAGACTGCAGCAGCCCGCGCGAGGTTCCCGCGCTGGAGCCCTTCGCCGCTGTGGTGCGTTGCTGCCTCACTGCAGGGAGCACGCAGGGGCTGGCTGAGGAAGCATTCAGGAAAAGAAGTGCAGAGGGCGCAGACATTTCACGAATTCGAGAAGGGCACAGAAGGACGCAAATGCGCAGATAGCAAGAGCAGGGCCCCGAGCAGCACTGAGTCACAGGCCAGAGCTTTCTCGGGGGACAATTCGAGGACCCCAGGAGAAGCTTGAACAGCAGATAGCACTGAGCTCTGTAACTGTCTACCGTGCTTCCTGGCTCTAACTTCTGTGATTTGAGGCATGGCTGTGCAAGTAATAGGAAGATTTCTTTATTCCTTCAAATTTTCACTGATAAAAAAAAAAAATCATTCTTACTGTAGATCACAGCAACGTTCCCGAGGTTTTCTTTGCTTAGTGAGTTCGGCTTTTCATGTAACCACTACAGCTCTCCAGCACCCCTTATCCTGTGCTTTAGCGTCATACTTCAGCAGAACAAGTGTCGTGAAACTGCACGAGTATGGGCACGGAGACGGCTGTTTGGTCAAGAGCGCTACCGACTGAGGGACTATCGCGCGCGAAGTCTTCAACGTGGATTCACTGGTGGAAGGACGTTCATGTCCTGGGTGGGAAGGAGCAGGAGGACCTGAGACTTCCTCATGCATAAAATGGGGTGCGATTTAAAATTTACGACTGTTACTTCTTCAATTTCACATTTAGTGCTTGCAGACCATAGCTCTCCTTGAATAACTGAAACTGAAGAAAGCAAAATACCTAGTGTAGGGAATCTACTCTAATCTAATCCTGAGGGTGCTAATTTTTAATTATGTACAATAAAAATACTTTCCTTGCTTAAGACATCACCTAATATTATTTGGACTGTAATTTACACATTTCACAGAAAAAAATAATACACATTTCCATAAAGATATTTACTTACCATATTAGTATAAAATGCACATGCAGTGAATTCATTCTTAGGCACACATATAAACATGTAAATTCATATTTTATGTGTAGAAATTTTTTCTTCCATGTAAAAGTAAATGTAACAAAAATCATTTTTTCAGTATTTTAAACCTGACTAGTTTAGTGGAGCAGATTTATACATATTTCATGCCAGCTGAATTGTACTTTACACTCTGAACCTTAAGAACAATCTAATCATGCTTTATATAGAAATCTATATTGGTGAATATATTTTCTTTCTCAATAGCACTGATACTTCAGGCTCTTAATACTGGTACTTTATGGATTGTTTTATCTGCTTTAATAATTTTTTTAATTTTTAATTACTACATGGAATCTTAGTCTAGTAGTCATGACAAGGACAAAAGATTGCTAGACAAATTCTTGGTAGGTGAAGGATAAACAACTATAGTACATAAAGCCCTTATATAACTATGTATGACATTTATTAGAAGAATTAACTACCATATACAATATTCTAGGATTGTTGAGAAGTAGTTCGGTCTTTTGGCATAATTGTCTCAATCCACCTCCACCCATTTATCAGCTTTCTCTGTATATCTGTCTGTCCACATATCCATCCATCCATCCATCCATCCATTTATCTGTCTGTCTATCTATCTATCTATCTATCTATCTATCTATCTATCTATTATCTATCTATCTTTATCTATTTAGTTCATGATCATGATTACAATCATTATTTTCTTTCTTTCTTAGTGCATGATGTATTTTGAAAGAATCTAGATTGGCTTAATACATGTAATCTAGCTAACTGAACACAATTTTGGAATCTGTTTTCCAAGTGAAATTTTCCTGATTATCTATCTATCTATCTATCTATCTATCTATCTATCTATCTATCTATTTATCTATTTTTTTTTTCTCTTTGGTACTTAGAAGTGAGTCCAGGGCCTTACCACTGAGCTGCATTCCCCAACCCAGGCTGGGCTCCAATTTGAAATTCTCCTGCTTCAGCTTCATAGTACTGGGATTTCATATGCCACTACACCTGGCCTCTTGATTCTTAAGAATGAGGAAAAGAACTGTGGAGGACCACCTGAGCAGCTGTCCTTGAAAGAAGAGCGACTGTCTCCATTTTGACTGAGCCTGACCCTATTTCCTCGTATTGTTCTGTACAGAGCTGGCTAGGACTTCTGTTTATACTTCAGTTGGCCTTAAGCAATGTGCATTGGTCTAGCTGAGGTGCTGGTGATAGTCTTTGAAGGTGGCGTGTGTATTTCCCTGGTAACCTATACCTGCTGCTCTTTAATGTGAGCTGGGTTGAGACAGGATGGTAGAGCTGATGCTCCACACTGCCAGCTGGGATTGAGCCTCAAGATAGAGGCTATGACTTCCTGGAACTTGAAAGACTACATCAAAGCTGAAGTACCAGACCCCCCAAAACATTAGATGCTATCTCAATGGCATAATAGTATAATGCAGATTACTTTTTCTGCATATCTTCTCTGCATATGGCAGAGGTAAATGTAGGCCACCCACCTAGATCAGCTCACAATGGTCACCTACTTCCCACAATTCTCAGTCAATCCTCAAGCCACTCTCCCACTGAATAAAAACCAGGTGAGGCCCTTGATCAAGGGTGATCCTCTCTTGGTTCCAGAAAGCCATCTTTGTGGCTGGACTTAGGCCTCTTGGCTCCCCAATAATTATAAACATGTTTTAGTGTCTCTACTTTTGCCGTGGGTTGCACTGGGAGTGGTAGATTGGGATTAACTTGATGGGATTCCAATAACATAACTTTGGGATTACAAATAGTAGCTTCTTGGACTAAGAGGACCTAGAAGTGACTCCTACAAAGAACCACTTAAATTTTCCCTAGCTAATCCAAAGCTGCTATTCATGATCACTGATTTCAGGAATAGGAATGTAAGAATTGTAACAATCTACATGGTATTTAGGTAAGTATATCTACAACATTAATCAGTAATGTGAAGTTATCTTTTAGACAAGAAAAATCTGATGTTATCTGGTCTACACAGGACTTCCTTTTAGTGAATTAGAATGAACTGAAGGGCATGGCCTGGGAAAGAAAGGAAAAGAACACACAGTGAAAATAAGACAGTAAGAGACCTCTTCATCATAGAATCACTTTGTTCTTTCAGTAGCAGCCTTCTTAATCTGACAAATAGCCCATAGAATGCAGTGCTTTCTGTACTACTTGAAGCTCAGTTTTAAAGTAAGGACATTGTCCAGTGTACAAGTATTTACCGAATTACTTCAGAAGATAAGACTGCAGTGGTGATTGTGGATTGTGTGGGTAACAGAAGATGGAACTATGCTTGTGATGGGTGTGCTGTTGTCAGAGACACAAGCTTGTTAGTGGACACCGTGAGGCCCAGCCTATCCCAGCACATGCTAGTATTTCTATTGAAAGATGCTTGAGTCTATACCATTGAACGTTCCCCAAGGTAGTTGTAAATAAGAGTATTATGGGTGAAAACTTGGTTCTGTTGCCTAAATCACATCTTAGCTCATCATTCTTATCCTAAAAGAAGATAATTCAGGAGGGCTAAATTTAGCATGAGGCCTTTGCATCTTTTTCATGATTTCCTTGAATTGTGTTGTTTCTTCACAAGAAACTCTTAATTTTTTTTTTTTGCTGCTGTAGAAAATTCAGAAAAATCAAAAAACAAAGAGAAGAAAACATAAACTTTGAAATTTAAGCTATTAGTGTTATCCTACTGCCCAGGTAGGCAGAACAACAGTTTAATCTTTTGATGTCTTGCCCACAGAAGAAGATGAATGAATAAAGAAAATGTAGTATTCATACATAATGGAGCACTACTCTGCTGCAAAGAAAGATAAACTGAAATTATTTACAGGAGAACAGATTCACCTTGAGACTATAATTGTAATAAAACAAATTGGATACACAAGTTTAAATATTGCATTGTGTATCTTGTGTGAGAGACCCAAAATAATGGGATCTCATAAATAACAAGCATAATGGAGGACAGATATTGAAAAGTAAGAAGAATGCAGTCAAATTGTAAGGGAAATGAGGGAGAGGGGAAGGGGAAGGGAAAAGGAAAACAAAGGTGAATGAAAGAGAAGACACGGAAACAAAGCTTGTGTAAATGGGAAGGGGAAGAAGGGTAAGGGAGGGAGGAGAAGAGGAAAAAGAAATTAAGATATATTCTGAACGGGTATAAATTGCCTGTGATGAATGTGATAAATGTGTATAACACTTTTGTATTAGTAAAAAGTTAAACAATGCTGCAAAGGGAAAATATACTGTTACTAGTGTATATTTTTAATATTATTTTTAATTATTAAATGAAATCTAGACATTAGGATAGTGCCTATTAGAAAAAACTGTAAGCCAGTGGTAATAACTGTTGCTTTAAATTAGTAGTAGCTTTATTGCTATGACTTATTTTAGTCTTCTGGATGAGAAGGAAGAAGAGTCTGCATCAGAAGTGGATGTGTTTGTTCACGGGGCCTTGGCAAGTCCCAAGTCTTCATTTTCTCATTCGCAAGCAGCACTACACACTTCTGCATCTTGCACAGGCTGGGGGTTGTTCTTGTTAATAGCAGTGCAGTACAATTGCATATGTGGAAGGCAATTTGGCCAGATGATGTCACTATTGCTGTCGCCATCTGTACCATTGTTCTGCTCCATGGAGTCTCCGTGTAAACATAGAAAGGACAATAAGATACACAAAATGCCAGAAAAAAGAGTTGAAATAAGTAAATTCACTGGTGCTCTATAATAGATGAAAGCAGAGACAGAGAAGAGCAGGCATTGAGAATTTTTTGGTCCTATAATCATGGCTAGAGCACAGTAGATTTTAAATAATTCTACTGGCACTTAAAGGCAATCAATTTGCACATTCTCCAAGCATGGGCATCTCCCATTCATGTCCTGTTTCTGGAATCTGTTGTTTGGAATTACCTGGTAAACTACAATTGCCATAACTATAACAAGTAATATTTGAGCTTGTACACTGTCATGGAGCATATCAGGCATTGTAAGAAACAAATGACAATGCAACAACAAAAAACTCCCAAGCCTATTTGAAGAGGCCTGAATTTTCAAAAGCTGTCACTATTTTAAGGACAAGTCATGTGGTGCCTGAAGCAAAGCTTAGAATGAACATAATTGTAATTGAGAATGTTTGGTGTTTGGTGGTGATGGTGAGTTGTTAGGTTTGTTTTATTACTAGCGGATGATGTTTGGAATTTGCTTTTGTGCAAGTGTGGCGCTAGTGTTTGAACTCAAGGAGCCTGGAATCACACTTGCAGCTCTTTTTATATTTATTTTCCTTTTTTAAAAAATTGAGACAGTATCTCTCCAAATTGTGCAAGTTGGCCTCTATCATGTGAGTCTCTGGTTTTAGCCTTCCTAATAGCTGGGATTACAGTCTTGTACCACAAGTTTTAGCTAGACTTTACTCTTTAAATTCACTGGTATTATGGGAAATTACCCCACTGTTCTATTTTAAACCAGTCCAAATATGCTATCACATTGTTTAAAATAGCTTATAAAATTAAAAGACTATACAGTTATATAAAAATAGCCCTTGTCTTTTCTAAATCTGGTTTGATTTGTTGCTACATCTGACCTGGACCTAGTTAATACATTTTTTTTGGTCTTCCTGTTTATGTAGTTTTAGTTCTTTAGCTAAAATTAGTTAAAGTGAAATCCCTAGCATTCTAAACATTAACTTGTGTATAAACAGGAAGACCCAAAAGAGTTATCTGATCTATGACTAGATCTACTAATAAGTTAAAGTTTTAGGTTGTAAAGGAAAATTCTCATTAGCTTTGGTGCATTTTCCAGAAAAATCTCAGGCTTTATTTTTATCAGATTTTCTCTCATGACCATGCAGGAAGATAAAAACTGAAAAATACACATAATTGAAATATATGATGCTTATGAACAAGTGGAGAATAACCTTGAATATGTGCCTTGAGATCAAGGAAGAAGTCAACAAGGAAAAAAAATACATTTTCACTTTGTTAAAGGAGGTATTTAAATGATTTCCTGTTAGCACAGGAATAATATTATGAAAATTTCACAAGGTTGTTTAATTAGGATACATATATTCTAAAAGACTGCTAAACATATTAGCTTTACATTTAATGCTATAAGAGGTAGCAGATTGTATAGCCATACATACTATTCATTGCCCACTGATTTCTATCAGCCTCGATGCTGCTGCCTTAAGGTTATCCGGGTATTATGCAGATTATTACAAATTTCATTTTAATTATATAAATCATTTTTCTAGACATCATTTATTTCCCAGCATTCTGGTTCAGTGTTATTGAATAAAGTCAGATATCAACTGTGGTACTATAACACATTTTTCCCCAATAAAAAGATCAATAGACAAACTCAATATCTATGCCTTTTGATGACAAAAATTATCTGTATTTTAACTCATGTAGTTGTGTGTGTGCTTCTCATGCAGTTAAGAGATGTGCTTGATTCTCTCCCTTTTAAAATTCTCATGAGAGGGCTGGCGAGATAGCTTAGCATACTAAGCACCTGCTTATGCAAACATAGGGACCAGGGTTCTATCCCCAGCACCACAGGCCATGCCAGCCCTGCCCTTGGGTGCACTGAGCTGGCCACCATGTCTGGGCATGGTAGTGGTGCAAGCCTGTACTCCCAGTGCTTGGGAGGCTGAAAACAGGAGGATCACTAAGAGTCTGAGCTGCATAATGAGAACTTGTACCAAACACATAAAATTAAAACAAAACAAAGCAAAATTCTTATGAGGCTTCCTAATGTTTTCCCTAAGCATACTACCATGCTTTTTGTTTCATTAAATTGTCTACCTATGCAGGGAAGAATGATGATTCCAAAGGACAATTTGATTGTCTAGCTTCATATAACTTACGTTAAGTTTAGGTTGTGGGAGTAACAACCTTTTGTTTCTGCATCTACTCATGTTTCTGCTACTTCCAGCTAAACACGTAACTTCAGGAGAGCTTCTGTAGCCAGAAGAACAGCTGTCTCTGTACTGTCAGTGGCCCAAAGACTAAGGGAATTCCCATTCATTCTCATTTTCTCCATTCTGAAGGATCAGAGGCAGTAAAATCGTGCACTTAAGCTAAAAACAGAAGTGGTGTCTTCATCCTGTGTCCTCCAACACTTCCTATGATTTTGCTGATGAAGTTTGTGCAAAAGCTAGATGTAAGATTCAATTTTCTGAACTGGACAGCACCTATGGCAAACTTCACTGCTCTTCCTTTTGTTTTCAGTCAAATGTATCATCCTGATGACACACTTGTATAGCTGAAAAGAACTCTTCTTATTTTTGAAACAGCTCTTGGAACTTGTTTTTTAGGTATGGCACATTTTCAAGTAGTCCTCATCAGCATTGAAAAATGTTGTCCATGACATGTGGTAGACTTGACACTATGTAAAGCCTATAAAATCCCAGAGATTTGCTTGGCTGGCCTGCCATTGTTTTGTAGACAGTGATGGATGACAGGACTTCCATTGCCCTTGAAATTACGCTCTTGGACTATAATGTGAAGCAAACAGCTGGATTCGCAATAAGAAGCTGTGATTGAAAGTGTTTCTTCATGAATAGAGTAATTGAAAATATGTGACTTCATTTCGCATATTTCTGTCAATCCACTGAGTCTGCACAACACATTGACTGAGACGGCTCTGAGCTTTTCATAGTTGGTCACAGATCATGGAGCACTGAGATTGTTTCACTATTGCACATCAACAAAATGTGTGTGTGTGTGTGTGTGTGTGTGTATGAAGATGCAAAGAATATGTGCGTATGAAGATGCAAAGAATATGAAACTAAATTGTAGTTAAGAATCTGGATCAGGACTGAAGTAGTGATGGCCCTTAAGTGTTTTCTTTCAAATTTCCTATAAGAAAGATAAAAATGCACAAAGAAAACAATTGTGAGACATGCCAAACTCCAACACTAGATAAGAATCTTGTTTAGTACTCTGTGTGTTTCCTATAATGGGGGATCTAGAGCTTCTCTTACCATTCCCCCCCGCCAACTTCTAAATAGGAAGAGGAGAATAATGGTGATATGGGTAAGGGATAAAATGACTTCCTCAGAGGCATTATGGGACAATAGTATTAGACACAAGCATTTTAGTGTACAAATGCAAGTGGTTGAAAGTTTAGAAATGGCTTGAAACTTAGAGTCTATCGTTTTGGAACTAACGGCTCTCTTGTGACTATCTCACATCTAGGATTCACTCTTTTTCTGTCTTGTAGCTGAAGAGAATTCTGGAGTTTGCACCTGCTTGAGAGAAGACAAATTACTATTCTTCTGACTCCCAGATAACTCAGAAAGCTCCTGGAAAGAGAATGGAGGAGAAAGGAGGCCTGACTTGAGTACTTCAGACTGTGCTCATGGCCTCAGAGCCAAAAGGACTCTTTCCACAGCAAGGCTTTTGCTCAAGGTCATCTTTTGTAGGTTCTTGGAGTGTTTCCAGCTGGTGTTTACTGCATACCTTTATGCATTTTGGTTCCTGTCTAACAACTTGTCATGGAGATGAATTTCATACATATTTGGGTCAAAGCCTCGAGCTTGGATTTTGGGTGTCTTTCTTATCTTTGTGCACATAAGTGCACACACACAGAAGACATGAAAGATCTGTTGGAGTGAGTCGAGCGACAACAACTGACTAGCAGTGGATTCCGGAATCCTGGTCAGTTCTCTCTTTATCTCAGACATACTGTACAGCTTCCTCCCACAGAGCTCAACCTGGCACTGAACACTTCCTTGTTTTATTCTTATGCATTTTCAAATCTTACTTACTTTATTAGATTAGAAGCTATTCGGAGCTGGTATTCCTTCAATATGCAATAGCCCTTGCACAAAATAGCAACCTAAATGCCTAATGATTGGTTAAACAACAGTTCTTATAGAAGCATTTTCATAATCACTAAGAAATATTTATGATAAACCAGCAACTTTGAGTGGACATCAATATAGGTAGAGCATAGAGCTGTTATCCTAGCAACTGCTTGTATCTTTGAAAAATTATTAAAAACTAGGCACATAACAATTAATAAAAGCATAATGAGCTTGAATCATTTGTCACCCAGCTTCAATAATTACCCATGCACAAACTTATTTTGACTAAACTCATTCTGCTCATACACAGTCAGGCATCCTGAAACAAACTCAAAGGATTCTCTCTCCGCTATAGAGATTATAAAGTACAGCATACATTTTAACTGCTGTGTCCTATTATCTTTTTGGATGTAATCTTATCTTGAAATGAGAAAATATATCATCTTGTACACCTGAGTGACAGATGAGTTATTTGCATATATTATATAGAGTTGAACAAGGGACTTTTGGAAACTCACTCGGATTTCTACAGTAAGTTAATTAAAATTGCGGTGATTTAGTTGTGTAAGGTGACGTGACAGAAGTTTATAATACACATATAATACAAATAAGAAAAAGAACAAAAAATGATGTTCCTTATGTTTTTTTATCTCTCTTCTCTGAGTGCCAGCATTCCAAAGTGAGACCAATTTTTTTTGAGACCAAGCTCAAATTTAGGAAGAAATGGTCACGGCTAACACATCAAACGCTAAGCAGCCTTGGACCTTCCACAGGCATCACTGCCAGCATCCGGCATGGTTCAAGAGTAGCCTGCAGAAGCATAGTGAGAAGCAAGCGGAGACTGTGCCGCAGACACCGACCCCCTCACCTGGGCTGTCTGCCAGCCAGTTGTGGTTGGGCTCCCAGGGATCAGTTTCGCTGGGACGTGATCTTTTCTGTGCTACTCCTGAAAATTCTAAATTTCCTTGAGAATAAAATCATGGTGGTACATGCCTGTAACTCCGGCTACTCAGCAGGCTGAGGCAGGAGATTTGCAAATTTGATGCCCGCAACTTAGCAACTGTCTATCTCAAGAACAAAAACAAAGAATAAGGACAAGAAAAATCTTTGAAATTATATTTGCATTTCTGTAGCATTTATCAGAGTGTAGATAAGATGTGTAATAGGTAATAAACTTATTAATTGAATTTAATATCAGGTAGAAATAGGAAAGAGTTTGGAAATCAAAGCAGCAATAAGTACACTGAAACATATCATAAAATACTGTTTGCCAAGTTTTAGAAAACGCTAATGAAATATGGATGTATTTTAACATATAACGAACGGAAGAGATAGGTGATTGTGTTTTAATATTACATGGTCAAACATAGAGGTCCACTCTGGCTAGATTTTTAAAAAAGCTGTATTTTGCTACTACGCATAATGGCTATAAGTGAGCGCATGGGATACTAGCTCCTAAGCTACCTGTGAAAATCATATTAATCAGGCCCTTCCAGCAGAAGCACTGGCCCTAAGGAATCTCTCTTGTCAATATCTATCTGAAGGTCTCCTTACCACTGACAATATTATCCTGGAAGAGGACTGGGAAAGTTCTTACGCTATCAAAAGTTTCCTTGGAGCCTGCTGTCCTAAAAAGCTTATATTATCATTATGTTGGTTTTCACAGTCTTAACAATTAATAGAATTAGAAAGTCATTATGGCGGCAGCCAGAGGGTGTTGAGATTTTTCTTTCTCAGGGGTTGGGAAGGTATTAAATGCCCGCATCGTTTATAGCAGCAGAAAATTCTGTGATTGCAAAGAAGGGTTCCGGTCAAAGGCTAAAAGGGAGGAAAAGCTCTAGACCTAAGGCTGAGGTTGAACGTCTTCCCTCCCACTAGCGCCTTCCCAGTCTCGAGACTCGTGGGCTTTAGTGGTCCTGTGCACGCAGAGGCGAGCGGCCCGGGTGGACTGCGCAGAGTCTGCGGATGAGACGGGAGCAGCCCTCATGCCAGGCTCCTGCTCCACCTCAGCTCCTAACAGGGCTGCAAGGAGTTAGAGCGCAGAGTTAGAGGGGCAGGCCCTGCAGGCTGCTGACACGTAGGGCACAGAATTCTGTGTCAAAGTGACTAGGAACGATCGATGGCTCCATTTCTTTTTTATTTTTAAGATCATGTCCGTATTAGTGCAGGTGTTCAGTACATAACGTTTGCATTCCTGTGGGGAGCGGGTGTGTGCACGAAACACATCTCAGCTTGCTTTTTCACCCCTTTCCCTTCTCTTCTCTCCCTGACTCCAACATCGCTGGCCATCAGAGAAATGTATTAAAACAAGCATGAGCTTTCAGGTCACCCCAGAAAGAACGACCATCGTCAGATAATAACAAATGCGGACAAGGCTGTGGGGCAAAAGAAACATGTCTACATTTATGTGGGAACATAAACTAGCGCAGTCATGCAAATCAGTATGGAGAGCCCTCAAAAATCTGAAACTAGATATTCCATTTGACTCAGCTATTTTCCTTCTCAATATCTTCGGCATAAGTTACAGACACTGTAGTCCGGTGACACTTGCACACCCATGTTTATAGCAGAGCAATCCACACCAGCTGCATCTAGAGAGTGGTCCACATGTCCATCAACAAGGAATGGATAAAGAAAACGCGGTATTTACACACAATGGAGCTCGACCCCGGCCTACAGAAAGATAATCTTGAGCCATTTGTGGGGAATGGGCTCACCTTGAAACCATAATGCTAAGTAAAACAACTCAGACGTACAATAATGCCTAGTCGCTTCAGTGTTGCATGGTTTCTCTTGTAGGAGAGCCCCAAGATATAAATAAACAGCAAAATAAAAAAAAAAAATAATAGAATGTAGGGAGGTTGATCTTTCTCAAAGGAGAAAGGGATTAAGGGATGGAGGGAGGGAGGACGGAGGGAAGGGTATGCAAGAAGGGACTACCATGTGTTATGCTTATGTACCACTCCACATAAGGAATGTGCCCCTTGTGTACTGCAGACATGCACAAAAAAGTTTTCCCATCTGACCAGGCTGATATGCAGCTCCTTTGTTTTGTGGAGAAGGGTTAAGAAGGAGTGGGCAGAGGCACGAAAGGTGAGCACATCACTGCGGCCTCCCCTGTGCTCTCACTGGTAGACAGTAGTTATGCCATGTTAAAGAACCAGCCATAATGATACCTTCAGGCTTATAGGTACAACTAAGGTCGCAGTGCAGCACGCTTGTCTTTTGTTGAGCACATACACGTACCTGCTAGTGCAAAGACTTCACTCCCCCCTAACATGACCTCTAAGTAGTTCTGAAGTAAGCTCAGCGACATCAACACCCTAGTAGCATCACTCCAAATGGGCGTTAAAGCAGGACTTCAATTTTCCTGCTTCCCCGCTGGGCGTAGTTCCCTTTTGTGTCTGCCTGTGACAAAGGCATCAGGATTTCCTCACAGTTGAGGAGTGAGGGAGGAAGGAAGGCTCTTTCCTAAGGGATTTTCTTGGGTGGTTAAGAAAACTCTCCTTTTTACAAGGGCCCAAGTGTGCAAGGATCCTGGGAGAGGTGCTGGGGGGAAGGCAGCTGTCACTTGGTGCTCAGTGCCACTTGTCGCGCTTGGTTACGGTTTCATGGGTGAGGATTGCTACTTCCTGCTGATTTGCTTTGTGGAAAGAAATACCTGCAAAACAGATCCATTTATGTTTTTCTGAAAACAGATTTCCGCTGACTCACATCTATTTGCACTTCAGCAATGGCGGAGTTGCACTCTCTTCTCTCCTCGGGCCTCTTAACCCCGTGACAGGTGCCTTTGCCACAGCACCTCCCTTCTGTCTGTGTATCTGATGTGCTGATTCCGAATCTGAAATAAGACTCACTGAGGACACCCATGGGGGCGACTCCCACACGTTCTCCTCAAACATCGGGCACACCCCGACCCTGACCAAGGTCACCAGGGCCCTACTTGCTTACCTGATGCAGCAAGAGCGCTCTCAGCCTGGTGCCTTGGAGGCTCTATCTTTATCTCCTTGTGCAGCTTAAAAATTATTTTTATGTTCTTAAAACTTTGCCACTAGCGTATCTTGTATTTGTGCTAAAATAATGGGGCTTAATTGGCCAGAAATTCTTGGTTTGGTTATATAATTTTGAGAACAGGATGCTTTTCATCTGTAAAAATATGTAAGAATAAAAACATATTATTTCCTACAAGAACAAAAGCACTTGGAGTCTTTCAAATTGCACATTAAATATGTGATTGAAAGGATGTGATGTTTGATTTTTGTTCATGAACTCTCTGCCTACTCCTAAGTCTGTAAGATTTCCACGTACTTTTCTTTTTCTAGTAGATTTAAGGTTTTACCATTTAATTATTTGATCCATTTTGATTGTAGTTTAGTGCATGGTGATAGACATGGGTCTAATTTTAGCCTTTGGTACATGGAAAGGCAGTTTTCTCCAGCACCATTTTTAGAGGCTATCTTTTTTCCAGTGAACATATTTGGCCCCTTTGTCAAAGGCAAGGTAGCTGAGTATGTTTGTAGTTGTGTCTGCATCTTCTCACCCATTCCACTGATCCTCACATCTGTGTTTTTGCCAGTACCATACTGATTTTATCACAGTAGCTTTGTAGTATAATTTCAGGTCAGGGATTGTGATGCCTCCTGCCTTTACTTTGTTGCCCAAGGTTGCTTTTGTTATCCTAGATATCTTCTGGTTTGAGATGAATTTCAGGAAGGTTTTTCTCTAGGCCTGTAAGGCATACTAATGCTACAACCACTATGGAAATCAATGTGGAGATTTCTCAAAAAACTAGGATTAGAAGTCCCATTCAACTTAGCTCCCCTCCTGGGTATTTTTTAGAAGAACTGAAAACATCATGCCAGAGCGATATATGTGCACCCACGTTTATAGCAGCACAATTTCTCATGGCTAAACCTTGGAAATAACTCAAAGGCCCATCAACTGATGAATGGATAAAAAATATGTGGTATTTTTATACAATGGCGTATCACTCAGGTATTAAGGAACATAAAATCAAGGCTTTCATAGATAAATGGATGCAACTAGAGACCATACTCATAATTGAAATAAGCCAGACTCACATGTGTAAACATGTTATCTCCCTAATGTGAGAATCTAAAAAAGTAAATAAAATCTGAAAGGTACAGTAGACAACATGAAAGGGAAAGAAACTGTTCAAAAGGAAGGAACAACTGGAATGAGGAAAGCAAGGAAAGAAAAAAAAAGAAAGAGTGAAGGGAAAAAGAAATATATTTGTATATACACAGGAGAGCTTGGATAATTGTACTGCTGATTTCTTCTTGTCTATTGAAAGAAGCAGTTAATACTTAGTTTTTTCTCTCTTCTTTTTAATTTTTAATGTTTTGACCAATTTTGCATGCATATATCTGGTGATCTGAACAATGAATTTGAAGACAACAATACCCAATATAACAACCATAGTTAAATTTCTTCCATTTTGTTTAGTGAAATTCTACACTATTTCTAATGTCTTTTTCTACTATTTTTAAAAATTTTCTTTAAAAAGTAAAAAATACTAGGCTGCGGAGATAGCTCAGTGGCATAAGTTACTGCCTGGCAAGCACAAGTTCCTGAGTTTGATCCCTAGTAAAAAAAAAAAAAAAGCACAGTGGTATGACAAAAAAGTAATAAAAAATAAATAAAAAGAAAGGATATGCCATGACACTTTTATAAAATTGCGTGTATTTCATTCTCAGTGTTAAGAATCTGAGTTTCATCCCTGAGTTCTGTTTTGTATAGGGGGTTTGGGGGATCTTATATTTGAATTTATGAGATATGTTCCTACTGAGAGTTGGAAAAACTTCTTATTCACAATCCCACAATTTCAGTACAGAAAGAATATTTGGAAGGAGTGCTACTATGTCCATGGGGAGAAAAGCAATGTAGGCGGAGCTTTGAAGAAGTAAGATGAATGCAGTCATTTCTGCCTTTTTGCAAACATCTGTCTCCCTCTGGAGCTGGAGCTCAGGGAGGGATGTGTGTCAGCACCTTCGAGACAGATGGCCAGGCTAATAGATGTCTTGGGGCTGGGCAGGATTTAGGACCCACGAAAGTCACATAGGGGTTTTGAAAGTGCTCTAATTTGAGTCTGCAATGTAAATGCTAAAGTATGTAGTTAATTATAAACTTTTGGATGAACAATAAAGGCAATTGAAATCATAGACTTGGAATTAACAAGAACTAGGATGTGGAAGAGAGTAGCTAGAATCTGTTATTTTTTAAACAATAATCATTTAATAGGTTAGCTTATTACTTTCTGGAGCAGTGAAGTTTTAAAGTGTGGATTACTAAAGTTGTCCATCCCCAAAGTTGGGATTAAATGCTTCGTATGATATAAAGACTATGACAATGAGCATGAACAATATACATGCCAGAATTATAGAGTTGGAGGATGTTAGAATATCTGGTTCAAATGTCCCCAGCTATTTGGAACCTAAATTGCCAAGATCATTCTACATGTGGCATTGAGAGTAGAACTTGAGTTTGTTTCTCTGTTATATATATATTTTTTTCTGCAGAAGGGGGAAAATGTCCAGATAAATATGAAATGTCTATATAGCTATGTATGGATACAGAAACAAGGGCCTGTTAAAGCTTCCTGACCAATTTCTTGGAGTTAGTGAATGTGAACTGATGAACATTTTCCTCAATTGAACTGGTATAATTAACAATAAAAATGTCAAGAGAATATAAAGATTATGCCTAGTCACATATTGCTTAATAAGGAGCTCCATTCTGAAAAATACATCCCTAGGTGATTTTTGCCATTGTGTGAACATCAGAGAGTGCACCTACACAAACTAAGAAAGCTGTGACATTGCTAGGCAATATAATCTTATGCATCCACTATACACGATCCATTGTTGACCAAAACATTGTTATGTGGTGCATAATTGTCTTTGCTTCTGAACATTATGTAATCAATGATAGTTAAGAACTATTAGAGCAAAGGGTTAAGGCCCTGGGCTTTGGAATTTACATCTCTTGAGTTCAAAATTGGCTCTGTCACTCTCTAGCTTGGCTGACTTTACCTTTGCCTTTTTTTCCTCAATAAAGTAATAATGGTGTTCATGTCATTTTGATGAATAGGTCAATAAATGGGTGTAAATATCTGGCACAGAGCAACTGACATATTTTAAGTGCTCAAAAAAACTGGTTCCTACAAAGCCTAAACAAAACAAGTAACCAAATGAAGAACGACTCCAATATGATGTGTGACACGCCACATCGATGAGCTACAGAATCCCAGGGGAGAGGGAAAGCCTCAGGGCTGAGAGCAAGGGATTCCACACTCAGCTTCTACTTCTCCATATCTTCCTCTTGGTTCTTCGTCAAGTGTTTCCTTTGCCACCCACACTCTGATTCTCCCTAAATCTTCGTTGCTTCCAGGGCAATATCTTTTTAGTAGTTAAGTCAGAAACATAAGGCTTGCTGTATGTGAAAGCCTGAGAGAATGCTTTCTCTCCCTGTGACTCTCCCATAGCACACTCTACATTGACAATCACTTTCACAGAGAGCAAATTGGTCAAGCAAGGGCTGTGACTCATCCACATGGCTGACACTGACAAAGGATTTACAAACTGTAGTACAGAGTTTCAAGGTAAATCCTGAGGGGATTTGACTGACCTTGTCAGGTACAGAAGTTGCACTTCTTGTTATATAGGTCTTGCTTTATCTTGGTCTTAACCATCCAGCAGCAAAGTATAAAAATGAGGTATAAAAAGCAAAGCCATATTAATATGCTGAGCTGTAAAAGGCTCAAGTCAACAACTTCTGACATTGTCAGTCCTACAGATAACCCATTACTATTTATGGACTACTGGACTATATTGGATTATTTTGCTGAATTCATGCACCTACAATATTTAAATGGCAATGGAATACCCATCTCTGACAAAAGTAAACAAAAAAAGGGTGTATAAATGAAGGACCATTTAGTATCTGTGTATACAAAATAGGATAGATATACAGCTACTTTCTCTTAATTCAATGAGAAAAAAGATTTGTACTAATAGTATTTGGACAGGATATTACATTTGCATCTTATACTATGAGTAACTACTATGAAGACAACAATATTCAATGTATTAATTATTGTAACTGTCCTACTAACCTGTTTTGAAACTGTCTCATTGCTATTTGTTTTTCAATAAAATTAATAAAAATTTTAAAAAGGCTTGCTGTAAGCATACTGTATTTCTCATCTTGTAGCTTAAAATCTTTTTGGAAGAGCTAATAGTCACTG
The DNA here is from genome assembly GCF_000260255.1 of Octodon degus. NCBI lineage: Eukaryota > Metazoa > Chordata > Mammalia > Rodentia > Octodontidae > Octodon > Octodon degus. Next base: position 6,490,554 of record NW_004524591.1, read on the forward strand.
GGTAAAGAGCAAACTCTTCATCTTGGGACTCACTATGGCCATTCTCCATTTTCACTTCTCTCTTCCTCCCACCTCTCCCATCTATCTCTGTCTCTATCTCTATCTCTATCACTATCTCTATCTCTATCAATCTTTCTTTTTAAAATTCTTAAAAGCTATTTCTTATTTATTTATTTATTTACTCAGTACAGCTCAGACTCATAGTAATCCTCCTGTCTCAGCTTCCCCATAGCTGGGACTATAGGCATGTACTCCCATGCCCGGTTTCGGGGCCGGCACAGCATGCATACCAGGGATTGAACCTGGGTCTTTGTGCTTACCTTAAAAAAAATCCCCGTCCCTTTCCACTAGTGAAAGTTGTATTCACAGTGGTAATAAAGACCATATAAAATTGTATAAAATAGGGTCAGGGTATAGCTCAGCAGCATAATCACCTGCTGGCAAGTGCAAGTTCCTCAGTTCAATCACTAACAAAAATTTAAAAAAAAGAAATTTCAAAAACTGCATAAAACCATAATTACATTGCTGATTACATCATCATATAATCATCCTGAACAATATATTTCAGATAGTGGAGGAAAAGAAATGGCGGGAATGAGTCAGAAGTTTAGAGGCAGGGTGAAGGAGAAGGGGGAGCTTGGGATTCAATACTCACACAAGTTTTCCATCGGTAGTTCTCAGGTAAACTGCCAAAGAAAATTCTTGTCCAAATGGATATGGAATAGGATAGGATAAAAATGTTAGCCTCACAACTTGTTTTTTACCTTTGATCTCTTACTATATTTCAGGTTTGTTACATTATTTTTTTCCACATATGTAAAAATAATTATCATGTAGCTCCTTAAGTGTAGTACTCATAAGCAATAAGTTTCCAAAATATGAATATAAAAATGTTTCTGATGTAATTTGTAAATCTAAAGCAAGTGCTGATGCATTTCTATGAGACAGGGCCTTGTTGTAACCAAAATGTGTATGTGATGACATCTGCCGTGTCATCTTTCGATGCACAGGAAACTCTAGAGGGCCAGCTCTGTGAGACTCTGAAAGAGTCAATAGCTAGAAGCCACAAAACTCAGGAGACCACTTTTTTTGTAACATATATGAGAAACTAAAATGGTTTCCTGAAAATTTGCTTTTCCAAATGGTGACATTCCAGTTATGGTCTCATGGCCCTGGGTCATGACTGAGGCTATACCACAACATGGCCATTCCCTAGAGAAGATGGCTGGTGTTGGAGGCTCCCAGCATATGTGTTATTTTAAGCACCATAAGATTAAACATTATATTCACCTCCCCTCCCTTCCATGAGCCTCCTCTCCCATAGGACAGTGTATGTATCTCCACTGTCATGCTTGCCACATTCTGCTTTGCATCCTTGAGAGGTCTGTCTTCCTCACTGTCAGCTTGAGAGGTCTGTCTTCCTCACTGAGTTACTATTCTGAAGTGTCGAGGCCATGATGTTCATTTTTATGTCCTCAGGGAAAATAACCTGGTAGCCTATGGTACTGTCATTCAGAACATATCTATGGAATTCATTAGAAACAGGCAGAAAAATATGACTAATCAGTCAAAATTGATGAGTCATTAATCAGTTGAACAGTTGATGCATGGCTCTGTGCAGGTGGTGCGCTCGTTACTCTTCTCTCATTGCTGGGACAAAATATCTGACACCCAAAATGAAGGAAGGAAAGGTTTATTTAGCTCACAGTTAGTGGAGGTTTCAGTCCATACTCCGCTGACTCGAAGGTGGAGTGGCACATGGCAGAGGGCAGCAGTTCATGGTGGTGGAAGACAGCAAAGAGCAAAGGGAGGAGCGGTGGCGTCAGCAGCTAGCAAGTCTTCCTTATACTGTACTCAGGCTGTCTGCCCCAGGGTGAGTGTAACACCCACACCCATAATCCCAGCATTGGATGAAGAATTAATCACAGACTCTAGAAGCTGCCCCATGACTGCACGAGGCTTTGGGAAGACAACTAGACACAAGCCATAACAGGTGGCTATTTAAAAACCCATCTTAGAAGCTTAGTTTTCACTTCTTTTAGGAGAGGATAGAGAAAGAAATCTCTTGAAATATTACTGCTTTTAATACAGCTATGTAGATTTTATATTACCTTCTTTTTCTTTCTAGTACTTGCATTTGAAACAATGCCAAATTCTTACCATATATGAACTGACATAAATGTAATCCTTGCCTTATTATTTTTAGTATTAACATTCATAAAGTATTACTTGAGCACAACTTAACATTTACAGCACTTTAAGGCTTTGAAACTAGTAATCTCTTCCCTAGGGAAAAATGTGACAGCATTCTTTATGACCATTTCCAAATCTTAAGCCCAGTGAGTTAGCAGATTCTCAACTTGGCAAACCAACATCTCCCATTCCAAGTGGGAAGTATTTTGGTTTTAACTTCCTTTGGAAAATCTCCCAAGCTTGAGAGGAAATAAACATACTCCAAGAATCAAGGCTCCTTTTAGAATTTCAGTTTTAAAATATTTTTTTCAGGGACTCTGGCTCTAGCTCTTTAATTTTTTTTTTCCTTCTTAATCATCATTTCATCCCTTTCTTGTCAGCTGCCAAGACCAGCCTTTTCCTGGACTCTGAAGGATTTGAAACATTTTGGCAGGCTGAAGAGGAAAATGGGAGGGTAAGCTCACAAAGAGGGTAAGTGTGAAATGATGTTTCCACTTCCCAATATTCTTGGCCAGATTTACTTTCTGTGTGGGAGGAGAACACTCTGGAATCATTTCAAGTACTCCACAGAGATTCATAGAGCTGGACGTGTAGGGTTGAACTCATTACATGAACAAATACTTGTGCTGGGAGCTTTAGTCCATAGAGAAATCTAAATACTCATCTGAACTCCTCAAATGCTTGGATTTCATTGGGACATAGGATGCATGCTGTGCAATGGCCCTGTAACAGATAAAGACCACTCACTCCATGAGATCTGCGATCAGGTGTAGAGGAATGATCGAGACAATAAAGAACTTGGAGGGCGATGGGATCTTCGCAGACTTTGTGGTGCGGTGATGGCAATGTACTTCCAGGTTTCTCTGACAGGAAACTGATGTGTAAGAATGAATCACAGAAGACGGATATCTGACTAGATTTTGAATAATTACTAGTACTATTATTATATGAATGTAAAAGTGTGTCATTTACTTTACCTCCATTCCTTCTAGTCTAACCCTGAGTGTGCCCTGAGTGTATTTGTATGATGCTATTAAAGCCTTTTTGTGGGGCTAGATACCTCCCAAGAGCAGAGATGGTTTCCTCTGGCATTGCTTCCCGTATGTGCCCTTAGCCCCTGTACTGTGCGTAGCAAGTAGAAATCGTCTAATGGTTATTTGTTGGCTGTGGATGAGAAGGCTCAGATGCCGAAGTTAGTCACTTGGCCAGCGTCTCCATGCTAATAAGTTACAGAGCTGGCAGTGCAGCTCACACTATGTGACTTTGAAGTTTAAAGGCCCCTCGGATGTAGCGCTCTGAAGAGATGGTTACTATTTAAATACTTGGGGTGGGGGAGTGCCAAGGCCAGGACAGGTAGAGAACTGAAAACTAAGAGGTCAAGGAGGGATGCCTCTTAAACGAACTTAGCCATGTTGTTACAGAAAATAGGACGCGAGGGCAGGATCTGTAGAATTCTCTATATCCACTTCAAATCTTCATTTTCCTTCAAGTTTGTGGAAAATGCCAAGACTATTCTGTTAGTAAGGGAAGCTTGCTGAAAAGCGGTGTCTTAAGCAAATCCATGCAGCAGTTTGTGTATAAAGGAGGCTTTCAAAAGAGGAGTGGCTGGAAGCCAAGATCCATGAGAAGACTATTGCAGCAGTCCTAGCAGGAGCTGATAGATACGGGATCTTGCTGTATAGACATGGGTCCTTTATTGCACTGGTGAAAATGAAAATGATGGGAGTATGCAAGGGGTAATGTAAAGGAAAAAAGTTAGACATTCATGATAAGATATGGCCACTTAAATGGAGAAATTTCAAAATAAATATATTGGTGGTTTTTTTTTCTTTGTATTTCTTAGGAAAGGGTCTGTAGGGTGTTCAGGGTCTCACTACTAGATCTGACTCATAGTGATCTGCTTGTTTACAGTCTCCCAAGAGCTGGGATTATAGGCGCACACCACTACGCCCAGTCTCAATTGCCTTCTCAGCGCACCCTGGGAGCGGGGCCAGCATGGCAGGCCCAGGGATTGAACTTTAATGGCAAGCACTTTAATCCACTGAGCTATTTGTCCAGGACTAAGATAAGTGTATTGTCGAGTGCCTGTGTAATTGAGGAAAGGCAGAATATTAATTCTTCTAACAGCATTCTGATTTAAACCCGTTGGCACTGGACTCATGAATCTACATCCAAAGCAAAGTGATGTACATATTTACAGTGCTGCTAAGATTGCCCATCAAAAAGTGATAAGCAAAGGCACAGAGCAAATAATGGAAATGTGGTGGAAGAGGAAAAATGAGGGGTGAAGGAAAGAGAAGCTCCAATTAAACAAGAAGCTGAGAATTTTTCTCTTTGGCAAATGTTCATGTTGACATATAATAGACACATTTTAAGTGAATGTTTACAGTGATCAGTTACGTATCTTGCAAAAATTATAACTTAGAATAGTGGTGGTGAACCTACAGCATGTGTGCCATCTGTCTTTCTTTTTAGACAAAAGATGCTAATGTAGGAAGTACTGTTTAAGTTATTCAGATTTAATTGCAGGGTTGGAATTTTGTGTTTCAAGTTTAATTGCAGGGTTGGCATTTTGCAATAAATAAGTGGGTTTGGGGTTGCAGGGTGAACACCAGTCTCTAGAAAGTTTGCTGTTGCTGGTCTAGAACACCACCACCATCCTAATGGCCTCTGTCACAGTAATCTCCCCACGAAGCTGACTGTTTTTCTGATTTCTTTCATCTGAGCTGCTTTGGAACCCTATAGAACCGAAATCATGCAGCATGATTTTCTGTATGTTTGGCTTCTTTCCATCAATATTATGTGTCTGAAAACTTAAGTTTTTAACCCTCCAGGAGAGAAGCTTAATGATATTATTATCCTATACCATAGGCAGTTGAGCTGGACTGCACTATCTGGCTGAATATCAAACATCTTAGATATAACATAGAACAGATATTTTCCATAAAGTATTGACATGTTAAACTTTAAATCCCTACAGAATGTAAAGGAAAAAAATAGAAAAAAATAGAAAAATAAAAAATAAGAATAAACAATTACATATCTTTACCCAGAAATTTAGAAATCTAACCATATACAGCATTGTAGCAGGATAGTCCATGACATTTTTTTTTTCTTGTCTCTTATTTTCATTTATTACCGTTTTTAAAAAACAAACATTTACTTTAGGGACAGTATGGCAGTAATTGGTAAGACATAAATTCATGCACCTACAATATTTAAATGACAATGAAATACCCATCTCTGACAAAACTAAACAAAAGAAGGGGATACAAATGAACTACCATTTTGTATCTGTATAGTCAAAATAGTTAGGACAGGTATACAGCTACTGTCTCTTAATTCAATGAGAAGAAAGATTTGTACTAATAGTGTTTGGACAGGATGTCATGTCTGCATCTTGTACTATGGATAACCACTAAGAAGACAACAATATGCAATGTATTAATTATTGAAACTGTCCTACTAATCGGTTTTGAAACTCTCATTGCTATTTGTTTCTCAATAAAACTAATAAATAGTATTATGTGTATGAGCTGTATCTTTCCCAAAGGGACCTGCTGCTTATTGTGAATGTATTACTTAATGTTAACAAACTTAGACGTCTTCTAATATCCTTTCTGTTATTGATTTTAGCTTAATGCCACTGAAGCCAGAAACTATTCTTGGTATTACTTCAATCCTTTGAAATCCGTTGCATCTTACTTTATGGGCTAGCATACTTTCCACTTTAGTAAATGTTCCATTACACTGGGAAAGAATATGTATTCTGAAATGTTGGACACGATGTTCTATAAACACCAGATAGGTCAAGCTCGCTGTTTCCAGCCTCCAGACCATTCGCAAAGCACCTTTAATGCTATGTCCCTGCTCATTCTCTCAGTTACTGGGAGAAGTAGTTTACATTTTCCCACTATCAACATGAATTTCTTTGGTTCTGCTAATTTTGTCTTTTTTCTTTATAGAGTTGAAGATTTCTTTTTTTAAAAAAAATGTATTTAGTACAGGGCCTACAGGGTCTCACTACACAGATCCTCCTGTTTTCAGCCTCCCAAGTGCTGGGATTACAGATGCGCACCACTATCCCCAGGTTCACTGGCCATCTCAGTGCGCCCCAGGGGCTGGGCTGGCGCGGCATGGGGCTTAAGCCCTGGTCCTCTAGAGCTTGCCCAAGAAGGTGCTTTAGTTCGCTGAGCTATCTAGCCAGCCTGAAGATTTCTTATCAGTTGGTCACATGAGATTTTTTTCCTTTATGAAACACACCTATCTTTAGACTATTTTCTTAAAATTGACATTTTCTAATACTCTTATAGTCACAAAAATTTCTTTTGGATAGTATTTTTGTGATAAGGCTTTTCTCTCCCCTTTAATCCTATTATCTGTCCATATACATGAAGGACTTCTACTGAACTATAAGTCGCTGACAGTCATAGCTGAGGAAAGTAAAATTGAAAGATGAGAAACAAACAGAGCTGGGGAGATTAACGCCAGGAAGCAGAGCAGCAGGGATATCGTGAGAGGAGAATTTCAGGCAGGTTGACAAATTAAGCCCAGTCTGGTGCAGTTAGAGGAGAGGCACCTTGTCAAGTGCTGAAGAGACGTGAGGGCAGTAGAGGTGAATGGGAAGCCACTGTGCTCAGAACTTGCGTCTTCAGTGATACTTGTGATATTTAAAGTTATGGTAGATAACAGAAAGCAGGCTTAAAGAAGTAATCAGGGACAAGAAAGTGAAAGCAGTAGATTCAAACATACTAATTACGAAACATGTCTACGGAGAGTAATACTTTGCTCATCATATTTTTAGCAAAGTAACCTAAGTTTGTAGAAAACACTAGCAACCGAAGTTTTGCCATAGCCACATCTTTTGGCCTTTCCAGTAAGTCGGGGAGCCATATGCCTTTCAGTGGGTACTTTCTTGTTTCTTTTCTAACTTAATACTGTCTAGTTGAGCTGTGCATGAACCTCCACCCCCTGCTTTGTACAGTCCAGGGGAGAAATAGCGCTCTTGTCTCTCGAGCAGGGCAAGCAGTCAACTGCCCACTGTCCTGCGACCCTCAGAATCAGTGAGAGGAGCTGAGCTACTGGAATGATACCTAGACTCCTCTCCCCGAAGATGAGGCAGTCTTCTGTTTTGCTTCAGAACATAAATTGTGCGAGTAAATAAGTTCTGATCAGCCATCCAAAGGGATTGTCTGCACCTATGAAGTAAAAGGAATAGAATGAACAAGCTGACCTCTGACCTGGAAAGAGCCCGAGACAGTATGGCATTAGGCACATAAGGCACAGGCCACTGTGTGCAGAACAGCACAGGTGGGAACTCTCCAAGCATCTGGCAGAGCGCGCCCTCCTCTCCTGTCTCACTCTCTCCTGGAGAATATCCTCTAAGTGAGTCAGAGACATCCATGCATCTCTGGTGGGGAGAAGCCACTGGACTCCACTCATCTCCTCTTGATATTTGGGTCTTTCTTCCAATGGGAAAAAATGCAAATTTGGTCTTGTGATTTATTCTTTTGCAATTATTTTCAAAGCTGTGTCTTCTTGGATAAAGGGTGTGGCATGTATGCAAAATCCAGGAAAGAAAGTTGAATAGGCTCCTGGAGAAAGTCAAGGGAATTAGGTTGAGAAAAGAGAATTTATCCCAATCAGAAAACAAAGAGGACCTCCTCAGAGTAAAAAATTAAAATATATGGGGATATGGGGGTGAGAAAGTATGTGTGTGTGTGTGTGTGTGTGTGTGTGTGTGCGCGTGCGTGTACTTATTTCATCCTTGCCATGTGCCTAGGACCACTAACAGCTCTAGAGAATGACAAATTAACCTTCATGACTGATGCAGAAATTGATAGCTAAGAAATAAGTAAATAGCTCCACATGATTCGCTTGCTCTAGTTGTGCCAACCCAAGTGAGGTGGTGATCTTTATGTGTCTGGCACTGAGGTGGCGCCAGAGTCACGGATGCAGAAACTGCCTGCCTCTGAGTCTGTCGCCTGCTTGTTGCACTTACTGTGGTTACAGGCGTGGGTCACTGCCTTTCATTCACTTGCTGAGTCCAGAAGAATTGTCTCTCTTGCTTCTTTGCGGCCCTTTCACCTGTCCATGTGCTGCTGTCACTTCTAATAATTCAATGCCTTAATCCCCCTCACACATTAGCCAGTGTGTATGATTCCAGGCTTTGAGTTCCTAAGGACTGGGTGGGCTGCTCGCCAACAGCATGAAGGCCTTCTGGTCCCTTACCCGGAAGCCCTGTCCAGTGCACTGATAACCAGTTTTGTTTGCGTTGCTTCATTCTCTCTTTCCGCTGCTTTCACCTCTTCATATTGGATTATGACAGCAGCCTGGTCCTTCCAGACTGCCCTGCCCACTCTGACCAATAGACCCGCTAGGAGGGTCTTACGAAACACATTGAATTCATCTGCTTCCTTCCACGAAAAGTCCCCGTACCCACCACCAACCTGCTGTGCTTCCCGGAAGCTTGCAGGAGGAGGTGCCCATTCCTAGGTTCCCTCGTACCAGGTGTCCTGGCCTTGGCTACTTTCTGGTCTTAGATTTTGCTATTTTCTGTCTCTCCCCTACTTCTGCTCAGTGACCTGTGAGCCTTGTGACTTGGGACAAACTTTGTTTTCTTAGTTTCATTTTTTGAGACTAAAAGTAGATGAAGATTGAGAAGTCCAATCTCACTGTTCTTAACATATGTGACATAACATACATGAATTATATACAGGGCTATAGATTACTTAATTTCACCATAGTATTTTGATTCCAAACTAACCAGAGCCATCATTAATAGGTAGAGTTCATCTAAGAATAATCTCACCACTTTCTTTGAAAAATAGCTCTATTTGTTTCAAAAACCCTTTTTGATTAGTCAGCTGACATCTTAAGATGTTGCCGCACGATTTGTCAGGCCAAATCCCTAGATGCGTTGTATGACGAGTCTAAACCTGGGAAACTGATTTTGTTTTATTATTTTTTTAATGGTTCAAATTTAAATTGCTTTTAGTCACAGGATTTCTGAAAATGCAAACATGTCAGAAGAGGGTCTTATTTACTTCTTCATTCAGCTCAGCATGTTTATTTAATCCGCAGTGATTCAGCTTACTGGCGGTGTTAGAACCGGGGCGGAGTGTGTGTTCTTGTGATGCCAAGGGTGCTGCTGCTGTCCTTGATCTGAACTGCAGAGGCTCAAAAGCGGGCCTGCTGTCCCTGCAGATTCACCGCAGAGTTTCCTCTTTTCTATCAGGAAAATGCAGTTGTTTGACTTCACGGTCACTCTCAGTTAATTCAATTTTCCAGACATCTAGAATTAATTTTTCTTTTTCGTTGTGTGTGTGTGTGTGTGTGTGTGTGTGTGTG
>NW_004524591.1:6502026-6503502 GCF_000260255.1 Octodon degus
CCCCCGGGTGAGCTGAGACTGGGATTGAGACTGGACATGGTGGTGTACACCTGTAGTCCCAGCTCTTGGGAGACTGTGAACAGGCGGATCACTACAAGTCTGATTTAGCAGTGAGACCCTGAACATCCTGTAGACCCTTCCCTAAAATATAGAAGGAAAAAAAAAAAAGAAGTTGTTCTCCTGTTTACTCCAAACCTCAGTAATAAACTCATTTTATTAAGCACAAATGTGTACCGACATTTTCAGTTTGAAAATCAGCTTTCTTAACCAGGCTTTGTGTTCAGTTGTCTCCCTGTCCCTGGGTGTCCGCACAGGCTCCCTAGCTCCTGCCTCTCTACTCCCCTTTGGACTCTGCGGTTACTCAGCTAGACAGTGTCCTCGCCGGTTCCCACCCAGGCTGAGTGAGGGCCATGGGTGTGGGTGTGCCTCTGTTGAGTTCTGAGGGGCTGTCTTCCATCAGCTGACAGGAGCTGTCTCTGACTTGTAAGCTTTTTTTTCCCCTGCCAGTTTCTTCCACCCCTTACCCATGTGCAATTGGTCTGTGATTTCCAGCTCCTTCCTCAAGGAGTGCTGGGCACGTGCTCAGCGGTTGATTTAGGGACACGTGAACAAACAAGTCCTTTGCTGAGTTCACTGAGGGGGAGATCCTGTCCTTCCTCGTGAGATTGTGGAGGGCCAGAGGGGTCGGTGAGGGGAGAGAAAGCGAAAGAGAGTGGGGGGAGGAGGGAGAGGGAAGGAGGGAGGGAGGGAAAGAGCGACAGGGAGGGAGAGGGAGAGGGAGAGGAAGAGAGGAGAGAGAGGGGGAGACAGAGAGAGAGGGAGAGAGAGAGAGAGAGAGAAACAATCAAGCTTTCTGAGCACATCTTTCCAGAACCCGAGTTTAACCTGCCCAGTGCTAGTTTAGCCCATGTCCCACAGCCTGGCAGTTGAAGACTGTGTGTCTCAATTCAACTTATTTCCTTCTTTTCTTTTTTTCCTTCCTTTCTCCTTCATCCTGTTCTCTGTCCTCTCTTTTCCTTTCCTTTCTTCCTTCTTCTGTTTTTCCCTTACTTTCATGTGCCTTAAACCTACCAACAGCCCTTTCTTCTTTAAACTAGCAAGTTCAATATACACAATTTGTTTCTGAATAGGTTCTTATCAACTAGATTTGGCAATGTGCCCTGGCTTCTGGCTTATTCTACTAGACAGTTGCTCTTATTTGTTAGAATTTGCAGATTCTTTTAGACGCAGATGACCCTACAGGTAAAGTGGGTACAAAGCAATTCTATAAAACAACCCTGCAGTGCCTATTGAGAAATTACGAAGTTCTGCGTGGCTAGGACATAAAGGAATTGGTTTCATCTAGATCTTAATCTCACCAGTTTCTCTGCTGGCTTTTCTTATCTCAGAAAGAACACAGAGACAGCTGACCAGAAATGTGGCCGCGAGAGAGAGAGAGAGAGAGAGAGAGAGAGAGAGAGAGAGAGAGAGAGAGAG
>NW_004524591.1:6508556-6509898 GCF_000260255.1 Octodon degus
GAGAGAGAGAGAGAGAGAGAGAGAGAGAGAGAGAGAGATCTTTCAGTTGGAAAGGCAAGGTCATTTCAATCATCAGCAGAAGCCTGGGTTGTTGATTTCTTTGTCCTGGACCTTCTGGAGGAACTACACAAGATGATGTTGATGTTAGGCTCAGGAGGTCGCAGAATTCCAGTGTATGAGCAAATGATTATGTTGATGAGAACATTTATTTCTCCAAAACCCGAACAAAAGGACACCAGTGTGAGGCTTAGGGGAGACTGGCTTTCGGATCTGCCTCCAGGGTGCCCGGCCTCCCTCCTGGATCTCTCTTCCTCTGCCTCCAGGGTGCCCGGCCTCCCTCCTGGATCTCTCTTCCTCTGCCTCCAGGGTGCCCGGCCTCCCACCTGGATCCGCCTTTGTAGTCATTCTTCCCACACCAGCACTTCTCCAGGGTGGGTTCCCAGGCAGGGCGGGCTCCCTTCATTTCTGAGCTCTTGCTCTGGCTCTCCTCTGAACTACGCTCACTGCAGCTGCTTTCGCTCTCGCATCACCGCACGCCTTGCTGTTGGGTGAACCGTCAAGGCTGACCTAGCCCTGCGCTCACTGTGCGCTCGGCTTGCGCCTTCACACCAGAGGGGCTGACTGCGCTTCAGGGAAGGTCTCTGGGAAGCGGGGCCAAAAGCCCCTCTGCGGGCTTCAGCCTTCCCTGTAATGAATGGCGAGATGAGAGAAATATAGCGAATGCATACACTAAAGAGCAATTACAGTGAAAAATGCGTGGCCACGAGGACCCAGCACGCTCGCCCCTCTGCACCCGCCCCGTCGCGCTTGCAGCCTGCGCAGCAGCTCCGGAAGCCGGCTTTGGTGACGGTCTTCAGCTGCATGTAAGTCCTTTGTGAGCGCCGCGGCCGCCTCGAAGGCCTGAACCGATTCCGAACGTTGTTCACCTTTTGTGTTCATTGTGCCTCTTGGCAAGAGCCAGAATCATCTGTGCCAGACTTGGGGACTAAGGAGGGCAAAGGCGCCCCACGGTGTCCTTGCCACTCTGGGTTTCTGTCGCATGGCCCCGCGCAGTGACATTTACCACATTTATAAAGTCAGACTTCGTAAGGAGACCGACGAAAGAGGAGTTTGGGACTGCTTCGGAAAACGGCAAGAACAACGGGCTAGGTGATTTTGAAGAGGGCAAGTACGTTGAGGGGTATCAGTGGCAGTGTGCTTTTTACTGTAATTTTTTTAAAAATTAAACATTTGCTACATATATTGATTGCCCCTTGTATTCTAATAAGTGAGATTCTGTTCAGATTCTTGACTTCTTCTGTAAGGGCTGGAACAGTCACTTGACCTTTTCCTGGCCACTATC
>NW_004524591.1:6511911-6529400 GCF_000260255.1 Octodon degus
GAGAGAGAGAGAGAGAGAGAGAGAGAGAGAGAGAGAGAGAGAGGTGCAGGGAGGCATAAGTAATCACATCTTATAGAATAGGGAGCAGTCATATTTTATAATGTTTCAAAGAAAATTAAGATTGCTTGAGAAGGCAGTTAATGAAGGCCAAAGAGAATCCCGAGTTCACAACCAGCCAGAGCTACAAAGTGGACTAGAAACCAGCCTGGACTCCGTGGCAAGCCCCTGTCTCCAAAAACCTCCACAACAACAGTGAAACCCTGAACGAACCAAAGGCACCAAAAACAAAGAACCAGAAAACAGTTGCTGATGTCTCTGATACTCTTTTTAAAATAAAACATACCTTTGCTCAGTGATAAAAAGCAGCTAGGAGCTCTCTGAGATTAACGAGTATCCTGGGATAATTGATCTATACTTAATCCTTTAATCTATCATAGCAAGGGATACACAAAGGAAGCAAAACTGTTTCCTGCGGGCCAACTGCGCTAGGTACGTGTGAGCCTTCTTCAGGTACAAAGAAGGCTTTCAGAACCGTAGCTGTCAAAGGAACACGGAAGTGTCAGGGCAACAAGAACGCAGAGGAAGACTGTTTCGATGGCAGAGGAAGCAGATAATACACAGCAGTAACTGTGGCTGCTGCGGATCCTGAAGAGTCTGCTCTGCAGACTCGGGAACCCCTGGGCTTTGTCCCCAGGCCCAGGCATCCTGGATACCTAAGGTGCCTTGTGCTCCAGGGACCTTGTCACTGTCCCCTAAGGGTACATAAACACATCCTTATGGATATGAAAATTGTTTTACCCATTAAATCACTTCACGCATTTATATGTAGTAAATCAGAACCCTTAAACAGGAGCTCAGGTCATCTTCATTTAAACATTCTAGAAGGTTCCTGATGCTCATTAAAATGTGAGAATCTTACTTTTAGGGTGCTTCTAAAGGAAGGGAAGGGTTGTTATTATATTTCACTAACCCTTAATGTACCTTTCGAAACGATCTAGGTTCATTAGTATCATCCGACACGTAAGTCCAGAACACCTTCTGAGGCAGTCAAATTATTTTTGATCCTTCAGGTCTAACTGCAATTGTTTTTGCAATCGCAGTCTGAACCCTGTGGCCTGAAGCCATTACAACTGTTTGGCAAACACACTTAACGCGTATTAAGGCCTGGGACTTGCAGACTCTATGTCCCAATTTGGCTTCCGTAGTGCGTTCTTTTTTTTCTTTTAGTGGAACCGGGGATTGAACTCAGGGCCTTGCGCTTGCCAGGGAAGCGCTTATTCCACTGAGCCATCTCCCCGGCCCCCCCGTAGTGCCTCCTTTTCTCTTCCCCTCCCCTTTTCTTTCTCCGATGCTTCTGGCTGGCTGCTGACCCTTCTCCCCTCCAGCCTTCCGTTGCTTTCCTCCTTAGAGTGCGCTGCCTCTGTGCGGCCAGCAGAGGGCACCATGCTGCAACAAGTCGGACCCGAAGTACCTAAAAGATAAATCGCTGATTCAGTTCTAGGAAGATAGATGGAGACACGCCCATAAATATTGTTATGTACATGAATGCTTACGGCACTTAATGATAGTGATTTACACAGGCTTGTCAGGATCTCATGGCTCATAAAACAAGCCTCATTTTAATAGCTGTAGTTAACAATGTCCCTTTCTTTTATGAGAATTTAATTTTCTTTCCAACCACTGAACTCCTGAAGAGGATAGACGTACTCTACTCAAGAGTAGAGTCTCATTAGGTTTGGGATTCTTTCTGAAGCCCCTGTTTTACTGGAATGTTCTACTGTGTAATTGTTTAGTTGAGCTTGGTAAACATGTCAGTTTTTCCAGGATAACTAGGTGGACAAACAAAAATGGTCAAAAGGAGATGGTGCCAATTAGACATTTTATCAGAGACGTAACACACAGAAAGGTCTTTACAAATGCACGGCCTTTTCCTTAGAGATCTGGTTCCAAATTAGAGTTCTTGGAATTTTGGAGGGATAAAGGAGGCAGCTTTCCTAAATATAAGACAATTTCAGCTACATGGAGAAAACAGCTGGGAGAGAGGAATCCTCACGTGCCTGCCAAGCAGCTTCGGTTAGAACTGCAGCAGGGCAGGCCTTGGTAGGAGCAAGACTTTGTCACTTTTGAACAGGTTGGGGGACTGCATGAGAAATCCCAGAGCTGTAGGTAGTTGTCTTGGCTCTGGGTCAAAGCAGACAGGCAGCCAGCAGCTTTATGCTGTTAAATATTCCGCTGTCATGCCGTGGGCATCTGTGCACGGACTGTATCTAGAATTCAATAGTTGTGTTCTGATTTTAAGTTTATGAATACAGTATATGTTTGTAAAATGTAAAGTTTTTAATTGAGTATAAGTGACAAAATCACATTTTTATGTATACAGCATCATGTTTTGAGATATGTGTGTCATGTGAGATGCTACCTACGTCAAGCTAATTTCACATAACTATCACCTCAACACACCCTGGCAGCAACCCTAAACTTCCTTCATTTACACACATGACGGAGTAGCACAAGTAAAAATATTCCTAAATGGGAAGAACATAGTCAGTGTCTCACTTTCAGAAATAGACTAAAAGAGCTCAGTGAACGCCATCCCGGACATCTTGTTGTCTCCATACACAATGTGGCAATGCCTTGTACAGGCAGTACATGTGCTCTGCTCTGTAACCTTCTGCTTGACTTAATGGACTGCGGTGGGACATTTCCATCTCCCTGAATGAATGATGCCACCGCGGTCTCTTAATGACATAATTAATAACTGTTTGTCACCTCTCCTTACCCTCCCTTGTATCGGGTCCCTTTTGGCTTGTAATAGTCTCTTCTACTTTCATGTCGTCTGTTTTAGATTCCGCACATTAGGAATCAGAGATGCTGTGAGGAGCGCATAACATCCGTAATTTCATCTTATTTCTTATGTTTGGCCCCTAAAAACCAACTCCTATCTTGAGTGTCATCTCTGACTTGACTTCATCTCCTGTTTTCTGGCCTCCCCTGTAGTTTTGTCCTAATGAAGGGATGGTTTATGTTGTTATGATTCAAGACATGACCAGAGTAGCACAGAATTGAGGGATATGTTTGTTTCTCTTTGAAGAGCTTCATAGCACAACCAAAAAAAAAAAAAAAAAAAAGCACACTACTATTTTTCTTCATCACTTCTTACCACAACTTTCCTAATAGTTGTTCATTTTGAATTCTGAAAAGCTGCTAAGAATTACAAATCTTAAGAATTCACACAGTATCTAAATTTGAGAACTGCCTCCCTCCTACAATTGTACAGTCCTGTTACGTAGACACTGTCACTTTCACACTTCACGCTCATGTCTATTTTCTATTCTTATGAGCTGCACTGGCAGTGCAGTAGACTATCTCCCAGGGTAAAGGGGGTTTCCTTTAATGAACGTGGTATCTGTTTTTTTCCACCCATTTTTCTCAGAGTTTTTTTGCTCGCTACTGGTCTGCTTTAGATTTTTGATGGCTTGGCTCACAGCCTCAGTATAATAATAGCAAGGCTCTCTCTCTGTACTTGTCACAGTGTCACCACTGGCAATCTTTTTGTTTCCAGGTACCTTTGCAATGGGTTTGATGTAGCTACTTAGCCTTTTGTGAGGCTAATTTACCATGCAGTTGGGACATTAAGATGTGATTAGCCAGGTAGGAATGGATAGGTGGGTGCGGGTACCAAGACTCTTGTCTCTGCTTCTGCAAGGGACCTTCAGGGGCAAAAAAAGTAAGGCTGGGTATAAAAAGTAGCTTTTGCAGTTGTGTGGAGACTGTTTCTTAAGTCCATGTGATTTAGCATCAGCTTTGCTAATGACGACAGGGAGAGACAGACAAGACAGACAGACAGACAGACGGAGACAGACAGACGCAGAGACAGCTTCTCCCAAATTTGCATTCAGTATTGCAGCTGTAAGGTAGTGCAGTGAGGATGCGTTTTCCAAAGGCTCCCTAACTATTTCAGTGTTTAGAAGCATATTTAAATATTTTTGCCTCTCTTTAAAAAAGAAAGCAGCTGTAACTTCGATAGAAATTTGAAGACAATAAAGTATTAAAAATAATTAAACTCTAAATGGTAAAACCAAGGAAAACCCACATCATTATTTAAGAAACAGAAAAGTAACAAGAGGTTAATAAATAAATGATAAATTAAAAATTTACCCCAAACCTATCACTTTGAATTCCACCATCAGTAACAGCAGGTAAAATTCATAGCAGACATTTTTATCTATCTGTCTATTTTAGGTAGAGGGACAAAAATATGGTTCTGAAAACATGATCAGATGATAGCGCTGTTTTAAAATACTGAGTTTTCACTGAATTTTATTTCAATTTCATAGAAGGGAAAAATGAAGTAAAACTGAAGAAAATGTTGCATTTCAGTTAAAAATTTCTGTACACTAACAGGCACCGAGTGTTGAAGAATTTCAAGTTTTTTTCTAACACAATTTAGGAAATTTGGGTACAGGAAACTCAAATCAAGATATTAATGTATTTTAAGCTCTTGGAGTTGATGAATTGATCTTAAATTATTTTTATGCGGTGCCCTGGGGATACATCTAGGCCCAACAGGGGGCCACACTGGCCTTTGCTTTTCCCTGGAGCACCAGCCCCATCACCTCGGCTGGGAAGGCAGTGCCCCACTGCTATGAAACAGTGCCCAGAATCCGTATCAGGTTGGAGCAGACAGAATTTGATTAATTATCTTCTTTCAGTTGCCTCTCAAAGTGGTAGACAATATAGATGGAATAAAAAGCTGGAGGGGCATGACGTCATTATACACTCTCCCCCATGAGTAGTTGACCTTTATCTGGCCACTGGCTAAATCCAGAAAGCATCCAGGGAGCTGCAGTTGTCCTCAGCGGATGATGATAATAGAACCATCCTGTTGACATTTCATCATTAAAGATAACCACGTATTACACATCAACAAGGAGGAATCTGGTTCCACCCTAAGGTTTGATTTCATCTGTATAGACCCTCAGAGAAAGGGTAAAGAATTAGATATTGTAGGCAGCTCCTGAAATCTTGCAGGCACCTGCCTCCCAGGCAATCTCCCAAAATAGAGAAGTCAGCAGCCACTCACCAGTTATAGCAGCTGGATGCAGAATTCAAAGACACCAGCCATGTGGCTGTAGGCTCTCACGTCCTTCCACGCTTGGTCAAGATGCCAAGTGTCAGCAATTTAGCATGGACGGTGTCATTGGGGTTTTTCAGAGGAACGTAAGATTTCTATCACAATAGCTGGAAATCCTGAGTGAGATCATCACTTTGATCTTCTGTTTCCCCAAAATAGAAAGGAATCTTCCAGTTCAGAAAGATAAAAAATGAATAAAATTTTCTTTTCAGCAAAAGGTGGATGAGACCAATTTGGAAGAGTAACTGATTCTAACAACAGCATTAATGAGTGTATTAAATTCACAATGTCATGAACATGGGATTAAGCTGTAATGCTGTGGGTGAGAAGATGGGCAGCTTTGTGTTTGGGAAGGAGGTGTGATGCCTTAACTGTATTATGTCACTAATTGCCTAACAGCGATGCAATAGTTCTACTGAACAATGGGCACATTGTCTGCTCGCAATAAGGAAGTAAACAGTTTCCACTGTTGCCCACTCAAGTTCCCTAAACACTTAAAAAACTCACAGGGCCATGAGGTTTTATATCTACCCAAAGAGTTGGATTCCTCTTCTTCTGAGTGTGAGGTGGGAGACCCAAAAGGGTAGAGAAAGCGGCAATGGAGCTCTATGCCCTGCTGCACTTCCAGGTCATTTTTGCTTGCGTCCTCTGCACTCATATCACTGGGGACTCAGACGCTGAAACCAGGGCAAAGTCACAATTTCTATTCAATTTTCACTTGTGTAACAAATAAGAAGTGATGAAGGCTTAGTGAGGGCCCAGGTCATGTTCATAAACAAGCCAAGGATGAGAAAGAAGCGATGTCCTCCTTGCAGATTTTAAGGTTGGTGAGCGGGATTAGAGTGTCTTTTGTCCAGGACTCCTTTTTTTTTTTTTCTTTTTCTTTTCTTTTTGTTTTTGGTGGAACTGGGGGTTGAACTTAGGCCCTTGCACTTGCCAGGGAAGCGCTTATTCCACTGAGCCATCTCCCTGACCCCTGTCCAGGACTCCTTTCTCCCTACTCTGGAGCCTTAGTATTCCACTCTGAGTGCTGAACCCAGGCTGTCTCAATGCCCTTGGGGTGCCTTAGGACTGATCCTTCTGGTGGTTCTTTTTGCTCATCTGTGTGATTCTCCTCCTCCCCTATATGCAGTTGCGAATTCAGTCAAAGGCTCAGGAGAAACACTCTCCACACCAGGCAGAGCTCAGGAAATGCAAATCTGAAGAGTAGGTGGTGAAAATGCTTCTGGACACAGTTAGGAGCCTGGGGACTGAGCCTGATAGCTCAATATCCTCAAAAGTCACTTATCATGTGCTAATCTTAATACAATCTCCTTGATAATTCAGCAAATTATCTCTTTATTAGCATTTGTTCTAATTTAATAAGTCTCTAAATTACTAGGGAGAATCAGATCATATGTTGGTTAACCTTGATGTTAACCATGATAAAGCTGTTTTGTGCTTATTTTCTATCTGGAAGATATAATTATATTTATAAAGAAAACTACCTCCCTTTCCTCTTTACAAGTTGATGTAGTCTTTCTTCTTTTTTAAATGTTAAACTGAAGTTCTCTTTGCTTTATAAAACCTGTGCAAAATCATTACTAATAATGATGTATATTCAAATTTTTACAGTACTTATAGCTGTTATTAACTAATTATATACCTCAATGGCTTCTCTCTTGAAAGTTTCTTTTCTTTTCTTTTCTTTTTTTTTTTTTTTTTTTTTTTTTGTGGAACTGGGGATTGAACTCAGACCCTTGTGCTTGCCAGGCAAGCACTTATTCTACTGAGCTATCTCCCTGGCCTCTCTTGCAAGTTTCTTGACCGGAAAGTCCCATATATTTCTTCTTTCATATTTTTTCTCTTCCTTTTAGCCCACTGCTAAGTTGAGAATAGATGCTTGATACATACTCTGTTGTCTTAAAATTAATTCCGAGTCTTTAAAACTACATATAACCCTATTTTTTCCAGTAAATACCTCGACCATAATCCAATTAATAGTTCAGGGGAAAACAGGGAAAATAATTGCCTGTGAAGGGCCACACAAGAAGTTAGAGATGAAAATATGAAACTAAAATTGGACCTTTGGGTCTCAGACTCAATCCTAAATTCAAAACAAAAAGCCACATAACCTCCACTTCTATAATTAGATTAAGAAAGCATTCCGTTAAGCGAGGTTGCTTTGTCCCGAAGGAAAGTCTTCGAATGTGTATCCTTTGTAGGAAGTAGAGATTGACTGTCATTAACAGGTCCCCAGTCCGGGTGTGCAGGAGGTACCGGCAGAGTAGATGCTTTGGAAGCAGACCGTGTGCTCTGGGGTCAGGAGAGAACGCCCATCCAGCCTACCTTGGAAGTCTCTTCAGCTCCCTAGTGGTTGCTTGTTTTGTTTTGTGTGGACAGCTGAGAGTCATTTCCTCATCTTTATTCCAAACCAAGTCGGACACTCCCTTCTCATTTTTGAAAAGTAATCTGTGTGAGAAGGGCGCTGGCATGTTTACCCAGCAGGCTCCGAGCCAGTGCAGGCCGCCCACTCTTGTCGGTCCTTCCCCTGGGTTTCTCAATCACCCCTGCTCTGCGATGGCCAGATAGGAGAAGCTGCCAGTCGGGATGCCAGCACTTCAAAGGGATCCGTCACAAGGGCACACAAAGGCTTGTCTGTTCTGCACTTGGACGGAGACGGGGCAGCTTCCAGGAAGACAGAGGATCTGGGATTTCTCTCCACTTGACCCTGCCTGCGCCATGGGGCTGATGGGGGAGCCTTCCCGGGGTGTCCTGGACCGCTGGAGTGAGCGCGACTGTGGCACAGGTGCCTTCGGCCTCAGAATATGTTTGCATTTTTAAATGGACAACTGAGGTCATCGCTGCTTCTGGAATGAATTCAGTGATGTGATTTCTCAAGACAAATTCTGTTTTTCATGCCAGGGCTGATACACTGGGCCGTAGAGACTTTAGAGATCAACAGCGTAGTTAACTGTGATAATCCAAGTTTTATATGTCATGAAGATCAGTATCTGTTCAAAAAAGCGAAATTCTCCTAAGCATTTCAAGTAAAATATAAATTCTGGTTAAAATCCATGAGAGTCTACTCATAAGGTTTGTTTTTTTCTTTTATTTTATTGAGAAACAAATATCAATGAGACAGTTTCAAAGCTGATTAATAGGACAGTTTCAATAATTAATACATTGTACATTGTTATCTTCTTAGTGGTTATCCATAGTACAAGAAGCAGACAGGATATCCTGTCCAAACACTATTACTACAAATCTTCCTTCTCATTGAATTAACTGAAAGTAGCTGTATATCTATCCTAACTATTCTGCATTTACAAATACAAAATAGATCTTCCTTCGTATCATCTTTTTTTGTTTAATCCTGTCAGAGACGGGAATTCTATTGGTATCTAAATGCTATAGGTGCTTGAATTCAGCAAAAATCCAACAGAGTCCAGCAGTCCACAATAGTAGTGGGTTATCCACAGAAGTTGTTGACTAGAGCCTTTCACAGCTCAGCATATTAATATGGCTTTACTTTATATACCTCATTTTTATACTTTTCTGCTGGATGGTTAAGACCAAGATAAAGCGAGATCTATATAACAAGAAATGTAACTTGTGTATCTGATAAGGTCAGTCAAATCCCCTCAGGATTTATCCTGTAACCCTGTACCGCACTTTGCAGATCATAAGGTTCATTTCTTTGGTAGTAACTTCAAGCACTTGAACAGTGTTAGGTGGATAGTGAAAGTTGTTAGCAGCTATTCGATGCTGGTGGGAATTCTGGGTTTTAAAGCAAAGAGTTTGGGGACAAGTACAGTGGGGCTGGGAGGTGAGAAGAGACAATTATGGATGAGAAGGAAATCACCGTGGAGGCAGAAGATGCAACAGACCGTATCCTAAGGCCAGGGTAAGGTTGAGAGTGGCTGCCAGGGGGCATAAGTATGTCTGCATTTCACTACGGTGTCTCAGTTACTCTTCTTTGGTTGATGGGACAGATACCTGACCCGCAAAATGAATGAATGAAGGAAAGGTTTATTTAGCCCCCAGTTACTGGAGGTCTCAACTGGCTCCAAGACAGACTGGCACATGGCAGAGGGCAGCCTTTCATGGAACTGGCAAAGAGCACAGAGAGCAAAGGGAGGAGCAACAGCAACAATGGCAGTAGACAGTAAGTCTGTCTCCCTTACTATGCATTCAGGCTATCTGCCCCAGGCTGAGTGCAGTACTCATACTCATAATCCCAGCAGCATTTATTCCCATAATCCCAGCAGCACTCACACCCATAATCCCAGTGGATCATGAGTTAATCACAAACATTAGAAGTCTGCCCCACGACTGCATGAAGCTTTGGGGGGGGGGGACAACTAGACACCAATAATAGTATGTACCATGAGCTCTACCCTTTTAGTAACTTTTAACTATATAATACAAGATTGCTAACTGTGGGCCGGCTGTCCTCTATAACTTGTCCATCTTGGAGAGCTGAAACTTTATCCCATTGAACAGAAATTTCAGCCCCAGCAGTGATCCTGCTCTTTGCTTCTAGGAGTGCGACTGTCTTAGAAAACTCAGGCATGACACACGATGCAGTGTTTGTCCTTCTGTGATTGGTCCACTTCACTAAGGATGAAGGCTGAGGGCATTGTGCTCACAGAGGCATCTGCCTCTGGCCTGGGCACAGAGAAGCCAAGCCCCTGAGATTCAGTGTCACCTTAAATCGCACACTGAGGGCCTTGTCTACCTCATCCTACTCCACTACGTGCTTCTAACAGTCACGTTCTATGTCTTTACCCAAACTATTTCTCATTCCACAGCAGCAGCTGTGCGTGTGGCAGTTATGGGGGATGAAAGCGAAAAGGAATTCCCTGACTTGTGTGATTTCTGGTGCTTTTGGTGACCTTCTGAGTATACTTTTCTCCCTGGAAATGGCACTAATATTTACTGTTTATTTTATCTGCCAAGAATGGTGAAAGGTCTGAGAGTTTGGTCACAGTGATCTACCGTCAGCTCAGAAGTTATCCCACAGCAGGTTCATGGACACTGGAAGAGGCCAGGTAGCACCCGGACCAGAAAGAGAAAGCGGCAGGATCCACAGCGAGGAGCACAGCCCGGTGTCAGCATTTGTGTTTGGTTCTGTGCTGTCCAGTTCCCTGAGAGTGACTGGAGAGAACCAGAGAATATAAGAGGAAGACTGCATTTCGAGAGACAAACCTCAAGGTTAACCAAAATATTTTATAATGGGCCAGCACTTGCTCTGAAGAGAGATAATATCTTTAGTGTATTTGACAGTATGCCTGCTCTCTGTTCCAGGGGAACCCCTGGAATATTTGTTTGCAGAGAGTTTTTTTATGCAAAAGAAAAGCAAACCATTCACTTGTTTACAATTCTGTTTATTGGAATGTTTTGTTTATACACTGCCAAACTGAACCCTAATGGATGCAGAATTTGGCACCTGGAGGTGGACTGCAAAGACCTCCCAAACCGTGGCCTGGCTACGTGGTGAGGAACTGCTTGCACTGTGAGAATTCAATTACTGAAGCCCGAACAATGGATACCTCTCATCACAGGACACATAAATATCTGGAAGTCCTGCCATCTGCTGTCCTTTGGAAGAAAAACCAAACATAGATCGGAGCTAAAGCCCTCGAAGACATGGGAGGGAATGTCAGAACCTTGGTGTGTGTTGGGTTTTTCTTGTCATCTCAGCAACATCCTATAGGAGTGGGAGATGAACACAGACTCAAGAAAGCCAGACTTCAAGCAGACAGGAAATACTTCTTTTCTTAGACTCCTTCTGCCCACAGTGCCTAGAATAAATCATCAGTGAATCCTGTAATTTTAGTGTTGAAGCTGAGGAAATGCCCCTTTTCCATAGCTCCAACTAAAGGGGTTGTAAGTGATCGATGCAAAGTATTTTCCTCCAGTGGGGGAGCAATCTGTGACCCCAAACCTTCTATCAAGAGTACCATACAGACTATAGGAACTAGACTGAAGATACACACTTAGGTTTCTTATTTTCCCATTTAAGTCTATTTTTTTTTTAAATGCCATCCACTATTGAAAGAGTGAGTAATAGGTAAAGAAGACAGTAAATAAAAGAGGAAAATTACCAGGCTGTAAAAGTAAACAGAGATAAGATATTGGTTATATGTATGTGGAACTCGTTGGAAGCAAATATACTGGAAGTACTGAGATCTGAGGAATGATTTGCCAAGAGACAGCAGACTTGGTCTCCAGGGCCCTGTGACAACGCCTTAGAGCCCAGCGGAAAGTGGGCTACGAAATGGGCTATTACCCCTCCCCCTACCACACCTTCTAGGACCTTGTTCAACAAACATGGAGAAATCTTCCAGGAGGAAGAGGAAGAGGACAGCCAATGAATGAACTTGTTTCCAGATAGTAGAACCAGAGCTATGAGGGAGGGGCGGGTCACGTGGGCACTTACTCCAGTGCCAGGGTGGGCATCTTTTCAACTCTGCTCAGCTGGATTTTACAAATGCTTCAGCCAGTGAATGTAGCAAGGTGGCCTTTCTCCTCATTTCCGCATGGGAGGTTTTATGACACTCAGGGTTGAGCCTATTCTCCAGAGCACAGCAAGGCAGGATTTTCTTCTTTTGTGGGCCACCACTAAGCACAGTACTGTGAGCCAATGTAGAGGAGTATGCAACCCCAAGACAGCCCGGGAGTGAGTGCACCTACCCAGCCGGCGGTGAGTTGCTTGGAGAAGACTATTTGACAGCAAAGGCTGCGCCAGAAGGACTCCAGTGTCCAGAGCATGGTCCACAGCGGAGGACACTAATGGCCTGCCCAGATGCGTTCTTCTTTTCCTTTCAGGTATAAGACCCTAAATCAATTTTGAGAACCTATTCACTCGGCGAAAGGATCGCATTGCTCCGTCTCCCTGGTAACCATGCGCGGCCACGTGACAAGATTCTGGCCAGGGAGCTGTGGAAACGGACTGACGATGCCACTTGAGGTAGTGAGGGTGAGGCTCCTCACTCCAGAAACACTGGGATAAAAGATCGTGGGAGGCAGCACATGGATGAGTTCACGGAGCTGCCAGTCAGCCTCGTGCTACAGAATCCATACTGATTATTTTGTGTTTAAACCGTTGTTAATATTTTTCATATGTAGTCCAACTTAATTTTGATAACTGTCAAACTCTCTGCAACTATGAGGATTTTATTAGCATCGCAAGTCAAGAAATCTGTCAGAATGGATGCAGTAGTATTTTTAATAGAAGCAAAGTATTTTTATTCATGAAAGATTATGTTGATAAAGGAGTGAGAAAGTGTTTTTAATCTAATATATGATCTATGCTGCTAGGCCTCGACCAAGCCACAAGCCTTCCATTCATAGGAGCTCAGTGCCCACCCTACACACAGGGCCCTCTAAGGCTGGTGGCGTAGTCGTAGGCTGAATTATCTGACAATATGTCTTGCAGCATCACCAAATGGGCCAAGGTGGAAACTAACCAAATGCTTCTGAGTGTTAGGCAGCTTAGTAACCAATGATTGGCATAATCTGGTGTGAAAGGAGGCTCTGGGTCATTCTGGTCAGCCTCTTGCTGTCAACAGCCTGAGCTATGAAAATGAGAAGTATCTGTTAGCAGTGAGAGATGAAGCTACAGTGGGCCGAAATGATCAGAGTCAGACAACAACAGCCATGTGTGAGGGAAGAGGAGAGCACGAAACCTGTGAATGAGCAGAAACTGAGGTGAGTGAAGGAAAGAGGGCAGGAGATGAGTACTGCCAAGAAGAGGACAGAAGAGAGCAGATGCACCCAGTGGAGGACGGGGAGGGTGACCAGAGCCTTGCAGAGAGCAGGGACTCTTGAGTTCCTATGGCTGTGACCCCAGCCACCATTCAACAGCCAGTTCTTACTCCTCTAGGCAAGGTAGATTGATGCTCGGGTTTCCTGCCTGCTCTATCTTCTGTCCTGACCTATCCATCCCTCTCGTAACATATCACTCAGATGTCTTGGTCTTGTCTGCAGAGCCTAATTACAGCACATGTGATGTGAACAAATATTTGTCTACTCCCTTACCCAAACAATATTTTCATATTATTATAGATAGTTTTGAGTAATTTTAATCCTTTTTAATTTTGAAAAAAACCAGATTGAGGTAATTTGTCACATCAAAAGCACTGTCACAGAAGACAGTTAAAATGAAGTTAGACAGAAGAAGGAAAATCATTATAGCAGGGATGTGAGCTTAATGAGGAAATTAGGAATCTATTGGAAATTTTAGGCCAGTAGTGAGCTCTTCATGTGTGCTGTCACTGACATCACCACTACCATCATCACCATCATCATATTTACAACTTTATCAGTAGATGATTTCCTCGCCCTCACTGTACAGATAAAACATTGAGACCAGGAGGCTTATATTTTGGCCAAGGTTCTTAAGGGCAGAGCAGGGGATTTGATCTGTGCTGGCTGACCTACAACCTACACTCTTAATTACTATGCATAGCGCAGCCTACTCACCTTCCCACCTGATTTGTTGAGTGAAACTCTGGCAAAGTGCACACGGATAGCATTGTTGTTGGTGAAGCCCTGGGCCCAGAGCCCAAGGCGAGCTCTAGGATCTGGACCGAGATGGCCGATTGTGGGAATCTTAGGCTGTCCTTAAGAAAGGGGCAAATGGGCTTCATCAGAGAAATAATGAGAAAATTTTCACTCCACACTCGCTTAGCTCCAGGGGACTTAGGGTGGAATTAAATCCCTGGTTATCAGGAGATGCAATAGTGCTGTACTCACTGGCACATGCCACTTCCTCTGAGTATGACTTCAGGTAAGTTTTAAAGTTGTTTGCTTCTCTTCTGCACCTGCAAGAGGGGATTTTTTTATTTTTATTTTTTTATGGATCCAGGGATTGAACTCAGGCCCTTGCGCTTGCTAGGGAAGCACTTATTTCACTGAGCTATCTCCCCGGCCCCAAGAGGGAATTTCATTGGGAAAAATATTCCTCATGTGTTGCATAAGACTGTTCTAAGTAGTAAGTGATTTAATGCAGTAAAACCCTAGGAAAAGTATCTAGCGGGTAGAAGGAGCTCAACAGATACCAGCGGTTGCCATGAGTACAGTTGTTTTTCTCTGTCTTCAGGGGCAGATGGGTGTGAGAGGATTTCAGTGGGTGTGTGGGAACCAGAGCATCATCTTCCCTCTTCCGATGGAATGCCTGGGACCATTAGTAAATTGAGACTGTCTCATCTTGGCTCAGGTACTTTTCTACACTCTTCAGTAAGAACAGCAATGGACACTTTCTACATGTTTAATGAATGCTAAGTGCTTTTAGCACTTTACACACAATGTGGCTGTCTTGGCTTGCTGAGACAAAATACCTGACACCCCAAATTAAGGAAGGAGAGGTTTATCTAGCTCACAGTTTGTGCAGGCTTCAGTCCATACTCAGCTGGCTCCAAGGTAGAGTGGCACAGGGCAGAGGGGCAGAAGGTCAAGAGGGCAGAAGACAGCAAAACCAGCAAGAGCAAAAGGGGAAACCAAGCCTGCTTTCCTCCCTTATGTATATTTTTTCCATTGCTTAATATTTTTATTAGGTATTAATTTTTATACATTGGAAGCATAAAGCTACAGGATCATGCATACAAGAACACTGAGGACTACATGAGATGATTGTAGCTTCCATGGTGAGAGCATTACATCAGGATCCAACGCTGTAAACACCTGCACTCACATGATTGTGATTCCTGAGGTAAACCTGTGTCCACTGCCAGCATTCTTGGTTGTAAACCAAGTTCTTTGGGGAAATTCAGATATTTACATTCCCAAATGCAACACAATGCAATTCATAGCTGTAATCAGATATTAAATATTTAAACATGGAGATGGGCCCTTGAAAAGATTTGCATCTATATACAAAAAGTAGATAGGCTTCTCAAAAATCTTTTGACTTGTGTAGTTTAAAGCAGTATCATTAATATTTTTGGTGCTGGTAGTGTAGCTAGTGGTAGAATATCACCTACAATGCTCAAGGCTTATGGTTCAATCCCCAGCAACACCAAAAACATAATAGTAATACCTTATGCATTTAGATAGATATCCTTAGATCTGTAAAGAGCAACACTGACCAGCATCAGAATTTTTTTAGAGAAAAAGAAGGGCTACAAGAATAGCCAACATTTTGGCCCTAGACATTCAAGGTCAGGGAGGACTCAGGACATAAGTGAAACTATATGGTAACATCCTGTAACTCAGTGGTAGTGTAATTTTCTGATCAAGGAGATTATGGGGCCACAGAGGAAAGTGAACGATGACATAGAGTGTGTCTAAGGAGATTCACATGGACAGAAAACATTCTCTCAGGCTTTCAAAGAGAGCACGTTGACCAAGCAATGGCCGTGACTCATCCACATGGCTAACACTGACAAAGGATCTACAAACTGCAGTACAGGGTTTCAGGATAAATCCTGAGGGGATTTGACTGACCTTGTAAGATGCAAAAGTTACATTTCTTGTTATATAGGTCTTGCTTTATCTTGGTCTTAACCATCCAGCAGAAAAGTATAAACATGAGGTACAAAAAATAAAGCCATATTAATATGCTGAGCTGTAAAAAGCTCAAGTCAACAACTTCTGATGTTGCCAGTCCTGGGATAATCCACTACTATTATGGACTACTGGACTATATTGGATTACTTTGCTAAATTCACGCACCTACAATATTTGAATGGCAATGGAATACCCATCTCTGACAAAACTAAACAAAAAAGGGGGATATAAATGAAGGACCATATTGTAGTGAAAAATATATATCTGTTTATACAAAATGGGATAGATACACAGTTTCTTTCTTTTAGTTCAGTGAGAAGAAATATTTGTGCTGATAGTGTTTGAACAGGTTATCATGTCTACATCTTGCACTATGAATAGCTACAAGGAAGACAACAATATTCAGTGCATTAATTATTATAACTGTCCTACTAACCTGTTTTGAAACTATCTCATTTCTGCTATTTCTTTCTCAATAAAATTAATAAATTCCTCCCTTGTATTGTAAATGGGTTACCAGCCACCCTATCTCCTTGCTTTCTCTTGCACAGACTCAGGATGCTTACAAAGTGAGGACCCTGGTCCCCTGCTGAGTTGCTTAGTTAATCTTCTAAACTTCTCAAGATGACACAGTGTACCAACCATAACAATGACCTCTAAAATAATCTTGCAAGGTAGGTAGCATGGGTAAGAAAAAATGTCAGTTGTTTAAAAATTATGACTCAATTAGACTATGTTTAAATCCTGTGAAATGCAAGGCAATTCTACTTTTTTTTTTTTTTTTAACAAATTAGCTGAGCAAAAAGGTGGCAATCCAGATGGTCCTACAGTGAAAAAACTCAGTGTGAAAAACTGAATGAAAGCACAAGATTGTGAGTCGGCATACAAAACCCAAGTAGCACCAGAAAACAATTGTGTTTGCTGAAAGCACGATGGCTAGGTTAACAGAGGCCATTTCCTTCCTCCTTAAGCTGTCTGTCTTCTTTGGGTTTTCATTTAACTACTCAACCACAAAGCCAAGCCAGCTGGGGAGGTGGGGGATTCCTAGAAATGAATGTGACCAGCAGAGGCAGTACAAATGCATCCAATATGTGCTCTTATTTACACCTGTTAGACATGAAGCTAACCTGGTTTAGCTCACGCTGCTTTTCAAGTTGAAAGCCTTTCAACCTGCGGCTCATATATAACTTGTCTGTTGCTCCAGTTATGCTATATAACAAGTGTTCTGAATTTCAAAGACTTCTTATCTTTCAGAGCATAGATACAGTTCTAATCTGTGGTGAATCCGTTTAAGCTGAAGTTGGTTGGGATCGCTGGCATTTCTGGGGCTGGCTGGCTCCTGATTTGGGCTGACTTTCTCTCAAAAGACGAGGGAGACTTGCTCTGCTCCTTGTAGTTCTCATTCACAGTGGGCAGACGCAAGCAGGGGCTGGTGCTACGTACAAGTGCAACACACGGCAGGACCGATCATGTAAGTGCTTTTCAAATGCTGTTGTAACGCCAGCGATCCTTTCGTTGGCTAAAGTCAGTCACGTGGCCAACTTATATTTATAAGGTCGGGAAATCGATGAAATTCTAACACTTTAGTGAGAGAAATCCCTAGATATATTGAGGAATAAATTACAATGTTCACTGCAATCTCTACTGGTGTCTTTAAAAAAGGAAAATTGTACCCTCAAAACATAATTTTTTTAAATTTAGTTTTTATTTTAATTAAAATGGCATATATATTAAAGAGTCAAATGGTTTATTGTAACCTTTCCAGTTTCTTTTTTTTTCTTTTCAAAGTTTTATTGATAAACATATAGCAATGAGACAGTTTCAAATCAAATCGAAAGTACAGTTTCAACAAATAATACAC
>NW_004524591.1:6531065-6537268 GCF_000260255.1 Octodon degus
TGGAAAAATTCCCAGTAGAGGAATAGCTGGTTTAAAGGGGATTTCCAGACCAACTTTTCTAAGGAGTCTCCATACTGATTTCCATAATGGTTGCACCAGCCTTTCCAGTTTCTTAATCATTCTAACTCTTTTAACTGCTTTGTTCGTTGTTAGTATCTACAGCTCCTAGAAATCCTCATATTGTTACACTACTATTTTGGGGGGATTGGGTTCTGGGGGTTGAACCCAGAGCCTTTACACTGAGCTCTATTCACATGTATCTCTACACACTTTCTTAGCTGTGAAATTGCATTTTGCAATTTTATATGCATTATACTTTTAAGCATTCTTCAGACCTGTTATTTGTAAATATCTTCTCCTTGTTGTTTGTCATTTTATTCTTCTGCCAAGGTGTATCAGTAAACTAGTGTTTTAATTTTCATGGAGTCCAATTTGTTGTTTATTTATTGTTTAGATTGTGCTTCTAGTGTCTGAAAACACTTTAACTAAAACTTAAGAAGATTTCCTCTTGAATTTTCATTCTGACAACTTTTTATCATTTGGCTCGTTAGTCTTAATTGGCAACATGTCTTTTACATGTAAAGACTGATTTTATTCTCTTTTTCCATTTCTCTTTCTGTTTCAAAGTGTGAAAGTCTTCACATTTTTTCAGAACACACAACGTTCTTTTTTTTTTTTTTTTTTTTTTTTTTTTTTACTATACCCAGACCTATTTTATTCATAGATCTCCAGTTGAATGCATATAATGTTCGTTACTAGCACTTTTTGTCTACTCTATTTCAGGGTGACGCACAAGGGGAGAAGCTGGCGTTTATGTTGCAGGAACAAATTGTGAATGGAGTGGGGTAGAATATGCTGCTAGGTAATGTTTATTGAGTGAATGAAAGCAATGGCTTAAATGAAAATTAAACCCAAGCCTGATATTAGACTTCATCAATAAGTGCTGGTGCTAAGAGTACCTAGCTGTTTAGGGAATAGGAGAGTAGAAAGAATGATGAACAGAGATTAGATTTGAAAGCCTCACTGGCTATTAGCTCTTCCACAAAACAGCAAAGATGTGCTCTTCTGTTTCTCAATCTACCAGGCAGCTGCACAAATAGGATTAGTTTATTTAGTTGGCCTTTTGACCTTTTTATTGTGCATCAAGAAGAACAGAGTCTTGCAGACTTTATTCTCTGTGATGCAACTGAATGTATGTGAGTTTTTCTTCCTTTCCTCTCTACTTCAATCCAACCTTTCCTATAGGGGAGCTAAGGAATTTTACATTAGATGTGATAAATTCACTGTCAAGTCAGCAGCCATTATGTTTCCACGGGAAATCTCACAAAACTATCAGTGAATGTTTGTTGAACAGGTGCATGGATATCTGGGATTTGATCTTTCTCCTTGTTTTTTAGGGTGACTTAGTGTTGTCAAGCAGTAAGTGCAGGATGGGATCAGTAAGAGTGGCCCTGACAGGAGCCAGATGTCCATGGGAACCACTGCTACATCTGGGATCCCAGACTTGGAAGAGTTGCCCAAGACCGGTGTCGTGAAACTGAAAAAAGGAAAAAAAAAAAAAAAAAAAAAAAAAAAAAAAAAAAAAAAAGAACACTTCTCAAAAATAATGGCAAAAAATTATTTCCTAATAATTCTTTTTTTTTCTTTTTTGCAGATGTCAGAGTGAATGGTAAGCAAACAGGAATAGAGGAAGCACGTGCTTTGTTCTAACATTGTCAAAATCAGAGTCTGGGATAAAATCATTCTCTCTCTCTCTCTCTCTCTTTCTCTTCTACCTATCTTTCATCTATCTATCCATCTATCAGTCATCTATCACCTGTATTTGCTTCTTGAGGACTAAGAGGGGTGGCTGAAACTCCCAATAACATAGTCTTCATCCTCTGTTCTCTATCCCACTGTCTTCATAATCCCTGGGGCTCTTGAATATAGAAAGGTAGTTAGGAAAATAAAATGACATGTATCATTGTAGGTGAGGGGATGCAACTTGTGAACATGTAATGGTAATGGTGGCCTTGTTTGCCCTGAATGTGGGACAATATTTTAAGAGATAAAATATAGTGAACCCAGATTACTTCTATTAAAATACCTTTATTTACTAACATGGATAAACTGTTTTCCAAATAGTGGTGGTCACTTAATTTTTTGGATAACTGCATTCTTCAAATAGAAAAGATTTTAAAAACATTAATGTATAATTTTATACATTTATTTGTTATTTGTCTCATGGTAATTGTTTTTATAAAGTTTCCTTTTTCTTCTTTGAAAATCTCCACTTAGCCAAGCAAAGAATCAGCAAACTTGGGAAAAGAGAAAAAATGAATTGCAGCTTCCGCTTGTGTTTGGCTTTGCAAGCAGCAAGAGCCATTCCTTCTCCTTCTTTGAATAAGGGAAAGGAGCTTGGCAAAGGATGGGCTGGATCTGTAGGTGGGGGAGAAGAGGAAGCCAGGGAACATATACACACACACACATGTCTACATGCACAGTGGTGGAAACTGCCCTGTGCATGAAAGGATGGAATATGTTTGCATACAGAAACCCTTAGTAGATCATGTCTGTTGACAGGAGTTTGTAGAAGAAGAAAAGATGAGTGGTGATTATCAACTGAGATCACAGAGAAATTTTTGTAAGCTACAGCTACTTATTTCGACATGCAACAGATTTATACCTAATTCACATAATGGAAACTTTATCAAATATTATCCAATATTTAGTATTAACAAAACTGTGAAACCATGGAAATGTAGGATATTCTAAATGTGCTGATTTATGCTAATTGATGTGTTTTACCCTGTTCATAAATTAAGAAGTCAAATTAATTTATGTTAAAATTTTCCATCTCAGTTTCCCATACTGTAATCATTTCAGTTTCTATAAAAAAGCAGCAGTCTTGGTTATTGTCCATTAATCCATCATAATGCATGTTAAAAGTGTGTAGTAATTTTCTGTTGCCTACCAGTCTTTCCATTGGGTGATTTTTAAAAATCTGAAATATTCTTTAGCTAGTCTCTCTCTCTCTCTCTCTCTCTCTCTCTCTCTCTCTCTCTCTGTCTGTCTCTCTCTCTCTCCTCCCATATATATAATATATGAATAAATATATAGTACATAATAAATATAGTCACCCTATTCCCTACACCATTACTCAATATAGTACTTATTACAATAGTTTTTCAATACTTTTATCTTTAGTATTTTGTCTACAAATTCATACTTTTCAAAACTACTTAATATCTCAACACTATCCTTCAGAAAAAAAAATGGAAAAACATCTGTCTGTGCCTAAAGTAATAAGAGAAGAAATAAAAAGAGGAGGTCGGACTTTAAAGAAGGACAAGGCAACATTATTTTTAAATGAAGATCATACGATTATACATACATATTTAACAGGAAAATTATTAGAACTAGAAGAATGTGATAAAATGCCCAGATACAAAACAGATTTTTCAAAGAAGTAAGCGCCACCACTTGCTTGGGCTGCAGTCTGCAGGGTAGAGTTACCTGTTCTCGAGCTCCCAGTGCAAACTCTCGCGTGACTTTGGCGATTCCACCCACTCTCACAGAGCCACACTCGGGCTTTTGCCATTTGCTCGCGGCTCTTTTCCTTTCCTTGGCTAACCACGTTAGCCTCCAACCTTGCTGGGTCTGCAGAGCTGCAGCTCTGACTTTAACATCATTGTTGGTAACCCAGCTGCAAGCAACTGTGGCCCCTGGGAGCTGAAATCTCAGCTATTACTACTTAGGAAGAGGAGTTCTGTGTAACTCAAAAGCTCATTTGAGTGGTTCTCCAGAACAAAGGAAAAAACATACCCTCAAATTGCTGATAATATTTCAATTGTGTAATAAAAAATTTCAAAAAACATTCTACAAGGTTCTCTGAGTACCTTACATTCTGTTGCTCTTGAGGAAATACTTAATTTCACTCCAGGATGAGGCATTAACAAAGGTAAAAGTTAGACGTGAGAACCGGAACTGAAAACCAGAGCTTTTCAAGGGGCCTACATTTATCTCACCTCTTGGATCTGATTCCTGTGAAAAAGTAAATGTTGCAAAGTGAGGACTGAAGAGAGAAATGTGGGCCAGGGCGATAGCCCAGCGGCCTAAGCGCTTGCCTCTGTAGAGAGACAGAAAATTGAGGGGATTCACTTGTAATTTAGGTGACTGGTCCTGCTTTCCCTTTTCCCGGCTCTACAGTGCCCTTTCCATGAGCAGAATGGGCCACCTTTTATTCCTGCGTGGTAGTTTCTCTGCTTGGGTCAGGTGAGGATTTTTCTCCCAAGGAGAGCTATCTGGGTCGCAGAGAGATGTCATCCAATCGTGCTACACTCAGGTCAAACAGTCTCCAGGAAGCAGAATCTTTCGGAGGCTGTCCAGGAAGTTAGCCTAGAGGGGGGACAACGGGATCGGGCTGGCGTAATCCCACATAGGCAGAGGCAAGGGCAAGAGCACAGAAAGGTGGTATTAATAGTCAACTAAGACAGGAGACAGGCTGCAAAGTTGAGTTCATAGCGCTTGTCAAAAGCGAATAAAACATATAATTTGTGAGGAAGCCCCATGGTCTGACACTGGAGAAGCTGTCCCAGGCTGAAAAGAGGGTCTCTTTTCTCCTCTGAATTGTCAGTGAGAACAAGTGGGGAAAACGCAGCCTCCAAGAATGGGTCTTTAAGCAGATACAAAGAGCGAGGCAATTTCAGAGGGTGAAGAGTTGTACCATTAGACTTCACATATTGTACGTCTGATCTATGTAGTTGTATTCTTCAAAACAAACACATGTGCTATGTTATTATTCTAAATACATCATTTCAAAAGATTTCTGAATGGCAGCACGTGCTTAGCAGTTGTTGTGGTTTGTGCCTAGGATCACATGTTGAAGACGTGGCCCTTCCTGTGACAGGAAAGTGGGGAGGTGGATTTTTAAATGGTGGAGAACACCAGTGTGCTCAGGTCAGCAAGAGCTACCTCCCTGGATGAGATTAAGATAGCTGTTATGTCCTCCTCCCCTAGAGAACAAGTTGTTATAAATCTGAGGATTTTGTTGGTTTTTTTTGTGCTGGGAATCAAACCCAGGACCTTGCGCTTGCCAAGCAGGTGCTTATGCCACTGCGTTATCTCCCAGGACTCATGTTATAAATATGACCCTGACCCTTGACTCTTGCTGACTGCCTCTGTGGTGGCCTTCCCTCTCTTCCTGCCTTTTGTGATGGGGTCCTCATTTGAGCTGAATGGATGCTAGAACCATACCTTTGAATCTGCAGAGCTATGAGCTAAATAAACTTCTTTATACATCTGTCCTGCCTAGAGTGTTCTGTTATAGTAGCAAAAATGGACTAATCCCACAAATAAACTATGCATTACAGCAAATAACATATAATAGCATTGCAAATTGTTCAGGCCGTTAATCAATAAATAATAGAATAAAGGAGCATGTCATTGATGAGAGTCACAGTTTAAGCAGATTTGGTAAGCCATGAGTAATTGCCAGGTTAATGAGTCAGTTTTGTTGGGGTAAAACTAAAAATCTCATATTTGCAAACCTGCTACATACAAGTACAGATTGTGAAGCTTATTCTATTGGGATGCTTTATGTATAGAGAACAGATTTTTTTTTTTTTTTTTACAAGCATAGGACCTTTAACCTGGGTAAAATTTTAGTGTAAGTATTGCTATAATAGAGTTTAATCTTTTATAAGATGAAAGAAATTTGACAGAACTAAACAAAATGTAAAGGACATAGCAACAGAGAAATAAATTTTTCTAAAGAGAAAAAAATAACAAAACAGTTTCAAAGTGGGTTAGTAGGAGCACTATAATAATTAATAAATTCTGTAGTGTCTTCAAAGTAGTTATTTAAAATACAAGGTCTAGGCATGATATCTTGTCTAAACAATACTAGCACAAACCTTTTTTTTTTTTCAATGAACTAAGAGAAACTAGCTGTATAACTATCTTGTGTATACATTTACTTTTTTCCCTTTTTCCTTTCCCCCTTCCCCCTCCACAGATCGCCCTTTCATTTGAACAGTTTCTTCCCAATTCACTGTATTTGTTGTACATTTTGTATCTTATTTACTCATTGAGTTTCTCACACTAGTGTGACAATACGATGTTTACACAAGTGGGCCTGATTTATTTCACTTATGAGTATGGGCTCAGATCCTATCCATTTACCTAGAAAAGTCTGCAGTTTATCCCTCTCTATGGCTAAATTA
>NW_004524591.1:6537409-6580164 GCF_000260255.1 Octodon degus
TAGATATAGATATAGATATAGATATAGATATAGATATAGATATAGATAGATAGATATAGATAGATATAGATAGACATAGATATATATCTATCAAACAAACCAAAACCTTTTTTATCCATTCTTCAGTTGATGGGCATTTGGGGTGTATTCAACATTAACTATTACAAATTGTGCTGCCTTAAACATATGTGCACAAGATACACAAAAGAGGAATACCAGGGTCCTATGATACCTCTAATCCTAAGGAATCTCCACACTGTATGCAGCAGTCTATTCTCCAACAACAAGTGGAGATGTGTACTCCTCACAACCCTGCCAGCATTTGCTATTGGTTGATTTCTTAATGGTCGCCATTCCTCCTGGGGTGATATGTAATCTCAGTGTTGTTTTAATTTGCATCTCTTGAATGATCAACAATTTTGAGTACCTTTTCATGTATTTATTTGCCATTTGTATTTGACTGTCTATCAATGGTGTACTCATTTCAGATGCACATTTTTCGATTGGGGTTTTGAATTTTGGGAGTCTGATGTTTTTAAATTCTTTTTTTTTCCATAATTTTATTGAGAAACAAATAGCAATGAGACGGTTTCAAACCAAATTGGTAGGCAGTTTCAATAATTAACACATTGCATACATTCTTCCTAGTGGTGAATTGCTGTACAAGATTTGGACATGATATCCAATTTACAAACACTATTAGAATAAATCCCTCTATTCATTAAGAGAACGTAACTATATATCTATCCTAAACATTTTGAATGCACAGATAAAAAATGGACATTCATCTGTATCCTCCCTTTTTGTTTAGTTCTGTTATTTGAATATTACAGGTGTGTTAACTCAGCAAAATATTCTAGAAGAGTCCAGTAGTCCATAATAGTATTGGGTCTTCCACTTGACGGGCAATGTCAGAAATTGTTGACCAGAGTCCCCTACAGCTCAACATAACACCATGGCTTTACTTCTTCTTAAATTGTTTCTATGCTCTGGATAGAAATGCTTTGTCTGAGGAACAACTGGATAAAATTTTTCCCAGTTTGTGGATTTTCATTTCACTCTGCTGGTGATTTCTTTTGATGTGAAAAAACTTTGATAAGCTGAGATCCCAGTTCTGGATGCCTTGAAGTATTTCCTGTACACTTTGGGTTTTGTTCATAAACTCTCTGCCTACCCCTATGTCTGCAAGATTTGTACTGTTTTCTCTTCCAATATATTTAGTGTTTCTATTTTAATATTTATATGCTTG
Organism: Octodon degus; assembly: GCF_000260255.1. Lineage (NCBI taxonomy): Eukaryota > Metazoa > Chordata > Mammalia > Rodentia > Octodontidae > Octodon > Octodon degus. The sequence continues at coordinate 6,538,659 of NW_004524591.1, forward strand.
ATCCATTTGACTTTTGTTTACTGCATGGTGCTAAAGATGGGTCTAGTTTTAGTCTTCAGCACATGGAAAGCTAGTTTTCCCAACATTATCCATTAAAGAGGCTGTCTCTCTTTCTTTCTTTTTTTCTTTCTTTTTTTTTTTTTTTTTTTTGCTGAACCGGGGATTGAATTCAGGCCCTTGCACTTGCCAGGGAAGCGCTTATTCCACTAAGCCACCTCCCTGGCCCAAGGCTGTCTTTCTTATACAAAAATTATACAAGAATGACTTGCCTTTGTTGACCAGAAGTGCTTTTGCTATTCTAGATCTCCTCTTTCCAGAGGAATTTTTGGAGTGTTTTCTCTAGATCTGCTAGGTATACTAATGGTATTTTGAATTGCATTAAATTTCTATTGCAGTTTTGGGTGTTTGGCCATTTTCCCTATGTTGGTTCTTCCTACCCAAAAGTAAGGGATATCTTTACATTTTCTGATATCCTCTTCAACCTCCTTTTTAGGGTACTGTAATTTTCACTAAACAGATCTTTTACAGCTCTTGTTGTATTGATTCCTAAGTATTTCACTTTTTTAGATGCTGTTGTGAAGGGTGTGCTTTCCCTAATTTCTCTCTGTGACTTTGTTGCTTGTGTACAGGAATGCGTTTGAGTTTTGATTGTCGACTTAGCATCTTGTTATACTAATGAACTGGGATATTACATCTGCAAGTTTTTTGGTGGAGTTTTTGGGATCTTCTATGTAGAGTATTATGTCATCTGAAAATAATGACAATTTAACTTCTTCCTTTCCTGCCTTTATTTTTTTTTTTATCTTTTATCTAATTGCTCTGGCCAATGTTTCCAAAACTAGTGGAGAAGAGTGTTGATAATGGACATCCTTATCATATTCCTGATTTTAGAGTGAAAATTTTCATGTTTTTGACAATTTAACATAATGTTTGCTGTTGGTTTGTCATACCTGGCTTATATAAGATTGAAGATCATCTAGTCCAATTTTTTGGTAGGGTTTTTTTTTTAATCATGAATGGATGTTGGACTTCATCAAATTCTTTTTCTGCATCTATTGAGATGATCATGTAATTTCTATCCTTTTCTGTTGATGTGGTATATTACATTTATGGATCTACATATATTGAACCATCCCTGTGATGAATCACACTTGGTTATGGTGTATAATCTTCCTGAAGATTTGCTGCATTCTGTCTGCCAGTATCTTACTGAAGATTTTTACATCTATGTTCATTAAAGAGATTAGCTTGTAGTTCTCTTTTTTGGTTGGGTCTTTCCCTGGTTTCCATATTACAGTAATGTTTGCCTTCAGGAATGAGTTAGGGAGAATTGTTTCCCTTCCAATTTCATTAAAAAGTTTGAGGAGTATTGTCATTAGTTCTTCTCTAAATTTCTTATAGAATTCAACAGTGAATCCATGTGGACCTGGGTTTTTCTTTGTTGGTAAATTTTTAGTTCCAATTTTGATTTCATTCACTGATACCTGGTTATTTAGAATTTTTATATTTTCTTGGTTTAATTTTTGCAATTCAATTGTGTGTAGAAATCTGTACATTTGTTCTGTGTTATCCATCTTATTAGCATATAAGTTCTCATAATAGGTATTGATCTTCTATATTTCTGTGGGATCTATTGGGATTTTCCCTTTTCATCCTAATAGCTTGACTTTGTGTTTTTTTCTTTCTTTTTATTTTGTGACGTAGGCTATTGGTTTATCAATTTTATTTTTTAATTGTGACATATTTATTTATTTTTTATTTTAGGGAAGGGTCTACAGGGTGTTCAAGGTGTCACTACTAGATTGGACTCATAGTGATCTGCCTATTTACAGCCTCCCAAGAGCTGGGATTACAGGTGTGCACCACCACACCCAGTCTCTTATCAATTTCATTTATTCTTTCAGAGAACCAGCCCTTTGACTCATTGATTTTTTTGTATTGTTTTCTTGGTCTTTATGCATTAACTATTAGTATAAGACTTATAATTTCCTCCCTTATATGGAACTTTAGGTTTGATTTGTCCTTCTTTTCCTAGAAGTTCAATATTAGGTTATTTATTTGAGCTCATTCTGTTTTCTTGATGTGTGAGTTCATTGCTATAAACTTCTTTTGTAGAACTAGTTTTTTTGGGTCACATAAGTTTTGGCATGTTCTATCAACATTATTGTTCAATTTTATATACTGTTAATTTCATCTGTGTCTCATTGGTTGTTCAGAGGTGTGCCATTTAATTTTCATGTATTTATGTAGTTTTCGTTGATTTCCAGTTTCATCACACTATGGTCTGATTATATGCAGAGAGTGATTTGAATTCCATTACATTTTCCTAAACATGTTTTCTAAGCTAATTCATGGTCTATTTTGAAGCACATTCCACATGCACCTAAGAATAATATATATTATGATATTTTGAGATAGAATACTCTGTAGATATCACCAATTCCATTTTTCCACAGCCTTGGTTTAATTTTAACATTTCTTTGTTCATTTTTTATCTTGATGATCTATTTTTGAGAGTGAGGTAGTAATGTCCCCCACTACATCTGTGTTAGTATTTATTTGGTTTTTTCATGCCAATTAATATTCCTTTTAGATACTTGGATGAATACGTGTTTTGTGCATAAATATTTATGAAAAAATCAGTTTTCCCTTAAGTTTGTAGTGACCTTCTTTATCTCTTTTGATCAGTTTTGGCTTTAAGTAAGTTTGCACTCTCTGCAAATGGAATATCTACCATTGATTTTTTTCTGGGTTCCTGTGGCATGGAGAATTGTTCATCATTTGATTTTCAGTCTGAATTTCTTTTTGGGTTAAACGTGTTTCTTGAATGCAGTGTATTGTAGGATCTTGCTTCTTGATCCATTCTGCCAGTCTGTTTGTTATGATTGATGAATTGAGACCATTTACATTCGTGGTTTTTTTATGGCTTCTTCCATTTGATTTTTGACTTTTTCTGCTATTGTTTCAGATACTTCTATTTATTGGCTTCCAATTTCCTCTGTCTTTGTGCTCTGGACTTGTCCTGAGTGGGCTAGGCATTTTGTTTCTTCATCTTGTCATTTTCTATTTTATTTTGTTTACTTTGTTGATGTTTACAGATTTCTTATATTACATATTTTTATCACTGGTGTTGAGGCTTTATTAGGAGGTGTCTATTTCTCCAGATATCTTCTAGATGTAGGTGAGTCTTAGTTTTTGTGTATATCCCAAGAACATACTTTCCCAGTATGTTAAGTCTGATGAGTTTCTATCAATTTGACTTAAGGCCCATTCATTAGGTATTGCACTGTGGTGATGGTTATAGCCCCTTACAATTGCACTTTTGTCATACAGGTAGGAAAAACTAGTTATAGTATGTATGACATGTGGATAAAGTAGTTTATGTAGTAGTAACCATAGACTCAAGTACACTATAGCTACTGACAAACTGCAGTAACTATTAACATAAGGGTAATATCACCCAATTTACACGAATGATTTTTCCATTTAGTGGAGTGATTTTACACTATAGTTTTGGTAGGGTCTTAGGAGAGATAAATGAGGTTAAATAGAGTAGAACTAAGCTTGGAGGGCATTTATTGGTTATCCAGGGCTTGGGTAATGATAGAGCACAGCATAGAAGTATTAGAAAAGAAGGCCTAGGAGCATCAAAGTGAACCAGAAAGACAAGAGAATGTTTGCTCACATCTAAGTATTGCACAGTTATGCAAGATAGTTGACAAAAGAAAAAGGATGAGTGGAATAAAACAAAGGAAGAAAGGTTGGATATTACTGTTGACTCAAACTGCTAATGCTTCATGGGATATTTTCTCCTGTCCATCTTGTGTGCCTTAGCCAGGGTCCTACTGTGCCACTGGTGTTCCTGCAGGTCACTGGGCCCTGAGTCCCCCCAGTGGAGGGGGAGAGTGGCAGATCTCAGACTTCTCTCACTAGCCATGCAGTCCTGGGGCAATGGAGGAAGCAAAATAGATTTTGATAAATTAAAATTAACATAACCTGATGGCCTGATGGTAGATTTCTCTCAGAACAACAAAAATTAAATGTAATTTGTAGTTATTTTTTAGTGATATAGTTAGGATATTGAAAAAGCTAAGGATGTAGGGGTGATTGAGGTGCACTGAGACAGTTTTATGGCCTAATTATATACATGTAGAGAGTCTCTTGTTAAAAACCCAGTGAACTTTATTTTACTATTTAGGTAAATGATAATAGTTTAGAATGGATTTTACCTAGAGTTTTTTTTTTTTTTTTTTTTTTTTTTTTTTGTGGAACTGGGGGTTAAACTCAGACCCTTGGCTTGCCAGGGAAGCGCTTATTGTATGTACTGAGCCATCCCCCCGGCTCTCACATAGAGTTTTAAGTAAATATATACATTTTAATTCTCAAGTTTTTCAATTTTTAAAATATTTTTATTAATACATGTTTGTAGTACATTGTAGTCACATTCTTTGTGGCAAGTTGGATCAGGTACATAACACATTTTAATTTTTTTCCTTCTAAAAAAGTTCAAGCAGTTGATATTGATATATGTTTATATTTTAGCTTTGATGAATTAATTTAAAGCAATGTAGAGATGCTAATATTTCTTGGACTCTTTTGAGAATTTTCTCCCTACTTATGATTCAATCACTTAAAAAAAACAGTGCATTTAAAAATCAGTACTAATAAGTGGCAGTGGAGTCACACTGTCTGGCAAAAATAAAAAAGAACAGTATTTTGGGAACTGACATTTTGTGGTTTAGACTGTCTTTTAACTCTCACCGGAAGTTAATTGAAATGTGCTGGGTGTTTTACTTTTAAAGTTTATTTTATCTTCTTTCAGTACACTTGCTTATTGGCAGATGCCTGAGCGTTCCTCAGTCCTTGGTACTAATTGAAAAATAACTTTTCAGTCTTCGTAGAGAGCTCAGATATCCCAAATACCTCTCTTTAGTTGGATTAAAGGGTTTGCAATCCAAATAGCTTGATTTGGAAGAAATATGAGGAATTTCAAGCTTTTCAGCCTTAAAAATCATAAACCAAAGAGTTGGCAATGCCAAGCTTACGCTTCTGAATTCCTTTGCACTCACGGGGGTGGTAGAGACAGGGACACCCCTGGGCTGACATATGCATAATCTGAATGTGTCCTCATTTCCAAAGCATGTATGCCAGTTCACATCCTGACTCCTTTAGGGAGCTTCAGTCGCTTTGATCTGTAAATGTCAAGGTCTATGGTATTTTTCTTGGTTAGCTCTTAGGTGTCGGCCCTTCAAAGGCCTTCAGTTCTGGTGGTGATCATTATCTCTGTGTGGGGAGATTGCCAGTAGTTTTATGCAGTTGTGCACCTTGGGTGTTTATTTTGATGTGGCTGCAGATAAAAAAAATACAGTTGTTGTCATTTTTGTGTCAAGATTAGTTTAGATTTCTCTCAAAACAAAACAGTCTTTGTATTTCAGCCTGCAAATTCAGAAAGCTTGGGATATATTCATTGCTTCTGTTTAGAGGTTTCTTTCTCTTTTCTTTTTCTCATGCTGTAGTTGGTGCCACATGATCCAAGCATGTTATTGGATAACAAAACAGATAACAGATTGAGTTCCAATACAGCAAGGCACCGGCAACCCCACTTCCCCTATAAGGGATGACCAGGTGCTCAGGGCAAACTATTCAATTTGTTCTCTTATTTGATGAGCTCAGCACAACAAACAGACCAGATGAGCTTCAGGGACAGAGGGGGATGAGACCTTGGAGAATGTCCTAGCTTGAAGGAAAATCAACAGGATTTAGAGCAGTTAGAGTGGGTTTTCAGGGTAGAAGCAAGAGTTCCACTATAAAGCATTAAGGGGAAAATTTTCAAGCAGAGTTCAGTCCAAATGGATTGCTTAAGGAAGTCACAAAAATGTTTGCAATGTAGAAACTTATTCCAGAATAAAAGTTATTTTGTGAATGCTAGATCTAGATTTCTATATTGAATCATTTTTTCAGCTGTAACAACAAATGCTCAAGACATGTAAGAGACTTGGACTTCACATATTTTAAGGTGTTTTGTGTGTGTGTGTGTGTGTGTGTGTGTGTGTGTGTGTTGTTTTGAGACATGCTCTAGCTATGCAGTTCAGACTTGCCTTGAGTTCACTGTATAGCTGAGGCTGGCCTCAAACTTGCGGTGATTCACCTGCTTCAGCCTCCCACGTGTTGTGAGCTCAGGCATGTGCCACCACAGCCAACTAGTAAGGTTGTAGAATAGATTATAGGCATTTAAATAAACTCTCAGAAAAGGAAGGGCTGCATGGTTAGCCAACATTTTGGCCCTAGCCTTTCAAGGTCAGTGAAGACTCGGGACATAGGAGAACCTGTACCGTAACAACACGGAACTCAGTTGTGCTCCAAATTTTCTGATCAAGAAAATTATGGAGCCACAGAGGAATGTGTTCGATGAAGTAAAGTGAGCCTAGGGAGAGTCACATGGAGAGAAAAAAATTTTCTCAAGCTTTCACAGAGAGCAAATTGGTCAAGCAATGACTGTGACTCATTCTCATGTCAGTCACTGACAAAAGGATGCACAAAAGGCGGTACAGGGCTGCAGGATAAATCCTGAGAGTACTTGGCTGACCTTATCAGATACAAAAGTTACATTTCTTGGTATATAGGTCTTGCTATATCTTGGTCTTAACCATCCAGTAGAAAAGTATAAAAATGATGTATATAAAGTAAATCCATATTAATACTATGAGCTGTAAAAGGCTCAAGTCAATAATTTCTGAGGATAACCCACTAATATTATAGACTGCTAGACAGTGTTATATTGTTTAGTTGAAGTCAAACACCCATATATTTAGATGCCAATAGAATATTCACCTCTGAAGGCCAAAAATAAAATAAAATAAAAAGATACAAAGGAAAGATCATTTTGTATTTATATATACAAAATAGGATAAATTTACAGCTACTTTCGCTTAATTCAATGAGAAGAAAGAGGTGTACTAACAGTGTTTGGACAGAATATCCTGTCTGCTTCTTGTACTACGGATAACCACTAGGAAGATAACAATGTACAGTGTATTGACTATCAAAACTGTCCTATTATTCAGTTGTGAAACTATCTCATTCATATTTATTTCTCAATAAAAAATAAATAAAAAATAAATAAATAAATAAACTCTAAGGCATCAAAATCGAGCAACAGTGTGCTGTTTAAAAGAAAATCAGTGCAGTACATAAATTTTACAACTATTATATTATGCAGTATGTTTACACTTAATTTCATCCACATTCTTATAAATTAATAAATCATTTCAAAGTATATAAATGTAAAAAGTTTTCTAGAAGTTATTAATCTAAAATAATTAATTTAGAGATAATCTGAAAGCAATTAATATAGAGATAAGTGATGGGTTTTATTCCTTCATTATTATTAACTTGGAAATCATCTGGGCTCTATGGCTTCTGAGTTTTGGCGTGTGTGTGTGTGTGTGTGTGTGTGTGTGTGTGTGTGTTGTACCTGCAAATATGAGATAAAAATTAGACCTTTTTCATAAACTTATGCTAGGACATTCATTATGAAGTATTTATAGCTTTAAAACACTTCTAAAATATTCTTATAAAAGTATTATTAGTTGTAAAGGTAGTTTTAGGTCTTACTTTTGGGTATGCACCCACAAGAATTTAAGTGAGAGTCCCTAAGCAATATCCACGCTCCTGTGTTCGCTGCAGAATTCTTCACAACAGCCAGCACAGGGAAGCAGTGCATGTGTCTGACCAACAGAGGCACGAATAAAAGACACATGCACAGTGATAGAATACTATTCAACTGTTTAAAAAAGGAAGATTCTGCCCTTGCAATAATATGGGACACACATGACAGACATTATGCTACGTGAAATAAGTTAGAAAAAGACAAGGATTTCATGATTCCACTTATATGAGAAATCTTTAACAGTGAAATTTATAGAAACAGAATTCAGTAGTGATCACCACAGACAGGGGGTGGAGGAATGGGAGACTGCGAAATCAATAGTTTTGATTTTGCTCAATGAATACGTTCTTGAGATCTGCTGCGTAGCACAATGTGACAGACAATACTACGGTATTGTGCACTTCAGAATTTGTTAAGAGTGTAGATCTCATGCTAAATGTTCTTATCACAAAACAAAGGAATAAAACCCACAGAAACAATAGGACACAAGGAGACTTTGAAATTCTTTTTTTTTTTTTCTCTCTCTTTTTTTTTAGTACCAGGGATTGAACTCAGGACCTTGTGCTTGCCAGGTGGGTGCTTATGCCGCTGAGCTATCTCCCCCGTAAGGACACTTGGAAAGGCGTGTGTGCTGTGTGTCTACTACCTTGATTGTGGTGATGGTAATTAGTGTTTCCATTACATTCAGACATTAATTTGCACATGTTAACTGTGTATGCAATATCTCTGTTTATAAAGCTTTATTTAGATTTCTGTTCATCAACCTCTTTGCAGCGGTCATTTACTTTTGAGCACATGCAGAATCATTGCAACCTGCACACTTCACTCTTCCATTGGGAAGTAACTATCTACTTGTTGATGCATGTTGCCACCACATTCTTTGCTTCCTCCGTAGGCAAGTTAAGACTGAGATGGTGAAAGTCCGGTGGAAAGTACCGGAATCGAGGGAAGAATATTTACTTAGCTCTCCACCTTACTGAATGCTTTCTTGGAAGCTCCTCTGTGTGTGTGTAAGATGATATCGTAACTCTCACATGTAACTGTTGCCTTTTTGAAAAGCAAATCTGATTCTACAAGGAAATCACCCAAACAAAAACCTTCACTCACACTGTATCATATTTATTGTCTATGGAGCATTGTGAAATCTATCCTGAAATCTTCTTTTGCTAACATTATGTGCCACTCAACCACACATGGACTTCCTGTGACACATTGTGCTTGATCAGTTTATGACACCCGACTCAATTAACCATGTTCTCTGTGGAGATTGCTCATGACAGTACTTTTGGGTCTCATCTTTCTGACCTCTTCCTCTCAGTCTCTGTTTCCCCTTCATCCAATTGGACATTTCTTACTCATTAGTTTACCCCCAGAGTTCTATTCTTCATGCTCTTGTTTTTGGTTTCTACTTATATTCCTTGGGAAACTTCAGTAGGCTATGAATATAAACATCATGTGGATACTGCTGGATTCAAGACTCTAGCCTGTCTGTCTGCCCTGGACAACCAACCCAATGTATTGCAGACAATTTAAACTTGAAATTCTCATTACAGAACACATATTCTTTCTTTCTTTCTTTCTTTCTTTCTTTCTTTCTTTCTTTCTTTCTTTCTCTCTCTCTCTCTCTCTCTCTCTCTCTCTCTCTCTCTCTCTCTTTCTTCTATTACCATCCTTCCTGTATTCTCTCACAGATGTACAATTTAACCTGGAACCCACAGAATCCTTTTTTCATTATAGTTGTGCCAGATTCCCTTGCTTGCAGAAATCACCTGTGCTTTCTCTACTTGGGACATTCTTAGAAATCCTGTTACTTGGTTAACTCGTGCATCCTCACACAGCACTAATTCCTCTAAATTTTCTTTTATTTTCTACATTTATTGAGCATAATTAACAAAAATTCATATACTTAAGGTGCATGATTTTGAGATACATATAATTGTGAAATAAAGCTAGTAACATCTATCACCTCTTACATTTTAGAAATCCTTCATTTTCTTTGCTTAAAAACAGCTTATTTTAGCATCAGTCAAGAAATACTCTTAAACAAAGAAAAATGTGCTCATTTTCTTAATCTTAGAGATAAATTTAAGCAGTTAAGTAGTGACTATTCTAGATAATTTTTTGCTATGTCTATACATTAATGCATCTTTAAAAATAAAACTGACAATATCATATATACTGACATATTATTTCACTTAACAGAAAATAGTGAACATCTTATAACATCAAATTCATGCACCATCATGACCTCTAAATTAATTCTTTCTATCTTCCCACTACCCTCTTATACTACCTTCCCTCCTTTTATTCCCTTTATTTCATTTTATTTTTGTCTTTTTGAGGCAGGGTCTCGCTATGCAGTTCAGGTTTGCCTTGAGCTCACTTTGTAGCCCACGCTGGTCTTGAAGTTGCAACCATCCTCCTGCCTCAGCCTCCCAAGTACTGGGATTACAGGCATGTGCCACCACTCCTGGCTCCCCCTTCTTTTGCTTAATAAGAGCTCCCATCTACTTTCATGTCATCTTTTTTCTACTATCATATATTTGGAAAAACTTGAAATACTTGTCTTTCTAACTCTGGCTTATTTCACTTATGATGATCATTAGTTGTCTGCATTTTCCCTCAAATGAGCTCACTTTACTCTCCTTTATATCTGAATAATATGCTATAATATACATACCGCATGTTCTCCATCTGTTCATCTGTTGGTGGGAACCTAGACTGGTTTTATATCTTGGCTATTGTGAATTATGGTGTAATAAACATGCTGTTCATACTAGAGTATTTGGACTTTCATTGCTTCTGTTATTCAATACGGAGTGGTATAGCTGTGTTGTATGGCTGTACTATTTTTAGGTTTTGGAGGAACCTACAAATGGGTTTCCATAGTGGTTGTACTAATTTGCATTTCCATTAACAGTGAGAAATTGCTTTTTCCTTGCATCCTCTCCAGCATCATTGTTATCTTGAGCACAGCCATTCTGACCAGGGTGAGATGAGAGCTCAGTGTCATTTTGATTTTCATTTTCCCAGTGATGAACAATGTTGAGTGATGTTTTTTAACGTAGCTCTTGGCCATTCATACTTATTTTGAGAAGTATTTGTTCCCATACATTTGCCCACTTATTGATTGGGGTATTGGATATATTGGTACTGACTTTTAAAATTTCTATATATATTTTAGATATTAATCTACACTGGAAGAATACTAGCAAAGATTTTTCTTTTGTTCTGTAGGTTTTGTTTTCATTCTGTTGATTGTTTCTCTTGCTATACAGAAACTTTTTAATTTGATATAGTCCAATTTGTTGATTTTTTTCCATATTTCTTGTGCCATTAGACTCCCACTGAGGAAATCTTTGCCTATTCAAGTGTATTTCCTGTGTTTTCTTCCAGCAATTTTGTTTCCAGACTTATACTTAATTTTTTGGTTTATTTTGAACTGATTTTTTTATGGGTTGAGATAGGGATCTAGTTTCAGTCTTCTACAGTTGGATTTCCAGTTTTCTTAGCACCATTTGTTAAACAGGCTGGAAGAAAAGACATCTCCTTATGTACTATGGCCTGTGTGAACATCTCTGCTAATGTTAACCTGTGTTTTCAGCCACTCTTGGTGCTAGTACCATTATCTAAGCTCCACCTGAAGTCATCAGGCAGTCAGTTTTCATAAGGAAAGCACAAGCGGGATCCCTCGTGCGTACAGCTCACTATTGGCTCTGTGTTTCTGTGAGAATCTAATGCCATCGCTGATACAACGGGAGGTGGGGCTCGAGCAGACATGTGAACAGTGGGGGGCAGTGTAGATGCAGATGAAACTTGACTAGTTTGCCAGCTACTCAAGTCCTGCTGTGACCGTGGTTCTCATCTGGAGAGCTGTTAGGTTCAGTCCCATTGGTGCATATGTCTGTGTTTGTGCACTACCATTCTTTGCGTGTTACTATGGCCTGCGGTATAAGTCGAGGTCAGGTATTAAATTGCTTTCAGCCTTGCTCTCTTTGCACAGGATTGCCTTGGCTACTCTGGGTCTTTCATGTTTTCATATAAATTTTAGAATTGATTTTTTTTTCTAGTTTTATGAAGAACGTCATTGGAATATCATTGCAAAGAAGTTGGCATCAAATTGATTGCTTTTGGCAAGACGTCCATTTCAACTACATTAATTCTGCTAATTCATAAACTTGTGAGATTTATTTATTTATTTATTTATTTATTTATTTTTGGTACTTGGGATCAAACTTGGGACTTTGTGCTTGCCAGGCAGGTGCTTATGTCACTGAGCTATCTCCCCAACCTCATCTTCTCTTTCTTTCTTTCTTTATTTCTTTCTTTCTTTCTTTCTTTCTTTCTTTCTTTCTTTCTTTCTTTCTTTCTTTTTGGCAGAACCAGAGATCGAACTCAGGCCCTTGCACTTGCCAGGGAAGTGCTTATTCTACTGAGCTACTCCCTGGCCTGCTTTTTCTTTTCTTTTCTTTTTTTCTTTTCTTTTCTTTCTTTTTTTCTGATTTGTTTTTAATAGAATTAAGAGGAGTACTTTTTAATATTTGCATTAATATCTACTTGTATTACCTTAAAATAAAAATTATGGATATGTACTGTTTTAGTTACTTTTCTTTTGTTACTGAAACAAAATACCCAACACCCCAAAGTTAAAGGGAGAAGAGGGTGTTTGTCTCACAGTGTATAGAGGTTTTGTCCATGGTCAGCAGGTTCCGAGGGAGAGCAGACGGGCAGAAGGGCACCACAGAGAAGAACGAGTTGATGGAAGGCAGAGGACAGCAAAAGCAAGCAAGTGAGTGACCTCAGCGACTTTCTTCTGCTCCTCTTATATTCTACCTGGTTACCAAGATTAGCGTGGTGCCAGACCAATCAGCACACTGATGAGCAATCACACACCCCGAATCCCAGTGTTGCACGCTCTAGATTCAGCCACTTGTGACGGTACGAGGCTTTGGGGGACATCTGGACCCAGGCCACACATTTACCATGTACTTGTTATGTATTTACCAAGTAACACACATTGCAGAAAGGCCAACTCTAGCTAAGTATTGTAGGTGCTATTATCAGGTTAATAATATTCCTTAATTATCATGGACTCATCAGGTCCACAGTCTTCTAAGCGAGAACATGGCGAAGGCTAAATTTAAAAGAGGCCAATGGAATGATTTCAGAGCTCCAGGAGGATCAAAGCCCTCTCGCAGAATTCCAGACACTCTCAGGGTTAAGACCCAGTTCAATTTCTTTCTCTTGGTGTTCTGTAATTTTCTCTCTCTTTTTTTCCAATCCTGAATTAATTTTTATTTTTTTATTTTTAAAATTAATTTTACTGAGAAAGAAATAGCAGTGAGGCAGTTTCAAAACAGGTTGGTGGGACAGTTACAATAATTAATACATTGCATATTGTCTTCATAGTAGTTATTCATATTACAAGATTTTCTCTTAGTTCAATGAGAAGAAAGATTTGTACTAATAGTGTAATTTTCATGGCACAGGGTTTTTTTTTACACCCCAGGTTACTTAATTATTTTTTGGGAAGCTATTTTTTTTCCATAATTTTATTGAGAAACAAATAGCAATGAGAAAGTTTCAAACCAAACTTGTAGGACAGTTTCAATAATTACCACATTGCATACATTCTTCCTAGTGGTTAATTGCTATACAAGATGCGGACATGATATCTTATTTACAAACACCATTAGAACAAATCTCTCTATTCATTAAGAGAATGTAACTATATATCTAACCTAACCACTTTGATTACACAGATACAAAATGGACATTCATCTGTATCCCTTTTTTTGGTTAAGTTCCGTTATTTGAATATTATACATGTGTAAACTCAGCAAAATATTCTAAAAGTGTCCAGTAGCCCATAATAGTATTGGGTCTTCTGCTTGACTGGCAATGTCAGAAATTGTTGACCTGAGTCCCCCACAGCTCAACACAACAGCATGGCTTTACTTCTTATATTTCATTTTTATACTTTTCTGCTGGATGGTTAAGACCAAGGTAAAGCAGGACCTATGCAACAAGAGTTGTAGCTTCTGGGTCTGATAAGGTCAGTGAAATCCCCTCAGATTTATCCTGAGATCCTGTACCTCAGATTGTAGAACCTTAGTGTCAGCCATGTGGATGAGTCACAGCCATTGCTTGGCCAATGTGCTCTCTGTGAAAGCCTGAGAGAATGTTTTCTCTCCATGTGACTCTCCTTAGGCACACTCTATATCATCGATCACTTTCCTCTTTGGCCCCATAATCTCCTTGACCAGAAAATTTGGGACACTACCGAGTTACATGACATTACAGTACAAGTTTTCATGTCCTGAGTCTTAATTGACCTTGGAAGTGGGAAACTATTTTGAGTGACATTATTTCTGATTTGTTTTTCAGTAAGCTTATTATTGGTATATAGAAATGCTATTGTTTCATATGTCTTTTTTGCACCCTACTACTGTGCTGTATTTGTTTGTCTTCTGTAAATATTCTTGTGAATTTGTTTAGATCTATATATAGGCTCCTATCATCTACAAGGAAGAATAATCTGAGTGCTTCCTTTTCTATTTTATATATACTCTTTATTTCTGTCTTGCCTAATTGTTCTAGTTAAAATTTTAAGTACTAAAATGGACAGGAGTGGTGAGAATGAATATCCTGCACTTGTTCCTGATGTTAGAAATAAGGTTATCAGTTTTCCACACTTAGAATGTTATGGGCTGTGGTTTATCTTGTATAACCTTTACTAGATGGAGATATGAACCTCTAGTATCTTGTGTCTTCAAGGATTTTATCATGAAGGAATGTTGAATTTTGTTGACAAGATTTCCTGTGCTGATTGAATTTGTCATGTGGATTTTATCCTTGATTCTTTTATGTGAGGTATAACATTTATTTATTTGCATATATTAAACCATCTTTGCATTGCTGGAATGAGACTAAATTGGTCACAGTGTATGATTTTTAAAAATATGTTGTTGGATTTGGGTTGCAAGTGTCTTATTAAGGATTTTTGCATGTGTGGTTCTCAAAGACATTGGTCTATAATTTTCTTTTTTTGTTGTATTCTTGTCTGGCTTTGGCATCAATCTTAGTATTCTTGGATGTTTGTCTTTTACAAGTTGCTTCGAGATAGACTTGTGTTTTTTTTTTACAGAACTTATCATTTCCTGAGTCAATACACACTTTTGAGTATGTAGTAAATAAATGAATCCATGTTTCACTTCCTTCTTTTTTTGCTAACAGCACAGGAGCCATATTTATTTTGGTTTTCCATTTTATCCTTCATAACAAGCATAGCTCCTCACACATATAGTCCTCCAGGCAAACCTCCCTTGAATAAGTGATTGAATAAGTGATTTATTGATACTTTCTGATTCTCTCCAACCTCTTCGTCACCATGTGCTTTTGCTTCTATCAAATCACATATCCCTTAAATCTGTGCTCTTATCATTATGCAAGGTAACATTCCTTGGAGGAGGTCCACAGTATTGCTTGTCTATCATCTGTTCTGACATCAACTCAAAAAACTATTAGTACTGTTAGTTGTTAGACACTAACTTCTTCCAGAGTCTCTATTATCTCAAAAATTCTCTACTAGAAAATTTCTCAGCCCACTGTACAGAGTTCTCATTAACTTGACTCCAACTACCTTCCAATATTATCATTGTAAATTATTTGCTGCAGAAATGCCACCTGCTGGGCTAGGGAGATAGCTCAGTAGAATAAGCACTTGCCTAGGAAGTCCAAGGTCCTGAGTTTAATCACCGGTACTGAAAAGAAGTTATTAAAATAACTGAATATATAATCATTAGGGGTCAGGGAGATGGCTCAGTAGAATAAGAGCTTCCTTGGCAAGCACAAGGGCCTGAGTTCAATCCCTGGTTCCACACACACAAAAAATAAATAAATAAAAGAAATGTCACCTGCCCTAAAATACTATATTGTTTTATTTTCTTTGTTGTACCCCTCTGCTGTTTTGAACTCCGCTGTAACCTATGCCCTAAATTTAACACACAAATCTCATAGTTTTAGTCATAAAATCCTTACCCATTAGCAATTGGGTATGATTGATGAATTAAAAAGAGACATAATATGATAACAAGATCACTTTTTCTAACGCTACACTCTACCTTTTTTTCAGCTAAGGAAACTTTGGTTCCAGTTTCCAGCCTCTAGTCACATTTTTCCGGTAATCTTCTTTATTGTCACCATTTTCTGATGACTGTATTCAGAGCACCTTTCCTGCATTGCCACTTTGGCTCTGGCCCAACTGTGGTCATGAGCAGTTTCACAGTAAATACCCTCTTATCACATGTGTTCATCTCAGTTGTGAGTCAAAACCCACAGTGACCTTATTTTCTTGCTTATCTACTGTTAGTAATGGAATGCATTTCAAAATTCATTTTAAAGATTACATATCCTTGAGAAAATTTTCTTTGAGGGGCTGAGATAGAAGACAACTTGGTAGCTATCCTCCACACCCAAGATCAAGTCTTCTCATTCCTTTGAGCATGGTCTAGATTTCACATTCAGAATGACGTATTTGAGGATGGAAGCTGTGGAGACCAGCTAGAAGTTCTATCTCCTCTGATCATTTATTAATGGATTTTATTAGGTGTTCAATCAAAGCAGTATGCCTGCTATGTTTCTTTTTTAAAATTCATGTTAATGAGAAGAAAAGGTAAAATAACAGCGAGACAGTTTCAAAACAGGCTAATAGGACAGTTATAATAATTAATACATAGCATATTGTTGTCTTTGTAGTAGTTATTTAGAGGACAAGATGCAGACATGATATCTTGTCTAAACAATATTATTGTTTAGACAATGAACTAAGAGAAAGTAGCTATATATCTATCCTAACCATCTTGAATATACATATATATATATATTTTTTTTTTCACCTGTAAAGAGTCCTTTATTTATATCCCCTTTTTTTTTGTTTTGTTTTGTCAGAGATGAGTGTTCCATTGCAGTTAGAGAAGCTTAGTTAACTCACTTAGAAAAATGATCCAAAATGGTCCATGGGGTGATAGCTCAATGGTCTAAGCACCTGTCTGGAAAGTGCAGTGACCCAGGTTTGCTCCCTGGTACCACATGCCATGCTGGCCCCAGAACTTGGGCACACAATGCTCGCTACTGACACCCGGCTTGGTGGCCCACACCTATAATCCCAGCTCTAGGGAGGCTGAAATAGGAAGATCACTAAGAGTGACCTGTGTAGTAAGACCCTGTACCAAATAAAATAAATAAATAAATAAATAAGAAGACAAAAAATGATCCATGTACCTAAACCAGGAAATAGAAAACCTGAATGAAAAGTATATTCCAAATTAAGGCATAAATGATGCAAGATTATGGTGGATTAACTAATGGTCAGTGTGTGCCTCACAGCTGAACTGAGTCAGTGTGGTTCTGGGCGCGGGAGGCCCACCTCAAAATTGTTGCCAACCACATAAAAGCACTGGCGAGGAAGAGAGCATGCTATGGCTGGAGAATTTTGGTGCGCTGATTTTCCTGACACGAGCTCGGTGTTTCTTATCTTTAGATCCTCACAGTTGCTGAGGATGGTTGCTGTTGTTTTCTGAGGAGCTCTGATCTTTACCTTGGGTGTCACTTCCTGGCTACAGTGCAGACCCCTCAGCCTGCTGACACAGATCCTTCATGCTAATGGCGCAGACTTTGTAGCTTTGGCCACTGACCCTTGGGCCTGCCTGATGTACACCCTTGATACAGACGTGCGGGAGACATTATTCTGGGCCCTAGGCTTTTAGCTGGACTCATGGAGGACCTTGTCATGGGCTCTAGGTGTCTAGATGGGCGTTGCTGTGGGATCCAGGCCTTCAGCTGGACTCTTTGGGTCTCTAGTGTGGGAAAAGATCTCTTGCACATGTATGTATTTGACTTTTTGGTGTGACTGTGACAAAATAATCCTATAAATTGTGTGTCTTGCATTAAATATAATTCCTTGAATACCCTGACCACAACAAAAAATGATTAGCTTTTGAAGTTATAAAAGTGGATTATCTGTTAGTATTGGAAGTTTTAGATCCATTTTTCTCAAACATTCTCTATCATTGTTGGGTAAAAGAATTACTAATGATCCCATAATATAAGATATGAGTTCATGAATGTCACATTAATTACATTGGTAATTTGTTCAAGTGGCTACCATCAAAGCAGATTCTTGACCTAGGGCAGAAAAAGAAACTTCCATGTTCAGTGAGGATATTTTTCCAAATAGTTGTTGAAGTGGTTTCTCTCAGAGGGTGGAATTTGAGCTCGCTCTAATATTATACACATAGGAAGATAAATTGTTTGGTTGTCACTTATAGAGAAATTGACCTTTTATCTATTTAGCTTCCCCACCCCCCACTGCTTTCTAAAATCACAGAGTGAAACATAATTTATATTTAAATTCATGGTTATTCTCGATTCAAAATACATTCACCTTTCACGGTCACTTTCCCCGTGGAGAAGAGTGGGGATGAGGATGAGGACACATTGTCATGATTTATAGTTTGCCTTTCTTTCAGGTGGCATTCAGCAGTAGCTTCATGTTTGATCCTTCCTCTTAAAGACACTCATGGAAAGGGATTTCTGGAACCGCCTTCAGAAGGTGGCCAGAATAATGGTATAAATGTATTTGAAACATGGAAGAATATTTTGAGAGAGATTAATGGCAAGGTGCCTCTCATTATAATACATTTTAAGATGTAAGTACACATTGTATTTTTTTATTGGCCTTTGTATGTCCAGTTCTGTGCAAAGTCATGTCTACTGATAATTGCAACATTTCATGCATACATTTTTATTTAATATTGTTCTATTAGTACATTTTGCTTCAATTCATAAATACAGCACCATTTACTTGCATCTATGTTTCTACTGGCCTACATTTTGTATGCTATTAGTTATTTAAAATATTCTACTGTAGTTTACTTGTAAGTCTTTATATTCCTTGATTTTTATAGCTGACACATAAAGCTCAGATATTTCAATGGGTCATTGCTAGTTCCATGAAGAGCTCTCCCTTTCTGTCCTGGAATTTAGCCCATCATTGAAATTATGGTTATGTGTAATGTCCAAGCTAACCGTTCTAGCATGGAAATGTGAAGCCTCATTTGTGATAATGGGATTTGACTTGTCTTCTTTCTCTCACTTTTAATAATGTCATAATGTTGGTGCATCTGAATGTAATTAGCATAAACAGCCTTAAGAAATACTTTGCTGCACCAGAAGACGTGCATTAGAATTTAAATTATTATTGTTTTTCCAGACATTAACTTTTGGGGGCAGGCCAAATGGATTTGTGGTTCTTGGACATTGAAAATCTATGTAACTGTGGCTGTATGTTTTCGAGATTAATTTTATGACTATATTTTTTTGTCTTGTTGGCAACAGCATTTTTACTATGGTGTGTGTTGGGATGGATGACTTATTTTTTGGAGAACACTAGATGGTAAAACCTAGGTGGCAAGTGAGCAATTCTTTTTCCCTGTTTTATTTCTTCTCTTATAGAGAAGAACAGACATGTATTTTTCAGTCTTACTATCATAAGTACAGTAAAGAAAATTGTGTAGAAATTATTGCAATAACTTCCTTTTGTGGATGTGTTTCCTCATTATTTATGAAAAACAAATATTTCATTCTATATTTTCTGGTGTAGATATTTTTAGACTTTGACAACCCTATAAAAAACTTATGAGTCTCTCTCTGTGTGATGTCCTTATGAACATTCTGTAAAAAAAAAGACATGGAGAAAAGGTAGAGAAAAAAAGGGAAGGTGAAAAATTAGCAAAAGAAAGAAAAAATTAAAAAAGAAAATAAAAAAGTAGATATACATAACAGTATACATCTTGAAAACAAATGAAATCAAAGGATGGTTAAGAGTTCAAAATAATTATACGCAGTATCAACCTGTTGAAGAATCTGGGCTATCCTATTTACAAAATCAGGTAATAATGATAGCATCATGTTTATTTAAAAATGCATACTGATAATTTTTCATTAGACATATTCCTTAATGTAAATATCTATTACATATACAGTGAACCTTTGGCCTAGCATAAGTTACAGAATTATTTGTAACATACTCACTTGTATCAAATATTGGCATTATTATGGAATTATGAATAGATTAGGTCTTAGAAACACAAAACCTTAGGATAAGTTAACACTCTGCTGTTAACATTGATAGAAAGTGATACTTTAGAGATAGATACTTTAGGGGTTATAGGGAGAATATCTTTGAGAAGGATTCTAGGCATGTAGTTTATGGAGAAAGAGTTCTATGATTACTTACTTATATTTATGTGATTACTTATTCCAGTATAGTCATTGGTGGTAGTATATCAGATATTCCAATACTGTGTTTACAGAAATCAAATCTCTGACATTTGCATGGCACTGGAGGGCTTCTGCGTTGATAGTCAAACTTGCATTCCTGTAAAGTAGGCAGTAGTTTGAATCCCAAGTAGAGATCAGAAGCAACAGATTAATCATACAGCTAAAACCAAAAGCAAAGACTGTCATCCAGGAGAAGTTTTCACAATAAAATACAATTATCTCTGTGATGGGTAGGAATCCCTCTCTTAGTTAAAAAATAATCTAAATGGTGAATGGTAGATTAAACAATTTCACATGATGCATTATTTTCCTACTGCTGTTGTAACAAACTATTCCAAATTTAAACAACACACACCTACAACCTAACAGGTCAAAAGTCTAAACTCAGTTTCACTGGATCAGCCATCAGTATGCAGGGCTATACTCCTTGAACCGCTGTAAGAGAATCTGCAGCCTGCAGTCCTGGGCTCCTGATCCCTCTGGCCACCTTCAAAGCCAGCAGCGGGGCATCATCTTTTTCCTCTGACATCTGCTTTGATTCTTGTATTTTTCCTCTCTCTGTAATCCTCCTGCCTCCCTTTTCTACTTACATTGGGTCCATTCGGATAATCCATGCTGGTTTTTCCATCTCAAAATCTTTAACTTAATCATATTTGCACAGTCCCTTGTACCATGTAAAGCACTATATTCACAGGCTTCCAGAACTAGGATGTGGACACTTGGGAGGTGCAACTCCATTTACCATACCTAAGGCCAGTGTTACATTCCAGAGATGGTGCAGTCCCTCCGGAGTACATTGTGTCACCAATGCCCCAGGTTTCTTTGTTCTTTTCCCTTCCTGGTCTTCACACTTTGGGCCTGTTATGTCATGGTTCCAAGAGGACTGCCACGCCAAGGGGTGCATCGTTTGTCTCTGAGGCAGGGGGAAGTGGAACGGTGAAGGAAAGTGCTTTCATTTACATTCAGGAAGGGAAGCCCTGGTCATGAGCTTCTCGTTTGGTTGTGTACGCCAGCAGTGGTATCACATGAGCACTGCTAGCTGCAAGGGAAAGACAACAAAAAAGATATTTCATGTTTTGGTTTCCCTTTTTGACAATGGCAGGGAAAAGACAAAATAGGAAATGGTTATTCAGTTGGCTACCTGCCATTGATTAGAATCTGTAGTTCCTAAACCAATAAAATTCTCAGTGTTTAATTTTTTTGGTATAATTTCTAACTTTATTTTTTTAAACATTTTTTATTCTTTTCCATAATTTTATTGGTAAACAAATAGCAATGAGACAGTTTCAATCCAAATTGGTAGGACAGTTTCAATAATTAACACATTGCATACATTCTTCCTAGTGGTTAATTGCTGTGCAAGATGTGGACTTGATATCCTATTTACAAACACCATTAAAACAAATTCTTCTATTCATTAAGAGAATGTAACTATATATCTATCCTAACCATTTTGAATACACAGATACCAAACGGACATTCATCTGAATCCCCTTTTTTTTGTTAAGTTCCATCATTTAAATATTTTTTTATTTCCTATAATGGATTTATCAATTTTATTTTATTTTATTTTAATCATTTAAATATTATAGATGTGTAAACTCAGCAAAATATTTTAAAAGAGTTCAGAGGTCCATAATAGTATTGGGTCTTCCATTTCACTGGCAATGTCAGAAATTGTTGACTTGAGTCCCCTACAGCTCAACATAGCAGCATGGCTTTACTTCTTATACTTCATTTTTATATTTTTCTGCCGGATGGTTAAGACCAAGGTAAAGCAGGACCTACACAACAAGAGTTGTAGCTTTTGGGTCTGATAAGGTCAGTGAAATCCCCTCAGGATTTATCCTGAGATCCTGTACCTCAGATTGTAGAACCTTTCTCAGTGCAGCCATGTGGATGAGGCACGGCCATTGCTTGGCCAATGTGCTCTCTGTGAAAGCCTGAGAGAATGTTTTCTCTCCATGTGACTCTCCTTAGGCACACTCTATATCATCAATCACTTTCCTCTTTGGCCCCATAATCTCCTTGATCAGAAAATTTGGGACACAACTGAGTTACATGATGTTACAGTACAAGTTCTCATATGTCCTGAGTCTTAAGTGACCTTGGAAGGCTAGGGCCAAAATGTTGGCTTTCCTTGCAGCCCTCCTTTTCCTCTAATTTTGGTCTGCAAACTTAGATTGTTAACCATCCAGAAGACAAGCTCGTTGTTATTACCATACAACCTAGGCTGTTAAACTTAACCTTACTATCTGTCTGCATATCAAACATCTTAGGCATTACATAGAACAGGTATTTTTCATCAGGTATTGATATATTGAACTTTAAGTCCCTATAGAATATGATGAAAAAACATTTAAAAATTAGAATATATTTTAAAAAATAGGTATAAAGAATTATATACTTCTTATGTTTACACATAAGTCCAAAAATCTCACCATATACAACCTTGAAGCAAGACAGTCTCACAATATTCCTTTTCCTGTCTCTTGCCTTCATTCACCACCCCCTTCTTTTTGAACAATCATCTACCTGAGAGACAGCACAGCAGCAACAGGCATGTCATGACAAGCAGCCCACATTCAGAAGTCAGTCTTTAATTTTAACACAGGGATTTATTACAGAATATTAGGTTGTAGACTGTCCAGGAGGTGTAGAGAACTAAGCTTACTGAGTACACAGTCTAATGACGTAGCTAGAAGCATACCTGATACACTATAGAACCTTTGTAATAAAAACTGAAACAAAGAACAAAAAAGGAAGAGATTAAAAGAGGAAGCAGAACCACAGCTGTTCATGTCCCTGGTTGGCAGTGGTCAGCTGTGCATATTGAGCATGGATTTGAGGAGCTCTATGATAATATCTCCATGGCAGCACCTATCAGTGTTCTCAACGGTGGCCATTCACTCATATTCTCTCTGCAGTCAAATCTCTGGTGCATGTGACTAATGACAGCTAGATGTACATTCATCCATAACTGCAAAGCAGTCTGAGAAACATGAGTCTCTACCATGAGGTAATCTGGGAAGCAGAGCTTGAGGCAAAAATCATAGTACTGATACTCCAGAGGGACAAATTGAAGAGGGACAGTGATGAAAAAGTAAAGGTGGAGCAAGGCACGGTGATGTACTTCTTTGTTGGTACCTGCTGTGGTCTTAGTTCAGGGGTATGTGTCCATTGCCAGGTTATATTTCTCCAGAGAAGCTAAAGAAAAATAAATAAAGAACTGATTTAAAGTAATCCTTAGAAGGGAGAAAAGCAGTGGGATTATCTGTGGAGTGTCCTTGCCTGTCCATTTTCTGTCTATCCACGTCAGCCCTCAGTGGCTCATTCCCTTGTGCTTTCAAGTTGTGTCATTCAAGCCCCAGAGATGGTCTGGGGAGAATCTTAGAGGTTCCTTCTGAAACAAATGGTGCTCCACCTGAGTCTGGAACTGAAGGGAGGGCTCCAGGTGGATAGCTTTAGCGCCTGCACAATCTGGACCACATGGCCCCATGGGTGTCATCTCAACTGCCAGCCAGAGTGAGCTCTTGACGGGTAGCACCTCCAGGCAGGAGCACGCAGTTGCTATCCTCCAGGGTAAGGATTTTGGAGTCTATCTTAAGAATGCTGTTTTCACAATGTAGAGAAGGTTCGGAAGATTCAGATGTCTGCCTTCGACGACAGACATCCGCCGTCATCTGCCATGCCAGCGCACCTAGGTCGACCATGTGTCTCAGGGCACGCCTTCTGGCCCCTAGGTGGTTTTCTTTTTCCTCTAACTTATCACAGTTTAAGCTCTGTGAAGGCAATAATATCTTTGTTTTGATCACCATTGTATTCCCAGAAGCTAATCGAATGTCCCACACATTATAAGTTTGGATAAATATTTGTCAATGGAATGAATGAATATCAGAGAGCAAATGATAAACTGAACAATGATATGGTTATATACAGGTTGAAGTAAATAAAACAAAGCAGGGGGAACATTTTCATAAAAGAGAAAAATACCTTGCTTCTGGCTTTGACATGTGGTTTTAAAACCAGAAAATCAAAGACCATAGAGATGCTCCAGACAGTGAAGCCATGAAAGTAGAGATGGATACACGGAAACATTTTCAGTTTGTTCATGTAAGATGTTAGAGAAGCCAGCCCTCAGTCAAATTGCTGGTGTGTGTGTGTGTGTGTGTGTGTGTGTGTGTGTATGTGTGGTGATCTGCTGCTCTTTTCCTCACTGAGAGGTCCACAAACCACTGTACTGAAGAGAACTGAACCTTAATACCATCATGTCCAAACCTCTCTTGAGAGACATTTTCCTTCGTGACCTGGGAAACTGAACTCTTTTAATGGGATTAGTGGCATTTGCTGTTTCAAAGTGAAACAGGATCTACTGGCCTGTGCGAGCTGGTGCTTCATAATCTGCACCATCTCTATTGTGGTCATTGCTGAAGTATTAGAACTAACCCAGGGAGACAGGAAGCGGCATTAGAATACTTTCTGTTTTAGTCCAGCTTAGAGATGTAGCCCAAGATAATAAAAACAATACAAGTTTTCTGTATCACACTACATCTTCCTCCTAAGGTTGAATTTTGCAAAGAAAAGCCAATAGGAATTGTTTGGCTGCCTGGGGTGGATATCTATGTAGCGCTCCCCATTTGAAAGGGCCATAGAGTCAACTCATTTCCCTTCAGGCACTTTCTCATTAATGACAAACACACACACACACACACACACACACACACACACACACACACACACACGGGTAGGGTGGATCCTGCAAACATTAATCCTTTTTACCAAAATACCAAAGCAATCTGTGCCTTATATCCCATAATTACGTCTGAGGTAAGCTTAGGGAATTTGGTCATTTGTTGAGGTTTGTTTTTCCCATAACAATGTCTCTAAATAGAATTATCAAGCCTATCAAATGTTAATTTGTCAAGAAAAACAGAATAGCTAATAAGGATAATTAGATTTATATTGTAAATAGAATATTATTCTGAAGGCTTCCATGTCTCCAAAAGGAAGTATGACTGAAAATGCCCGAGGGGAGCCTTTAATCAAACACATTCTAGAATTATGTTTTCTTCAGCGTGAGATAGAATCTTGCTTGTTCTAGGCCAGTGTTAGGGAGAATCCACTGAGGCCTGCGTTTTAGTTTTCCGGTGACATGTAAGGACAGCCGCGGAGGCCTGACTCGGGATCCTGGTTCTCACTTGGGTCTCGTCCCCTGCAGAAAGCACCCTGGTTCCCCTAATAGGACGGCTGCTGTCTGGCTCTGCTGGCTACTTTGGTGAAGAGAAGCACACACAGTTTCTATCTATTCCTTCACAGGGCAGATGCCAGCCTGCTGCGAGGATTTCTATGGATTCTGAGATCTTGAATGGATGAAGTTTCTAGTGACTTTCCTCACGCAGGGAAGATTGACCCCACTCACTATAGTTGGATCTCAGAAGATTTATGACCTTTGTTGAAATTCTAGGAGTTTGAGAGCATTTCTTTGTGCTCTGTATTTTGTCCAATTCTTGGGTTTCTTGTTTTCTGTTCCCAGTGTTTTCTCCTAGGACATTAGCTATAATCTTGAGAAATTAGGATGAGGTAAAACTTTAAACTGCATTTGTGTGAGTCAGTATCTATTATTTACATCAGAGGTAAGTTGTTAAAATTTTAGGCCAGAGACTGCAACTGTTTTCCTCAGTACACAGTATCTCACAAGGGACAAGAAATCTGCTAAGGCAATGAACTTAGAGAGAAAGCTGCTGACACTAAGTCTCTCTCTCAGGAAAAATCAGAAAACTTCCCTGTCTTCCCTCCTTTGCCCCCTGACTGACGTGAGTGGTCGTGGGAAGAGCTGCTGTGTGAGCCACTTCCTTTTCCTCTCTTGCTGGATGGAAATGACTAGAAACCAGCGTACCTCGGCACAGCCGCCCAACCTCAATCAAATGTCCCTGAAGATCCACAGGCTAACTGCAGGCAAAGCATCAGAAGGTTCCCATCTTCCACCCGCCTGTTCTGGCCACTCATTGTGTCGCTGGGCCTTCCGGTCCACCGAGCCCTCCTCTCCTAGGCTGTATGTTGGCTCCTTCCTCTCCTGTTATTTTTAAGAACAGTATATATAAATGCATTAGAAACAAAGTGCTGGGCTGGCCAGATAGCTCAGTGGACTAAAGCACCTGCTTAGGCAGGTTCAAGGACCAGTGTTTGATCCCAGGCATACCTTGCCCACCCGCCCCTGGTACATGCTAAGTGGGTGACCGAGACTGGGAGTAGTGGTGCAATACTCCTAGTGCTTGGGAGGCTGAAAATGGGAGGATCACTATGAACCTGATCTACAAGGTCTACAGGGTAGTGAGACCCTGTAGACCCTGCACTAAATACATTAAAAAAGGAACGAAATGCCTCTCATCCTACTTCTCTGAGGGGTATCTCACTTTTTCTCTCTATGCATATGTATGTATCAGTATGTTTGTTTGGCAAATTTGGAATCATTCTGAATATCTTGTAACAGTATATGATGAATATTCTCCGGTCAATAATAACTTCTGTAGCATGGTTTTGTGTGACCGTAGATGAATGAACACAAATATAACCAATCCTATAACTTTGTGTATTTATACTGTTTGAAATTGTTCAATATCAGGTGGGGCAGCTAGGTCAGGGGTCACAGTGCCTCCCTGGCAAGTGCAGGGACCTGGGTTCGACCTCTGATACAGCAAGTAGTGCCGGCCACTGAAAGTGGGCATGGTGGTACACGCCTGTAATCCCAGTGCTGGGAAGGCTGAGACAGGAGGATCACTACAAGTCTGAGCTGCATAGTGAGACTCGGTAACAAATAAATAAAAGATTAAAAAGAAGGAAATTGTTTAGTATCATAAAATATAGCAAAATGAGTATTTCCTATTTAAAATATATGCATATATTTCTAAGAAATATCTTGGAGAAATTATTCAGAGGAGGATTTTAAAATCAGGGGAAAAAAAGGCAATTAATTGTTCAAAAATCTTAAAAATAGTATGATTTATTTTCACTTGTAAGAATGAATTTAATGACAATACTATTGATAATACTATATTACCTTTTAATTTTACTAATTTGATAAGCAAAATGAGTAAAATTGAGTTTTTGTTTCAGAACTCTTGAGCAATTTATTCATCTGCTGGTTATTACATATATGTATAATGTATATGTATATGCATATGTATGTTTTACATTAGGAATGTATGTCCCTTTTGTGGAATAGAAATTCCTCAATATATATGTGTGTGTAGTTGTAGCTATTCTATCTTATTTCTTTCTGATTGCAACATAGAAATTTGGAGTGCTTAATCCAGCCAAATTTACCTGTAACTTTTTATTTATGTAGATTTGGCCCTTTTCAGGTAGGGTCTTACTATGTAGCACAGACTGGGATCAAACTCACAGCAACTCTCCTGCCTCAGCCTCCCAAGCACTGGGATTAGAGGTGTGTACCACCACTCTAGCCTTAGTTTTGACCATTTTAAGGAATGCTTCCCCACTACAAGATCAGATAGATTCTTCATACATTTTCTTTGGATTCACTTTTTACACTGTACTACTTTATCCACTTCAAAATTATTTCGGAAAGAAATTTCACATGTATATCTACCCTCAAGAGATAAGATTTGCTCTTATATGTTGTTCACTTTTTCCTGTCTTGGGAGAAATGAGAATGAAGTTTCATTTTCCTTCCTGTTTTCACTACAAGGCATTGGCTAAGCAGCCTGTGGATTTCTGTGGTAGAGAGAAAATATTATGGTTGCTTCTGATCTCATCAGAACTAGTATAGAAGGATCTCTGCTTGCAGGCAACGAGGGGTAAAATGTACGTGGCGCAGCACCGAGGTACAGCTCTGTCATTGCCTCATGGACATTAGTTTCATTAACCACAGCTGCTGTTTCTACAACTCCTGATACTTTAGTACTACCTCCACCACTCAAAGATTTATTGTGGTTTACTCTGTATGAGGTAGCACTAAGTGTTTCGTGTGTAATACATGCATGAAGGTTATATACATTTAATTTTTACACACAGTACCCTTTTCTTATTCCAACTTTATAAAGGTGCACATTCAAATTGAGTGTTAGAATGGAATGTCCATCTAAGCAACTAACCAAAAAAGTGGGATGGAAATGAATGACCCTTTTGTATCTGTATACTCAAAATAGTTAGGATAGATGCACAGCTCCATTCTCTTAATTCAATGAATAGAGAGGTTTGTTCTAATAGTGTTTGAGACAGGATATCATGTCTGCATCTTGTACAGTGAATAATCACTAAGACAACAATATGCAATGTATTAATTATTGAAAATGTGCCAGTAATCAGTTGTGAAACTGTCTCATTGATACTTGTTTCTCAATTAAAAAAAAAATATATATATATATAAATTGAGCGTTAGAGAAGTTAGTAAGTGGCTCACAGCTTAAAATGTGCATTATTAATCATTTTTTACTGTCCTAACAATCAAGAGCAAATTTGAAATACTATACTTATGTGAAAGATACAGGCATTACCAGCCACACAACTACAAATTTTTTTTTCATCTCCTACACAACTCTAGCAGTGTCCTGACATCTCTTGTAGGAATATGACCACTCTCCAACTCTTGTTATTGTTATTACATATGGTTGAATTACATGCTTTTATTAGCATAAAAATATTTAGAGTTTTTCTTAAGTAATAGAAAAGATATCTTATAGTAATAGTTTTAGTCTACCACAGGTGGTAAATAGTAAGAAATGGTCTCTCTGTGATTTTTCTCTGGTTAAAATAAAAAATGTTAGCCCCAAATAGAAATTGTAAGTAGCCCATTTGCCTGCTCCAATTTATGGTGGCACTTCCTCCTGCCAAATATTATTAGAAAAATCAAGGACAGGTTATGGGCAAAAATTCAACCCACTGTAAGAATCGTAGCAAGGTATTACACTGTGTGGCTCTCAATCTCTTCATTCATAAAACACATAATAATTCTTACCTTGTTAGATTATTTTGAGAATGAAGTTAGGATTAAAAATATGACATGAAGATGTGCTTTTAAAATACCAAAACATTGAAAAATATGAGGAACCCATTTAAGGTTACTAAAATGATGGCAGTCTGTTCTTAGAAGTGAACTAGTTTGATCCTTGCTTTCTCCTCATAGAGAAGATGTTAATTTAAACTTATTGATAATATTCTGTACTTGACTTTATTACTCTTTTTCAATCCAAATGCAATTATTCAAAGAGATGAGAATATAATGCTTAATATCAGTCCCTCTCCTTTATTTTGCTAGTTTAGGAGCTTGAGTCCAGAGATGTCACAATGAACAATGATCCCAGTCCTTTGTCTGAAATCTATTTATTTATTTTTATTAGTGTAGGCTTGTAGTATATTTCTTTGGGAAATTGCTGCATGTACAGAACAGATCTCCGAGGGTCTGAGATTACACACATGTGCCATCATGCCAGGTTAGGCTATTTTCTTATTTTTAGTGGTAAAGTTCAGGCTTCTGGGAAATTGTGAAAACAATTATGTTTAAATTTGAGCTCCAAGGGTGGGTCAAATAGCTCAGCGGATTAAAGCACCTGCTTAGGCAGACACAGAACACAGGAATTTTATCCCCAGGCCTGCTGTGCCGGCCCTGCCCTTGGGGTGCCCTGAAATGGCAATTGAGACTGGACATGGTGGCGCGTGCCTGTAATCCCAGCACTTGGGAGGTTGTAAACAGGAGGATCACTACAAGTCTGATCTACACAGTGAGACCCTGAACTCCCTGTCCTAAAATACAAAAATAAATAAATAAATCTGAGCTCCAATAAATAAAATGAAGATATTTGTAAAGCAAATTACAAATCCTTTAGACCTTTACCACGCTACCTGTTAGATTCATTCCACAATATAAATAACGTTTTATTCTGAAATTTATACCAAAACATACAATTCAATAACACATAAGAATTATCCTAGATAAGAATGAATTAAATCATTTAATATGCACAACTTTGGAGGAAAGAGAATATTAAAATATATAATAGAGGAAAAATTCCTAGTCATGTTTGTGCCCTAACACAACACAAATTGCATGTTCATGCCCTACAGGCAGAAATTATTTCTGTTTATGTTTGATAATACAATAATCTTAGAGAAATAGAATACTATACAAATGGAATGCATTAGCCTCATGCCAGCCCTACTGTACTGGAGAAAATGCACCCCACTACTGTAACACCTGTTTCTATATGAACGTTAATGCACTGCCTTCTGCATCCCTCGTTTCACTTTATGCCATTTCAGTTACCCACAATCAACCACAATCTGAAATCATTAAGTGAGAAAGTTCACAAAGAACCAATTTACAAATCTTAAAACTGTGGACCATTCTGATTTCACGATGGAATCTGACCCCATCCCATTCTTTCCCTGGGGATGTGAGTCGTCCCTATGACAGGCATGCCCACACTGTACACGCCACACACCGCTTAGTCACTTATTAGCCATCTCATTTATCACTGGATGTGGTGGCACTACAGGGCTTTTGTTCAAATAACTCTTACTTTACTTAATAGTGGCTCCAAGGTGTAAGCAAGGCACAAATTGCCACAGCTCAGACTCATAGTGATCCTCCTGTCTCAGCCTCCCCAATGCTGGATTTATAGTCATGTGTCACCGAGCCCAGACTCAGTCGCCATCTCAGCACACCCAGGGGCAGGGCTGGCATAGCATGCCATACTGGGAAATCAAACCCAATCCCTGTGCTTCCCTGAGCAAGCACTTAGTCTGATGAACTATCTAGCTGGTCCTTACAGTGTAATATTTTGGGGAGAAAGATATAGTTACTGAGTTATTTGCATAACTTCTATTTAGTGTATTTTCTCAAATATTTCCATTTCATTGTCAATTGTTACTATTGATCTCTCATGTACTTAAATTAAAAGGTAAATGTTTTATCACAAGCATTTGTACACTTGTCAAACTATGGCAGATATATATATATATATATATATGATTCAGTACCGTCTATGTTTTAGGGATGCATGATGCACTTTCAGATACCATGTAGATACAAGGGCAGGTTACAGTTCTAGTTAAACTATCTTTGGAAGGTTATTAATTTTTAGAGATTGTTTAAGTCCTTGGGTAAGTGCAAGCAAGGTTTAACATCCCAGGACTACGGAACCACTACCTTGAGATGAACTATGACACTGTGTGGTGTTTACATGTCATTAAGTTGTGAACATTTTTTCTATGTTGCATTTTCTTTTAATGTTTTAGTCTAAGTCACACTATTTTTAGACAAACTGCCTGGCAATGATAGACCACAAAGTTGAGTATTAACATAGTATAGAAGTTGAAATAGAATACCCATCTTTGACGAAACTAAACAAAAAAAGGGGATATAAATGAAGGACCATTTTGTATCTGTATATACAAAATAGTTAGGATAGATATACAGCTACTTTCTCTTAATTCAATGAGAAAAAAAATTTGTACTAATAGTGTTTGGACAGGATATCATGTCTGCATCTTGTACTATGAGTAACTACTATGAAGACAACAATATACAGTGTATTAATTATTGTAACTGTCCTGCTAACCTGTTTTGAAACTGTCTCATTGCTACTTCTTTCTCAATATAATTAATAAAAAATAGAATTTGAATTTCTTATCCTCACATTTGACATCGATTTTGTGGCTATTTCTCTGTGATCTCAGTTGGGCTAGGCCTTCATTAGAAGCTGTCCACATACAGAATGTCCTGCTGATTATTCATGATTTTTTGGGATTCTCTTATATTAATTACCTGTGGATAAAATCAGAACTAGAGGTAAATGACTTTAGTTTTCTGTCTTCAAATTTCATATTATTTTGATATAAAGACAAGAGGTTTGTCACTCATCACAATCATTACTCTTTCTATAGTGAAAGATTTAGAATAAATTCAAGATGGAAACACTATTGCAATAAATTGTTACAAAGGAGTTTGTTATTTTCACAGTAAGTTATATCCATATCCATATCCATAGATTCTACGTCCAGATTCAACCAACTGTAGGTAGAGTATTTAGAAAATTACTAAATTTTCGGTCTTTAATAAGTACAGACTTGCTTCTCATCATCATTCCCTAAGCTATGTAGTACACCATAAGCCATCAATATTTACAAAGCAAACTGTGATCCAAATAAACCTCTCTTCCTTTAAAAAAAATTCACAAAGCAATTAACTGACACTAGGTATTATGAATAATCTACACACGAGTTGAAATATACAGCATGATGCACCCCATTATTCTACCAATGCTATTTTATACTGGAAACTTAAGCTTCTACAGATTTGAGCATCCCCCGGGGTTCCTGGAATAAAACCCAAGAGCATAATGAGGGACAACATTATTGAAGCCCTTGAAGAATAAATGAATCAATATTTACTGAGCTGCAACTCTTGCTAGGATCTCACACTTGGAGATCTTGGCAGCAACAATATGCAACAAACTAAAATTATAGGGCTTTGCAAATATCCAGTTTGAACTTAAATGTTGGCCTGCAAAATAACTAGTTTGGGGACGATAGTTCCTTTTCAATTATCAAAGAGGGACAATGATACTCACAATTCACAACTGTTCTGAGGGTCTAGCTAGTGTCGATAAATTTCAAAATGAAGCAACAGATGCATGACAAGTTCTCATTACATTTAACTACTACTCTGTCTTGAAACCAAACAAAACTTGTTAAAACTGGTTTTGTGCCTTACTAACATTGTAACTGGGACTTCAGTCAATTTTTTAACCTCTTCAAGCCTGATGAATTTATCTGACATGGGCAAAACATTCATATAAATCGCCAACCTTGCAACAACACTGCCAAAACCACTTATTTATTCCCTACATTATATTTTTCTCCTGAAACTGAACATATAGATATTACGATTTTAGCTAAATCTTCTCAAATGGAATTATTGCTAAGACTCGTGTGAGCTAAGTGGTGTGGAACTGAGCTGTAGATGTTCAAAAGTTACTGCACTCTGGAGTGGAATAGCCTAAAATAGGACGGGGGCTTGCTTCAATCTGAGTGTTTGTACTTTTCCAATCATATAGTGTTTCACATATTTCACCTTAAATGTAACTATGGAAACAAAGGAAACATGGAAACAGAGCAATGGCAGTTGCCAATAAGGAAGCAAAAGGAATTTGTCCTTTTTCATAGATTTTTCTAGTTGAAATTATAAATCATTTTATTTCAGGATAATTTATTTACAAGTTTCTTTAGTCTGCTAGTACTCTTAATTCTTATGAACATATCATGTAAACTCTTACTCAGATTTGTTTTGTATCAATTGTGTGCCTAGTACCAATTTAAACATAGATTTCCGGTTCATTTATTTGGAAACAAGAAAGGATGCTGTGATCAATGGTTAGAGAGATAAATGTAGAGAATTTGATAAAAAGAAGGTGGCATGAGGATAAATCTCTAGCGACTTACCAAAGCATTAAGAAGCAGTCAATTCAACTCCTATTTAACTGGGCATTTATCTTCTCCTCCCTGAGCTTATATTTTTGTTATGCTTTAGAGGACTGAGAAAGACAGTATTTTTCTGTTATCGTGTGATATAAAACACTGGGTATCCTTTGCTTCTGATATCAATTTAGAAGAACCATCTTCTTTGTGACATAGGTGACTTTATTTCCCTTTGGAGATGTTCCCAGCTTGCCTTGGGTCAAGCGCTAAAGGCAGTGGTGGGCTTCAGGTCCATCTCTTACACTTGCACGGGGCCCTTTGGCCTGCTAGCTGTATTCTCATTCCTGCACAAAACACCTGACTGCTATGTAAAGTAGAGGTTTATTTTGGCTCAGTTTTAGTGGGTTCAGTCCATGCCTGGCTGGCTCCAAGGCCGGAAGTGCAGGGTTGAAAGGAGTTGGCAGAGAAAACTGTCCAACCTGTGGCAGCCAGGAAGCTGAGAGAGAAGGAGGGAGCTGTGAGTGACAGTGTGCCCACCCGGGATTCACCTCAGCAACCGACCTCCAGCCAGCGTGGCTTCCTGACGGCATCCTCCTCATCCCGCTGTGTCTCTCCCCCACGAGCACCACACCCTGCTGATCCAGCAGCTTCTCAAACACATGAGACTTTTGGGGATTTTTTTTTTTTTTATGTAAGCCATAATGCTATCCTTAGCTAGTCACATTTTTTTTTTGAAGTTTGAGTCCTGGTTTTAAGTGGGCCAAAAGAAGTTACATTATTTCTATAACCTGCTTTCTTTAATACTAGCCTAACTATATTGATTGAACACAAAGTTGCTGAATAGTAAATCTTCAGACAGCCTGCTCCAAGGACCATTGGGTAATTTATAGGGATAATTCAATTTGAATACTTCTACACATAGGGGTAAAAATTTTGGAAAATTTTCATTCCCAGGTGAAAGCCAAATTGAAAAATAGTTCCTCACAATTATGCACCCTAAGGTATTTTAAGAAAAAACTTGGAAATTATGAGGTATAATCAGAAAATATGGTATATGATATTTAGATTTCAAAGAAAATCTTCTATATCAGTAAAAGACACAGTGCCACTAATCCCCCTCATAGAATGGAGAAGTTAATATCATGATTTTTTTTTTACTAATCTTCGTTTTGTGTGATAATTCATGTCTAAATGAACAGTTATATAACTCTCATTCTATATTGTGTCTCCTGCCATTGGTAGGGTTTGTGTGTGACTGAAGAACTTCCAAACACACTCAGCTACTTGGGTTAGGAAGGTGTTTATGTATCAGAGACAAATATTTGTTGGCTTCCAGCAACCAGGTAAAAAACTGCTGTCTGTGGAGCATGGCTGGAGTATGGCTTGGGCTGCCTTGCTAGATGTCCCTAGCTATTGTTCCATAGCACCTAAAAACACTGGGTTTGTTAACATCTGTGAGCCTAGGAGGGACTCACTTATTTAGAATAAGGGGGAACTTCTTGAGTCTCTCCAGTCAAGACGATGCTCTGACCACAAGAATGTGGTGATCCCAAGAAGTACAAAACAGAGATGTGAGTGAGTTAAATCTCACAGTGACTCTCCCCCAGTGCACGATGGGAGCTGGTGAATAAATACCCCAGCTTTCCCACCATCGCCAGGATGGCTGGAAAGAGTGTCTTTGCACAATGTCTCAGACTGTCATGGAGGGACAAAGCACAGATTTTCCCAGCCGTAATACATTCACTAACAATGTAGGTGCTAGCTGTGTGAGCTTCCTTCCTTCTGCATTTCATTTTTTCTCCTGCCACTGGGACTACCCCCTAAACCATGTGCACTTGTATTTTTGTCTCAGGTTCTGCTGACCCAAGCTAAGAAAATCAATTATGTTTTTCTACTTAGTATATAGGAATAGCATGTTACAAAATTAAAGTTCTTTTTTTTCTTCATGTATTTGGTTGTGACAAGGTCTCACTATGCAGCTTGGACTCACAGTGATCCTCCTGTTTTCAACCACCCCAGCACTCAGCTCGCTGGCATGGCTTGTGGTGCCAGGGATCAAACCCCTGTGTCTGTGCTTGCCTAAGCAGGCACTTAGTCCACTGAGCTATCTTGCTGGCCCTAAAATTCATTTTTAAGAGTCATGCTATCTTGGTTACTTTTCTCTTGTTGCTGAGACAAAATACCTGATATCCAAAAGTGATGAAGGAAAGGTTTATTTAGCTCCTAGTTAGTGGAGGTTTCAGTCCATACTTGGCTGGCTCCAAGGCAGAGTGGCACATGGCAGAGGGCAGCAGTTCATGGCAGTGAAAAACAGCAAAGAACAAAGGGAGGAATAGCAACTGTGGCAGTTCCATTTACTGATCCCCTTCCTTATATTGTATTCAGGCTATCTGCCTGAGGGTGGGTGTAGCACTCACACCCATAATCCCAGCATGGGATCACAAATTAATCACAAACTCTAGAAGCCTGTCCCAATGACTACATGAGGCTTTGAGGGTACAACTAGACACAAGCCATAACACATGATTAAAGAGGTCTTATGTTTCATCTCTACTAGTGGAACTGGGGGTAGACATGATGGCCAGTAATTAGGAGATGATGATTTTTCAAGAGCTTCCCTAGGTGAGCACATCTATGGCATGTGCTATATTTTGGTGGTATATTTGCTGGGATTTCTCTCTGTGTTTGTGAAGCGTGCACGCACGCACACATGTGCGTGTGTGTGTGTGTGTGTGTGTGTGTGTGAGAGAGAGAGAGAGAGAGAGAGAGAGAGAGAGAGAGAGAAATAGAAACAGAGCTGGTAGTGATTATGTCATGACTGGGCCTATGCAAGGCTGGTTCTGGTCCAGAAAATTTGGAGAAAGCACAGCACCGTGAGCAAGGGCGGAACATCAGGAAGCAGACCTGCCAACTGTGCCGCTTGATGTGTGCACAATACTCGATAGGCACAGAGATCATGACTTCAAGTCCATATGGAAATTAAGTTCAGAATATATACAATAAAAATTTAAAACACTCTCAGGAGCCAGGGAGAGGGCTCAGTGGAAAAAGAGCTTTCCTGGCAAGCGAAAGGGCCTAAATTCCATCCTTGGTTCCATCAAAAAACCAAACAAAAACAAAAACAAAATAAAACAAAAACCTCACTCTCTTCTTTTGTGATGTACTTCTTTGTTTTACATGCTTATTATCAAAAGAGAGCCTTAATTTTATTTAAAACAACTACACTTTCATGTAAGTTGGGGTAACAAATGATTCATGGATTTTAGGAATAGTTATTGTAAATTCATCTGTTTAAGAAATTTTGCTCCAACAACTATTTAAGAAACAGAGAAAAGAGCTTTTAGATCATAGGCAATATAGTAGAAATGTTACTTTCATATAGGTAGTAACCATACTTTCAAGCAAAATATGAAGTCTTGGCATTTGACAAGGTGAGGAATTCTTAATTTTAACTCTTGTATTTCCTGGAATATCAAAATTTATTTCATTCTACTCCAGTAAATGGAATAATATTTTAAAAATCATCAATAATCTACATTTCCATGAAAATTTTTCTTTTGAAAGTACAATTCCTTTCTTTAAATTAAACTGTTTCCTTTTCTTCCTCCATCAAAATAAATTTTGGGGTTTCTTCCTATCTTACTCATAAAGAAATAGCTTTTAAAGTATGAACAATTTCATGCCAACAAAATTGAACAGTAATTATAGGAATTTTCCCCTAAATATACAAACAATTGGATGTCATTCTTCCATGATGTTGACCACAACAAATAAGAATTAAAAAACTAAATCCACCTGAGACGAAGAATTTGCTTAGAAATGACAGTTGTTTGCGAGTTTAGTTTTGTGGGACAAATGTTTTAGCTTCTGACTGCTTATTCCAGGGGTACAGTGTTTATATTATGGAGGTACTCATGTCTCCATTTCATTCATGTGGCTGTGATACATATCCTAGATATTTCAAGCCACCCTGTTTTGCAAGACTACTTTGCATTCTGAAGAGGTTTCCTGTCTAACTTAATTCCATTTACTGATTGCCTTGAAATTCTTGATATCTTTTCCTCTTCCTGGATGAGATGCTGGCTCTGTTCCAAATAGATTTTTGAGGGCACAGAAAACAGAATAAGTTTCATAGAGTAAACTGTGTTGTTACAGGAAGACTGCCCAGCAGGCGATCAACAGAAAGCCTCCTCCAACCCACACACTGCTGTTGAAGCAGGAAGATAGTTGAAAATTAGGAACAGGTGGCAGCAGAGTGCAAAGCAATGCAAAGCAAGTGAACAAAAAAATAGAGACACCTGACCGACTTCTAATGTTATTGAGGAGAAAGTTGGAAATCCTTCAATATGCATGCCTAGGACAATCGAAATGAAGCAACCAATGATAAACTGTAGCAACCCTCACATTTTTTGAGAGTGAATCAATCTGAATTCCTCAAGTGTTTCTTAAAGCATATTAATTTGGGTAATGTGGATAATTTGTATAATGAACTTTAACACAAGGATTTCTCCATTTTTTTGCTATGTACTTAATTTTTAAAGTGCATGTTTCAAGCAATATTAAATACATTGAGATATTTTATTAAAAACTGCATTCTGAGACTCAGATTATATTCTAAGTTTATTCTTTGATGCTTCACAATTTTCATAGGGATTTTAGGATAGGAAAAGCAGTTAGAGTCACGAAGAAAAGGAAGATTATAGTTTGAATGCTTACTACATTTCTTTGTGTGTGTGTCTGTAAGGGAAAATTAATTGTACAATTGTGTGTGTGTGTGTGTGTGTGTATGTGTGTGCAGCTGTTGCATATCCCTGTGTATCAGTCCATATAATGAGTATGGATGCGTGGCTGTCTGCACATAAATTAATAGGAAAAAAGGCCAATATTTAAAGAAAGAACTTTCCAATAAGTTCCTTCAATTTAAATATCCAATAGTTTCTATGAATTTCAACTGTGTTTCATGTTATTTCTCATAATATTCAATTTTTATTTATCTTTGGAAGAAAGAGAGGCTCACAGTTTATATCACTATCCTAGATCGCAATAAGCTCTATATACCTTAGGCAAAAGTGAAAGAAGCCAAAAATTTTACTCTTTGTAAATCTTAGACCTACTGGTGATCTGTTTCTTTTGATGATGTGAAGTTTGTCTATATGAAGTCACTGATATATTTTTTTTTCTCTAGGTAGATTGATAAGCAAACATTTTTTTCAACAGTTTGCACATCTAGAAAGCATGTTGTCCTAAAAAGTTTTAGTAAAAATGAAAATTCATATGCATAGAGAATGCGTCCCAAAAGCAACAGATATTTAGCAAATCTAGCAAAAACATTAAATAATTTTACAGGTTCTAAATATTGTAGGCAAGGTATTTCAAAGCCTAGTTTATATATTTTGGTGGGAAGTCTCTTTTGATTGTCCAAACTAGAAAAGCATATGGCAACTTCAAATGAATTGCAGCTTTAGTTTCTTTGTCAAACACATCATAACTCTATTTTAAGGTCTCATCATGACAGTGTAATAAATAGCTCTGGTCACCATCATCTTGTTGTTCACTTTTATAGTAATATACTTTGTATACTGTGTGTAAATACTGCATTATTTCACAATGATTGCTTTTTATTGTTGTTAAAACAAATACAGAATGTCACTTCCATTTATTCCCATTCCTGGATTAGTCTTTCCAGACCCACTTTCCTTCATCCTGAGCTGATACGGTGAGCACATCCTGAAAACTGCATGGTGGATATAACTGACTTAGTTTTGCAGGTGTGAGAGATTTGGACAGCGATGATCAGAATCCAAACACTAACCTGTATGTTCCAGTGAGCCTTGTCATCTTTCTGAGTGCCTTAGCCTGAACTAAGTTTTTCAGATTTTCTCTTTGGGATCTTTGCATATCCAAATAAATTTCTCTGTCTCTGTTCTTTTTCATTGCCTTTCTTTCTCACCATAGCTGACACTTCAACTCCTGCGGCAGTTCTGAGGAGGCAGGGAGCTTTCTGTGACCTATTTTCATCATTCGAGCCTACCTCAGCAACTGAATGTGCACATTATTGACTGTTTGTTAAATATGTTAATGTCAGCCCCACTTAATAACTTGCCTCGTACTAAGGAAGTGATTCCTGTATTAATCAGAAACAACTTTCCTAAAATGAATGCCCTCTGATGTGAAAGTTAAATTTCTGGCTTTGGAAAGTGCAGAATACAAGTAGAAACTAGTGGATGTAGATTTTAGTTCAGTCTGAGGAACACCTCATTGATAATTAACCACAAAACTCCTCTTTCAAGAAGAACTTCCTGCCTGAGTAGATTTCCGACGTGTGAAATAATAGAATGGGGAGAGGCCTTCTCTTCCTCCCTCCCTTCCGTGTTCTTTGGCATTTATCCTTCCTTTTTCTTCCTTTGCCATCATCCCACATGCATTAAATTCCAGTAGTGTATCACATTTTTTTCTTGATTTAAAGGTCTACATTTGGAAAAAAACAGTCAGTGATAGGAGTAGAGAATGAGCAGGGCTCTGTTTTTTTTTTTTTTTTTTTTTTTTTCCCCAAGAAGGGCTTGCCTGTATGAATTTCGCATGCACATGAAGAGTTTTAGAACTTAACTAAATGAGTTGATTGTCTACAATGAGTGCTTGTCTACAGGGTATAATGTTTCCATTCCTTGAGTGGGAGCCGTGTGTGCACATAACACAGCTTCATTCCTTTTCTCCAACCCTTTCCCTTTTTCTTCCTCCATCTTTTGTCCCCCTTCCTCTTGGAGAAAGATCTAACTCCCCACTTCCTGTTATCTTTTGTTTTGTTCTTTATTTTGTGTTTTGTGCTTCTCATATAAGAAACCTTGTGATACTTGAGCTCATGTCTCTGATTCATTTCACTTACCCTCATGCTCTCAAGGTGCATTTGTTTTCCTACACACGATGGAAGTGTATCGTTCTTGTGGCATAGTAACACTCCATTGTGAGAGAAAACCGTGGTGTCTTCATCCAGTCATCTGCTGATGGTTCTATAGGCCTCTTCTAAGATTTAACTACTATGAATGGTGGTGCTATAAAATAACGTCTTTTCTTTCCTTGAGCTTTGACGCATTTCCCCCCCATTTCAGCACAGTGGGGTAAACCTGGGGCCTCTTTACTGAGCTACATCTTCAAATCTTCCTGTTTTTATTTTGAGACAAAGTTTTGTTAAGTTCCCCGGGCTGTACTCAAAATTAAGCTATTCCCGCTGGAGTTTCCCTGTGTGCTGGGATTGCAGGTGAATGTCGCTTTGTCTAGTTTTCTTCTTTCTTTTGCCCTGCGTCACTCATGCTTTCTGTGAGGCTGATGCTGTTTTGGACTGAGGGGAAAAGAATCACAGCGCAGCTACGGCAGTGAGGCAGCAGGGAGGAGCTGGAGAGGCGGTGGAGCAGAGCGGCCTCAGCCCCTGCAGCTTCCCTTCTGCAGACGTGCTTTCCTTATGAATTCCCAGAGTAACTGAGGGCCAAAAAAAAAATCCTCACTGTCAGAGATTTTCTATCAATCCCTTAGTATTTCCAGGAAGCAAAGACCTATAAAAATTCTGCAAATTACAGACATTCTAAGTATTTCATATGTTTTTTTCCAATTAATCCTCATAGATAGTACCAGACTCAAAGTATGTGTGAGAGTAGAATATATTATCAGGTATATAAGTAGGAGCCAAATTTCAAGTCTTAGATTTAAACATTTTTGACCGACCTGACTCTAAGCTTAAATGTCGTGTGTTATGTTATATCTATTGCCTCTCTGATATGACTGATATCTTGCCACCTTTCTGCATGTCTATGACTGATAGTTCAGTTGAAACTAATTCAGCCAGTAGTTTTTGAGAGACAAGCCTTGAGTAGGTGAGTTTGCTGTTAGTATGTTATAACCAGGTGAAGGCGGATCTCCAGGATACTAAGAAAATCCCAAGTGTGACTTGAAAAGCCTTGAAAAGCAATGCTGGCTCTGACTGTATGTCTGCAGATTAGTGGCATCAAGTGGACAGGAGTAGTCTAATTTCAAAATTCCATAATACATGTAGTTTGGCTCGTGATA
>NW_004524591.1:6589349-6615489 GCF_000260255.1 Octodon degus
CCGTGACTCATCCACATGGCTGACACTGACAAAGGTTCTACAATCTGAGGTACAGGATCTCAGAATGAATCCTGAGGGGATTTGACTGACCTTATCAGATCAAAATCCTTATTTCTTTTTCTAAAAGGGATATAGTAATAGCAGTAGTAGAGAGAACCTAGATGCAGTAGTGTGTGAGATGCAAGAAAGAAATGAAATGAATTTCCTTTCTTCTGTGTTCTAGGAGAGTATATCATTGGAAGTCTAGAAGGAAACTTCAATAAATATTGATGATGATGACCATAAACTAAGCATTCTCTGGAATAGTCAATTAACTATAATGAAATTATAATAAAGCTCAAAAGCTTTTTAAAGGCAGGCAGCCAGCCCTTTAAATGACTGTGTGTGCGATAGTTAATGGCCACGAGAGGTACAGGGCTTTGTCAGATCTCTGTGCTCCAAGACTGATAAACATTAGTTTATTTGCTTTCACCTATGAATAGGAATGCTCTGAGCTTCTGTCATTGTAGTCTGCATCAAGTCCTATGGAGTTGGGTTTTCTTTTACAATTGACAAAGTAATGCCAATGTAACACCTAAAAATCATACTGTTTAAACATTCTGAGCTCAATCATAGTTTTGATCAAATAAAATAGAACTTGTCATGCCATTTTTATAACTTAGACAATTTCTAGTATTCCATTAAAATGATCACTTTTGACTCAAATTCTAGACGAATGTTCACAGATTTGTAAAAGGTTATTTAATTTTATTGGTACAATTTAGGTATCCATAGTGATTACGTTTATTACAGGGAATTTGCACCTGTACAAGTGATATCTCCATTTCAGATTTTCCCTGTTCCCCTACCCTCCTTCCTGCCCCTCATTGATTACAAAGCTCTGCTTCATTTCATCCTTCTTTTCTCATTTTTTCTTTCCCTTCCCTCCTTTAACCCTCCCTCCTCCCCAGTTCTATTTTCCTTTTGAGCAGTTTCTTCCTATTTCACAATATCTATTGTACATTGTGGTTCTTATTTACATTTTCATTTTCTCACACCAGCAAGATAATGCAATATTTACATACATGTATCCAATTTATTTCACTTATGAGTATGATCTCAAGGTCCATCCATAAACATCTCAATTTTATCTTTCTTTATGGCTGAGTAATGGTCTATTATATAAAAAAACACCCACATATTTTTATCCATGCCTCAGTTGATGGGCATTTGGGTTATTTCCAAGACTTAGCTATTATGAATTGTGCTGCTGTAAGCACAGGTGCATATATATCACTGTGGAGTGACGCTTTTATTTTCTCCAGGAAGATACCCACAAGGGGAATAGCTGGGTCAAGCGGGATCTATAATTCCAGTATTTTGAGTAAACTTCACACTGATTTCCATAGTAGTTTCACTAATATACGCACCCACCAAAAGTGGAGAAGGGTTCCTTTGCTGCGTAGTTCCATGAGCATTTGTTACTAGTTGTTATCTTGATGATAGCTTTTCTTTCTGTGGTGAGGTGGAATCTCAGTGTAGTTTTAATTTAAATTTGTCAAACGGCCAGTGATGTTTGACACCTTCTCATGTATTCATTTGCTATTTGTACTTCTTCCTATTTTTTTCAAGGAATATTTTCTCTAGTTCTGTGAGATATGCTAATGGTATGTTGACTGGGATTGCATTAAATCTGTATAACAATTTTGAGAGTGTAGCCTTCTTCACTATATTGGTTCTTTCTACCCAAGAACAAGGGATGTCTTTTAATTTTCTGATATCCTCTTCAATGTTCTTTTCCAGAACACTAGATTTCAATGTAGAGATCTTGTACTTTTGCTGGTCTTCGAATGATTCCTAAATTTTTTTTTTTTTAAGTGCACTTTCACATGCTTTTTACAATAAACAACAAACTTTGTAACTGTTGCAATAGGCTTGGCTACCATAGTTTGGCCAAATGCACTTTCCCCACTAAACTTAAAACAAGAAGAACAAGAATAATAACAAAATCTCTGTCATTTCATGTACTACGAAAGAGGATTGGCGACTGACACAGTTCGTTGCAGGACACAGGAAAATGATGTACTGTGGCCTGAGTTGTTTTTAAGTTGTTCCATTAGTAAAGTTCTGATGCCTACATTTAAGACGTTTCAAGTTCTCCATTCCACATTTATTGATTTGAAAGATTTTACACAGAAAACTCTTTGGGGACTAGAACAAGAGTACTTTCATCATACTGTTTTCAAGACTTCAAGTTTAAAAAGCAAACTGTTTTTTTAAAGTTTCCTGATTTGAGTTAGATACGGGGATTTTAAAATAGCACATATTTGAAGGTTACGTGGTCTACAAATGCTGGCAACATTGTCCTTGTGTAAGTAGTTTCATTGGTATATATATTTTAAGTACTCAAAAAACTCAACCTCAAGCAGTAATAAACACATCTAAAGTGACTTAACCCTTAAAATAAATATTCTGCAAAACCTCTCCATACATACAAATGAAAAAAATATGTAACACTTTCACATGAAAAATAATAATAGGAATAAATGATTTAATCACATATAACTGATATCTGCTGTTCAGCCCACAATATTGTCCTCAATAACGAAAGAAGGTATCAACACAGATGGCTCCTGTAGTTCAGTATCTTGCAGCCTTTGTGCACTGGGACACTATCACCTTCAAATTTATCTGTAAAATTAAAGCCAAACAAAAAAAGAAGAAAAAAAGTTTTTGTTTTTTAAAAGCTATTGTGAAGGATGCTGCTTCCCTAATTTCTCAGTGAATTTATTATTCATGTACATGAATGCTATTGCTTTTTGAGTATTGACTTTATAGCCACCTATGTTATGGAATCTGATTGTTAAATCTAGAAGTGGAATTTTTGGGGTCTTCTATGTAGAGTATCATGTCATGTGAAAATAATGATAAATTAACTTCTTCCTTTCCTATCTTTGTTCCTTTTCTCTTATCTAATTTCTCTGGCCAGTGTTCCCAGAACTATTCTGAATATGAGTGGTGATAGTGGACATCCTTGTCTTGCTCCTGTTTAGAATGAAAGCTTTCAGTTTTGTCCATTTAGTATGATGTTGGCTGTTGGTTTGTTATAGTTGGCTTTTATCAGATTGAGATAAAGACCATCTATTTCAATTTTCTATAGTTTTTTATCATGAATGAGTGTTGGACTTTGTCAAATGCCTTTTACATTTCTATGGAGATAATCATGTTTTCATTTTTGGCTCTGTTGATACATTGTATTATATTTATTAGTTTGCATGTATTGAAAAACCTCTGCAATTCTGTGATGAATGCTACTTGGCAATGGTGTATAATCTTC
This sequence comes from Octodon degus, assembly GCF_000260255.1. Lineage (NCBI taxonomy): Eukaryota > Metazoa > Chordata > Mammalia > Rodentia > Octodontidae > Octodon > Octodon degus. The sequence continues at coordinate 6,592,666 of NW_004524591.1, forward strand.
TTGATAACTTGCTGCATTACAATTGCCAGTATATGACAGAGGATTTTTGTATCTATATTCATTTGAGAGATTAGCCTGTAGTTCTTTTCTGGCTGGATCCTTCTCTGTTTTTGATATTAGAGTAATACTTGCTTCCAGGAACAACTTTGGGTATATTGCTTTCCCTTGAATTTCATTAAAGAGTTTGAGAAGTAGTGACATTAGATCCTCTCTAAATTTCTTGCAGAATTCAGCTGATTTAAAGCTTTTTATGGTTTTGTTTAATGCAACAATCTGGGCTCAATTTCTAAGAGAAAGCTGCTACCCTAAATACTCATGAAGATATCATAGCCTTGGCCCCAGAAATTGTGAAAATTAAGCTGAATTATCAACCTCATTGGCTCAGGGGCTGCGTACAGAATTAGTAATGTGCACTCCTAGGCATACTGGGGAAGTCATGGAGGCGTGACCTTGAGGCACATATTTGGCTCCTGGGCCCTTTCCTGTTGACACTGTTTCATCGCTTTACTTCCTAGCTGGGATGAAGTAAGCAGCTTTGCTTTTCTGCCTTCTTGTGCCATTGTGTTTCTGCTTTAGAGCCAGCTATCATTGACTGAATCCTCGGAAAGCATGAGTCAAGTAATCTCCTGCTTCTTTAAATTGTGTCAGGTAGTTTGTCCAGCAATAGAAAGCTGACCCATATGCAATAAATAAAGAATTGTAATTCTTCCTTTACTTCCTATAAAGGATAGCAATTATAATTCTTTCTTTACCTCCTGCAATATGAATTCAAGCCCATCCTGATTCAACTTCTCAGACATGCAAGGTCCCAACTACAAAAGGAAAAAGAGCAGCTGCTTTGTAAAAGTCAAGTGCTTGAACTTTAAACTCAAAATTCCTAGGTGCTAACCTCTGTTGAGTTGATTACCAGCTATGTTTGATAGATTAACTAATCAATCTTCACAAAATGAAAATTAAAACAGGCTCATAAGTTTCTTGGAAACATTAAATATGATAGTATATGTAAAGCAACAGACGTTATCTTAAGCTTTCAATAAATTTTAACTAGTATCTTCATTACAGAACCTACTGTTGTATATATGGTCAAGATTATTAGTCACATGCAGTAAAAATTTCAGCTCATTTATGAAGAAGTATTTTGAGTTTATTACAGAATCATTGTGGTTTGCTGATGACCAGTTTTTAAAGGTGGGTAAAAACCAAAAGATTAGATAGCAGGAAGCATGTGAGAATCTGACGGATTTGTCTAGAATACCATCTCTGGATGCTATCCTACTCCAACATTTTGTACTATAGCTAGAATTCTGAATCTTTCATTTCTCTATTCCTACCTTGCCCCTTCACTCCTTCCCTCTCCTCCTCCCTTACTTACTTTCTCTCTCATGCTCTTCTGGTCTGTTCTTTTCTCTTCTCTTTCCTGCCTCTATTGTTTGAGGGTAAAACTATGAATGTGAATCTATAGTGAATCTCTGTCATGTCCCCAGGACATAGCTGCCAGAATCTAAGGAGAAAGAGGATCTGATTCCAGGGTAACAAGCTTGGCTGAAGGACTATAGGCACTCAGCCCATACACTGCATGGCAGGACCAGCAGATGGTGCTCAGAACTGTGGGTCGCTAGGTTGGCCAGAGGAATCCCAGTGCCTGATCTGTCACCCTACATGAAGGAAAGCACCTGGAATCTGACAATTGGCCAGGCCAAAGGAACACAGAGTAAATCCATTTCAACAAGGGGAAACAGTTTGTGCACAAACTCGCAATTTATGATTCGTTCTATTATATAACTATAGACTTTGCTCCTATGGTCTGAAAGTAGAAAACCAATAGGTACCAATGTTTGGTAAATAAAAGCTTGCCAATTTCTGAGTTTTGCTTGATGGTATCATAATTGCTAATTGTACTACTGTAGCTTAAGATATCATACTTCTTTTACCACTTGTTCACCCCTGGGTAAACATACTGGGAAGAACTGGGTTAATAACCTCACTACAGTCCTACACCTAAATTTTTCTTTTAATTTTTAAAAATCACTTTCTTTCTTTCTTTATTCAGTACACAGCCTGACCATGTAGTTCAGACTCTTAGTGATGCCCCCGTCTCAGCCTTCGCAGTGCTGGGATTACAGGCCTGTGTCATCACACTCAGCACAGCAGCACAGCATGTGGTACCGGGGATTGAACTTGGGCCCTTGCGCTTGCTAGGCAAGTACTTAGACTGCTGAGCTATCTCCCCAGCCCCATTTTGAGGAGAGTACCAAATGGAAACCAACATCTCACTCTCATTTAACTGTGAAGGCAGGATCCTGGGACAAACACAAACGAAGACTCTGACACGCAGAAGATATCTTTGAAGTACAGACTCCTCCTAGAGTGACTTGATAGTAGTGATATAGCTATCGGCCATCAAAATTTCACAGTGATTATCACAGAAGCCAACACAAACAGTTCTTCATGAAACAGAAAATGAAAAGATGAAAGAACGAAATGCAATATCAGGATCCAAGCCCACCCAGACCAAGTTCAGGAGACATCAACACAAAAAAAATTGGAAGTCACAAACCTGAAATCTTTGAAATGAAAGAATTGCTAAGCATATCTAAAGAAGACATTGATTTAAAAAGCAGATGAGCATAGAAAACCAATCAAAGCCTTGAATGAACAATATAGGAAAGAAATAGAATGCATGGAACACATTCAGAGATACACAGGAAATTAAAAATTTCATTAAAATTAGCAAAACCATTTGAATGAAACTGGAGATAAACTTGAAGACCTTGAAAACAGTGTTGCAACTAGAGACCAGGAAAGGAAAGATCTTTTAAAAGTAAAGGAGCAACCAGGAAATAATAATTCAAGAGCGCAAGATGATGCCCTGTCATGGTTGATATTAACATCCTGCAGACCAAAGTAAAAATGTTTTCATAAATTGCACTGCAGGGCCTTGCAGCAGTTTAAAATTACAAATGAAAACATGAGCATGCATTATCCTAAAACTAAATATTTTAAAATTAAAAGTATGTGGATAAATTAATTGGACATATAACACTGTAAAACCTTCTCAAGTGGCTAAACATGTTAATAATATAACTTAGAAGACTTGCATGTGTTTTCTCTTGTGAGGCAACAACAGTGACAAACAGCAGGCTACTGAATCTCTACATGCATTTATGTATATTTTCAGAGGATAATTCTAACTGCTCGTATTTCTGTGGCATGTACATTATTATCCCATAACTTTTGTCATTTTGGTCAATCTGTAGAAAAGAAATAGTAACACTACTATACAAAAAGTTAATATCTAAGCGCACACTTTCTTTTGCATGGTAAATACTTATTTTTTAACTTTTAAAAAATTTTAGTCTGAACATGTTACAGATGGACTTCAGTTTCAAATAAAATATATACTTGATACTATCATGGTATCTACAACAGTCTATATTGTATAGTCCCTACCTATCTCTTTGATGCATCTGTAAAATCTAGTCTTCTTAACTGTACTGATGGTGTATGCTCCGGTCCCTCCACCCTTGTAACTTTCTCTGCAACACACTAAGATTGCACCTTCTTGACAGTTTGCACTTACTCTGCTCATCTACTTACAACTGCTTCTCTTTATTCCAGTCTTCCCTTAAATACCTTTACTTCAGAGAGCTATTCCATGCTGAGACTGAGTAACATGGATTATGACAGTGAGTATAGCCTTTCACCCGCACCTCAGCCAGGTATGCAGCAAGTTTGCTTTTCCCTTCCCCCATCAATTAGTCATGACCTCAGGACTTGTCTTCCTCCATAAAATGTGACACCACTTGACTAACACTGCTAGGTGGAAATCCTTACAATTTTCACACATTTGTACTGATACTGATGTATTTGGTGACATTCAACAGTATTTTCTGTAGTGGTCACTTTCCTGTCACTGGGACAAAATAACCATCATGCACTTGAAAACAGGAGAGGTCTATTTTGGCTTGCAGTTTCAGTAGGTTCAATCCATAGCAATGTGGCTCCAAAACAGAAATTGTGTGGTGGAAAGACAAGGTGAGAGAGAGCTTCTCATGTCATAGAGACAAGGAAGCAGAGAGGGGGCAGGAAGGACCAGGGAGGAGTACACACCCTTTCAAGTCATGCAACCTGTCTCCCACCTCTTATGACCAGAGCCCACCCTTGAGCATAAGAGTGTTGGAGGGCATTTTAAATATAAACTGTAACACTGGTATTTAATTTTTAAACATCCTTACTGATCCTATAGTATTAATTAATTAATTTACTTATTTATTTCCATTGTATTTATTGACATTCAACAGTGAGGCCTTCTTCACCTTGTGTCCCAGATAGAGGATATAAAACCAAGCCCATACCGAATGACGGCAGAGATGTCCTGTGGGGAGAAAACTAAATGCTTTGTTTTTCGTACCATCCAGGCTTTATTACTGTCTGTCAGGACAGTAAACCTAACCTGCCCCAAAATATACACAGCTTCCTTTTCCCTTTAGGCCTTCTCCGTATTTCCCTCTTTTACCTTCTCAGGTTCTTTAATTACATAGAAAGTTGCTAATCCCATCATGAAGCTTTGATTTCACTCAAATAGAAGCCCCTCGAAAGCAGGGACTTTATTGTTTCAGTGTCGCATCCCCAGTGCGCATCGTGCTGTCTGGCACAGAGATGTTTAAATATTTGTTTAAGTATTTGTTAAGTACATGGAAGAAATGAATGGGATTTCAACAAATATGGAATCCAGACCAACTCAGCTTCTCCTCTTTGTAAAATGATTGTTCTTAGATTTCAAGGTACCCTCATGGCACACTTAAAAAAGAGAAGACAGGATTCTGAAGCCAAGAAAAGGCAAATATGAACTCCTTTTCTTGTAGGACCTCTCAGCTAACCTCACAACTTGATCGTTTCTTCCGCTTTGGCACTATGCACAGCTTTCCCCTTTGTGAATGGAAAAAGGCATAATTCTAGTTATTTTGTATTCCGCTATCATGAGTTCTTTTTGTGAAAAATATTTTATTTAGTGAAATCTTAAACATACTTTAGAAATGAAGACATGTTTTCCTTTGCCTTCTAGAGGCTGAGCTATGGTATCATATTTATAATGTACAGAACTTTCTAGCATATATTTTAATACTTGATTGTCCTTTTATTATAGTTACTGTGACCAAGCTATCTATGGTCTGCAGCTGTATACCAATTACAAAGATGGTTTGAGTTAATGATCTCTGAAAGCCTTCAAACAAGTGGAATAGATGCACTTCTTATTGGACAGTTGGTCAGCAGGGATTCCCAGAAAGAGGCAATGACATTATACTCCATTCCCACATCCAAAAGAGGCACGCATCCTTTGAGCCAGATGACAACTTCTGTTCTTTGGTCTGAGCACACACTAATTCAGGGTAACTGCTAACAGCTGCATCTCTTACGGTCTTTGCAGTAAGTATATGCCCACTCTTGACCAGCAATTCAAAGGCACAGATGACTGCTATACAGTTGCAGCTCTCATTTGGCTCTAAACTAACTCATTGTCTTTTCAACTATTGAGTTGAAGAGACAGGAGAAAGCTCTTACAGTGAACTGCAGCATGGCCATTTGTTTTCTGGGCAAGCATAATCAGCTTGGCATGAATCTGTGGCTCTTATGGTTGGAATTTACCATGATACAACCCAATACCAGAGCTCAATGTTACCGAAAAAAAGTATCTGATCTTTTTTATGTTTTGATATTTTTACATAACATTCTGTACTCCTTTTGTTTAAGTGAACTTTTGCTGGTCCTTGAAAACATGCTTCGTGTTCCTTTTCCACTTTTTGACTTTTGAGTTATTTTTCCTTTAATGTAATATGTTGCATTATATCGGAAGCCTTCCAAGCTGGGTACTCTGATAATTAGAAACAGGGTAGCAGTTGCATTTGGGGCCCTGAATAGTTTTCTTCTATCTTTAACTTACTGTGGCATCTAAATTAGTTCAAGTACTTTCCAGAGCATTAAGTGCTGGGTAAATACATGTTCTCTTACACTGGTGTTTTTCTAATTTTGGTGTGAAGCATAAAAGCTAAGAATCTAGTCAGAAGGCTCTTACTTTGAATTCCAGAACATGCAACTATGAGCTCAATTTCCTCACCTGTTCAATTGGGCAAATATTTCCTATCTTACGGATTTGAGGTAAGAATTAAATATGATATTGTACTGTCATCATCCAGGGCATGATTCAGTGCGATGACTAAATGGCAGTGCTTAGCTCACTGAGGAACGTGGCTCTTGCCTAACAGATCAGTGAGTCAGATAATGATTTCAACAGTGCACTGATCAAAGCTCTAGTATTTTACTTGTAGTATTTTAGCAAGACTCCAACATGCAGGGATATTAGATTCATGTAGAAGAACTTGATATTTATGAGGAATCTTATACTTAATAAAGTATTTACTTAATAAAGTATATATGCTGCACATTGTTTTGTAATCCTCAGAAGCCATATGTTTATTGGAAGCCGAATCATTCCAGACAGAAGAGTCAGTGTTAGCATGCTTAAGGAAACTGTTTCCGGCACTTTCTGTGAACAGCAGGAGGCCCACAGGCCAGTGTAGAGAGGGAATGGAAACAGGAAATCACAGCAAGATTAAAAACCAAGGGCTAGACTGTATAGGTCATGGCTCAGACCTGGACTTCATTTTGAGTGGATTGGGAAAACATGGCAGGGAGTGCTTGGCATTATCTCATTTGTGTTTCATAAAGTGAAGAGTCACTCTGACTTTTCATTTTAGAACAGACTGTAAGGGAGATTGAGTGGAAGGAGGAGATTATGAAACAATGATTATGAACCAAAAAATAGCACAGACTTGAAAAAGTCAAACTATGGGCCTCTTTCAAGGGTGAAGGTCTCAAGTCTTTCTAATAGACTAAATGTGAAGTTATGAGAGAAAGAAGTAGTCAATACAATGCCGAGGTTTATGGCCTGAGCACCTATGAGATTTTTTTAGGCAGACTGGGACAGGTTGCAAAGGAAGATAAGGGATTCAAGATATCAGTTAGTTCAAGATGTCGATCAGATAGCCACATATGTAGCCAGGTGAATATCCAAAATGAAAGAATGGAGGCTTATAATGGTATTTTAATGTTCTTAGAAAACAGATGAGTGTGGCTCCGGAAGTAAACATTGATATCTGAAAGGAGGAGACATGTATCAACAGATCACTCAAAAGTACTGTGCGATTAACATTTCAGAAAATTAACAATGACAGGAGCACTGTTCATTCACCTCTCAAATTAGGTACTGATTATTGAAAAGGGGTTATCTTTCGCCAAAGTGGGAAGTCTATCACTTAAAGAATAGCAGAGCAGTGCATGCAGAGAAACTGCGGTCACCAGGCACAACTATTCCTGTAGGCTGACACTTATAACTAGAAGAAATTAAAAATTACTTTTTAGGATAAGCAATAATGGAAGAAAGATATAGTCTGGCAGTATGCTAGCACATGGATTGCTCGGAATTCAAACCAATGTTCTCCTTAACAAAATATTTCTGATCAGTAGTTTCTGAGTCCAAGAATTAGCAGAACACTGATTGATAGTAAAGTAATTGATTCTCTGCCACAGAGCTGGGGTGGGGCCTGTAGGAACTGACACTAGTTCCAATAGATGCTGCAGTTTTCAGCCTGAATGGGCAAGGAACAATTATTATCATTCAAATTTACATGTTCCCGGACTGGCAAGATAGCTCAGTGGACTAAGCACCTTCATAGGCAAGTACCAGGGTTCAATCCTTGGCACCACATGCAGTGTTGGCCCCACACCCAGGGCACGCTGAACCAGCCACTGAGACCAGGCATCGTGGCCCACTTCTGTAATCCCAGTGCTGGGGAGGCTGAAAACAGGAGAATCACTACAAGTCTGAGCTGCATAGTGAGACCTGTACCAAATACATAAAAATAAAAAAGTTACATGTTCCTATGAAGTGAGTTTGGATCTGTCAGATAGTAAATTTTCACATATTATTTATGTTACTGCTGATATTTGTAGAACTCAGGCCAGCACTATGACCAAATTTGTGTTTCCTTTTTATGGAGAAAAAAAAGTCTATCCTATCCCACCTATTTATATGCTCCCTGGCACATTCAACCTGAGAGAAGGGCAGTTTGACCAACCTGGAAGGTGCTTAGAGGTCAGTGTTGTGAAGCAAGGCAAGGTAAAAGGGCTGCATTTTAGAGAGATCAAAGCCATATTAGGAAGTCTGATTTTTATTCGCAAGGCAGTGAAATCATAGAAGCCTGGGCAGGTGAAGTTTGGTAGTATTTGGTAGGATACTAGTGAGGCATTTTTGTGCAGAAGGACTATTTTGATAAACTGAAGTATACTTAATGTACATATAATAATTTTAAGAAACTGTCCCTTTATCTTTTTAAAATGTGATTAACTGATTTTATATAAAGTATTACAAAGGAATAAATTAATATATTTGTTATGGCTTGTGTCTAGTTGTCCCCCCAAAGCCTCATGCCATCATGAAGCAGACTTCTAGAGTTTGTGATTGATCCACTGGGATTATGGGCATGAGTGCTGCTGGGATTAAGGGTGTGAGTACTATTCCCAGACAGACTGATAGCCTGAATGCAGCATAAGGGAGACAGCCATGCTCCCTGCTGATTTTGTTGCTGTTACTCTTCAATTTTGCTCTTTCTGTTTTACTGCCTTCTGCCACCATGAACTGCTGCCCTCTGCCGTGTTCCACTCAGCCTTGGAGCCATCTGAGTATGGACCGAAACCTCCTATAACTGTGAGCTAAACAAACCTTTCCTTCCTTCATTTTGAGTGTTGGGTGTTTATCTCAGCAAGGCAAGAAGAGTAACTGAGATGATCTTCAATATCTGTCACCAAATGTCCTTGGATATTTATATTTAAATTTACTGTTTGACTTCCTTCTTTTTCTTTATATCATCACATTATGCCTCTATTTTCTTCAGACACTAAATCTTGTTAACTTCTCTAAGAAGCAGAAATCAGGAGGATCGCTATGAGTCGGAGCTGAGTAGTGAGACCCTGCACACACACACAGAGAGAGAGAGAGAGAGAGAGAGAGAGAGAGAGACCTTAAAAAAGTACCAGTGAAGATTTAGAGCCAGGAATAAAACCATACCCAGTAGATAGAATGAATACACTGGCAGACACTTGGTAAAAACCGGCTTTATCTCCTAAGGTTAAACAGACATGTAAGTCATACTATGAGCATTCTCTATCACCATTCCCATAACTTAATGTGTTACTGTATCACACACAAAAAACTACCACACCTTCCCTGAAACATTCTTCAACCCTTCTTCTGTGCTTCTGCCTGAAGTATTTTAAAGATGGCTTCCTGATCTGTCATGTGAAATCCACATTTTCTTGCAGATTTCACTCACAATTCTCCTTTTGTCTTGTGTACTTCACTGTGTTACGCTTCCTGCCCATTTGTAGTTGACAAGACCCATCGTTAGTATAACTTTTCAAGGAGGCATTCATTAGTCTTGCCAGGCTAAGAGCCTCCAACCTTCTCTTCCTCTGGCGTGGAGATGGGCGAAGGGTTCTCTTGCCTCTTAACTGTGTGGTGACACCATGAAGTGAAGCCAGCTCCCGCGTCGCTGTGTGGAGGTGACTTAACCTGGAGCCTGGCCTAGACCTGATGCACACTTTTCTTCTATCCAGCCCTTCCTCTGTCCTTCTCTTTCTTTTCTTTTCTTTTTTTTTTTTTGCAGTACTGGGGATTGAATCTTGGGCATCTGCACTGATCTGCATCTTCAGTTCTTTTTTAAATTTTTTTATTTTGGGATGGGGCCTCACCGAGTTATGAAATCACATGGACTGGGCTTGACTCTGCAGCCTTTCTATCTTGGCCTCCCAGAGCGATCGGATTACAGGTGTGTACCAGCTTGCCCAACTTCTGCCATGTGTTTTATGTGAGCAGTGAGTAAACTTTGTTGCATTAAGCCATTGGAATTTCAGAATCCTTTGATGTCTCTGAATGCCTTTATTTATTCTGTAAAAACCCTGAATGCCCTCCACTGTTTGGCTTCATGATAGCTATCTAATCTTATTTTGCTCTTGTACCTGACATAGTCTGTCTTCTTTACTTATCTCATTTATTTGTGCTTTTGTTTGAGTCTTTTTTCCCTTCCTTCATGTATACTTGGACTAAATATAGCTCATGTATGTGTCTTAGCCTGAGCCTCCTGGATCTCATAATTCTGTATCAAATTTGTATGCGGTGCTGTGGAGCAGCTTAAACACCTCAGTCCTGATTGTTCTGTGGGATAAAAGTTTCATCTGAGTTTCCTGGCTTTTCACAGTCTATAACATGAGCTGTTCTGTCTGTTCCCTCCACCTCCAATTAAGAGCGTATCACTACAGGATTCACCTTTTGACAATACCCTTCTTATCTTATCCCAGAACTTCTCAAGTCAGAATTTCCTCTTGATACTTCTATAATACTAACAGAAAAAGGTCACATATTTTAGCTTAGAAAACTTTTAGAACTGCCCCAGATTTTTCCTTGGCTGAAAACCCCTCATTTTTGTATTTCCATGCTTCCAGAAAATACTATTGGAAAGGAAAAAGGTAATAAATGATGCTTTGTTGAAATTCATCTCTCTTTATCAAAAACCCCATAAAGAAAGGGAGAAAGTAACCCATAAACCTAACCTTGAAAACATATGAAGATAGGACATATGTATAACCAAAATCTTACAAAATAGAAGTAATTCATACAAATACATAAGAAATAAGACAGGCAAGCCAGACAAATATGGACAAAATGCTTGAAATAGCTATTTTACAAAAGAAAAAGCAAATGGGCAATAAAAATATGGAAAATACTTGACTTTGTTAGCAATGAGAGAAACACAAATGAAAACAACCATGAGAAACAATCACAAACCATTCATTGTTTAAAAATAACAATTCTGACAGTATCAAGTACCAGTGAAGAGCACTGGTTATATAGCTCAGTGGACTAAATGCTTGCTTAGGTAAGCACAAGGGCCAAGGTTCGATTCCTCAAACTGCATGCTGCGCCGGCCCTGCCCCCCGGACATGCTGAGCCCGGTGATGTAGTCCGGGTGTGGTAGTGCATGCCACAGCACTAAGGAGGCAGAAATCAGGAGGATCACTACGAGTCTGAGCTGAGTAGAGAGACCCTACACACACACACACACACACACACACACACACACACACACACACAGAAACAAAACTTAAAAAAAGTACCAGTGAAGATTTAGAACCAGGAATAAGACCATACCCAGCAGATAGAATGAACACACTGGCAGACACTTGGTCGGAAACAGCTTTATCTCCTAAGGTTAAACAGACATGTAGGCAATGACTCAGCAATTAAATCCTTATGTGTAATTATGTGGGCCAAGTTGCAAACACAAAAATGGTCCAAGTAACATTGTTCCTAATAATGAAAACCCTGGAAGCAAAAAGCACATCAAAGAGGAAACGAATAAATTATGTATTCATAGAACAGATGATAGCACTGAAAAGAAATGAAGCAGCTCCCTGAATCACATGGATGAATGCTAAACACACAACACTGAGCAAAAGAAGTAGGATACAAAAGAACACATCTGCCAGCTTCTTTCATAAAACTTGAAAAGAGGCAAAACTAAACTATCTTGTTTTAGAATGCATGCTCCGCTACCAAAAGCATAAAGCAAAGTGAGGAATGTGATTAGCATATATAATACAGCACTTGTCTCTAGGGTAGAGGTGAAGAAATAAATATATTGTTCTATTTTGTGGAAGGCAGGGTAATGCTGCATGAGTATTTATTTGTTTTATGATTTTTCCCTTGATGAATGTTTTATGTCTCTGTGTTATATTTAACAATACAAAAATTAAAAATTTCCCCACATGTCTGGAAAGCCCTATTGTCCATGAAATCCATTCTGACCACTCTGTGAGTTATCTTTTCTCAACTTGAAGTCATTATTATTTGTAAAGGTGAATTCATTGGCTATTGCTGATGGTATTGCTGCAATGAACATCTTTAAATATGAGACAGCTATTTGTAGAGGTTTAAAGGATATTTTATTTAGATAATCTCTCCATATAGTTCTTATAGTTTATTGCAATATTTTACACATACATGATACTTTTTTAATTTTTGTCTCAGTTAACTCTTCTCTCATTGTTGGAACAAAATATCCAACACCCTAAATTAAGGAAGGAAAGGTTAATATAGCTCACAGTTAGTGGAGGTTTCAGTCCATACTCAGCTGGCTCCAAGGCAGAGTGGCACATGGCAGAGGGCAGCAGTTCTTGGTGGCAGAAGGCAGCAAAACAGCAAGAACGTGGTGGTGGCCAAGAGCAAAAGTACTCAGGCAGCTAGCCGGCCTCTTTCCCCTCCTTACACTGTAATGCAGATCACCTGCCCCAGGGCGGGTGCAACACCCACACCCACAATCAGTCACAAACAAAAGAAGCCACCCCATGACTACATGAGGATTGGGGGAGGGGGGACAACTAGACACAAACCATAACACTAAGAACGTAATGTTTAGTAATAAATTCATGACAGGTTACAGATTATTCAAGTGTTTATTTCTAAGAGGGTTTAGTGGTATCACATAATGGATAACCAAATTGTGCTCTGGAAAGGATATTAACATATAGACAAGGAAGTGTAAATTCTACTGATTTCTTTGCTGGATGGTGACTTAACTAAACTGTTTAATTATTCCAAATGTTTTGTTTCTCATATGTTAAATTGGCATTTGGTCTGAATTATACTTTGTAGTGTTTATATTCAATGAGCTTTTGAAGGGTCATATTAAAAATGGCTCTTAGAACACCTTAAATCATATTAGAAAGTATGTAGGTTACAAGGGAAAATGTTTGAAAAGCAACAGGCCTGATGTTTGTTGAATAGGTTAAAATTGATCTTTTTTTAGTTAAACGAAAGTATAATATATTTAAAATAAGACTCACTGAGAACAAAGAAAAAAATTGTGATGTCAGCTATGTAACCATAAATCTCTCTCTTTTTTTTCCAAGAATGACATGAGTCACCAACTGATTCTGTGACCAAAAAGTCATAGAGGAAATTCTGAAAGAGAAGCTACATTAAGGGAACTGAAACAATCATCAAAGAAATAAAGACACACAAACTAATTTTTCATAAGCCAAATCACCATATATTTAGTTGCCTTAATTTTACTGCTTTATTTCATGGATAGATTTTGGGGGAAATATCATCTATTGAAATGTAGGTGGTAATTGTTAGAGATTATTAATAAGTAATGTGAAGTCATAAAGTCATAATCTTGAAAGAGATAGAGGTTTTGAAGGCTGCTTGTTCCTGATGCCCAGCAGGAAATATGCTTGAGTGTTTATGTACCCACTGAGTGGCAGCCTAACTTGTTAATCATTATACCCAGGGACTGGACTCATGTCAGTATCTTTGACTGCTGTATGTTTCAGTTCTGAGGACTGCTCATGTATTTTCAGGCAGAAGAACATTTTATTTTGAGAGATTACTTTATGGACATTTTACAAATGACATTTCTGTTTGGCTTACTTTGCAGTATGTCTGCCTCCCCTTCATTTTATATCCCATTTGTTGCCAATGATGCTTACGGAATAATGCCCTTTGATAGGGTGACTACAGGCTTGTGTTTCAGACATTAACATGAATCCATGATTTGGGGTCCCAGTGCACTGTAAGCCCTCTATGTTGGGCTGTAAGAAACAATTCTGACTGTCACTGGAAAATTCTGTTTCATTTTAGCCAACTGCATATGGTTTGACCAGATCATGGTTACCTGGAGATCAAATATAATTCATGTATTTTAATACAAAAACAAAACACCATCTAAATAACATGCAGAGTAGAGTTGATTTCAGTTGCTTCCTCTTTCTAATTTCACATTATAATTGTAAGTGTTTAGCTATAGGAATGAAATAATATTTGATCATGTAAAATTTACTCCCATTATGTGCAGAAAGAATTAGAAGCATATGTGATAGATACATGTCGCTAGAGGATCAGAGTAATGTACTTTGTGCTTTCAGATTATGCTGAATGTGACCCTGTAATCTTAGTACTTCCAGGGGAGTAAAGTTACTTTATCTGCATTAAAACTAGTCAGTGTAAGTTAAATCTTGAAATAGTGATGCATTCTTGTGTATTTGAACTCTCAAAGTTAAGTGTCTTTGTAATTTTTTCAGTTTTTACTGCAGCAACTTTTCTTTGTGAGAAATACAATCTTATGTTTTCTCCCACACTCTTACCTGTGACATTCCATTAAATAGAATATTCATCACATATCATGAGTAAAATGCTCAGGTCTTCTATTAATCATTTACTATGGTGAGTATAGAACTGAATAGAACTTGTGATTGTTCTATCCAATAACAGAGGCCTACATTCTTTAAAAAATGTATTTGACATAGGTCTCACTATGCAGCTCAGACTCCTAATGATCCTCCTTTTTTCAGCCTCCCCAACACTGGGATTACGCCAGTAAGAGTGCACCACCACACTTGGTCTGGGTGGCTGGCTCAGTGTGCCCAGGGTTGGGGCCGGTGCTACATGTAGTATTGGGGATTGAACCCCAGTCCCTGCGCTGGATAAGCAGGTTCTTAGGAGGCTGAATCATCTTGCCAGAAGGTGTGCATGTGTTTTGAAGCAATTGTCCAGCAACTTTCTAAAGAGAGGGGGATTTCTACCTGACCTCCGGGAAGGAGCCCTCTCTACTTGGGTTGCATGGGTGGTATGTTTGGGAAAGCATGTGTCCACCACTGAAAGGTGTCTTTACATCTTGGTCTTCTGTAGACTTTGCTCCATCATTTCTCAAATATCAAACGGGGAGTAAATGGGTAGAATTACTCTCTGCTGAAAGGTAGAGAATCCTCAGGACACATAATGCAAAGTGAAGAAATTTGTTATTGTCTGATTTGTTTCTTCAGCTGTCACACAATCACAATAGAAAGCACTTCAAGCATAATGTTATCGTCTTTGTGTTACAAAAATTTTGGCCAACCTCAGTGTATTGCTTAATTATTTTGTTCGCTAAAATTTTGTCACCCTTATAGCTTTCTATCATAAATTACCCAATTTCAGCTTTTGGTTCTTTAAAAAAAAATAAGTAGAAAAAATTGGCAGCTTACGTTGTGCCAAAGAAGGTGATGGATAGAATGGAAAACATTAAGTGGAGGAGGGAGATGGGCATTCTAAGGAGTGTGAAGAGTGATGCTATGTTTGTAAGCAGAGTGTTCAGGAAGGATTAACTGCAGTTTAACAATTAAATGCATGAAAAGTTGCTAATATGTAGGTAAAAGTACAAAAGAAAACATCTGAGGATGTGTTCCTGTGAAACATTTGTTACTTGTAAACTCTGACCAGGTGCATTGGAAGACCACAATTTTCTGGAAAAACATTTAGTGTTTCTTCAGGAGACAGCATTGATATACTTCTCAATTACCTTAGAAGGCATGATAAAATTACAATTATTCATCAGTTTCATCCTAGCCAATAAAGGAAATATATCAGATGTCTTCAATTTTAGCAAACTAGACTGATGTCACTTTTACTATTTTTGTAGCAACCACCTTTTTTTGTGCGGTGCCAAAAGGGATACAAAATACGTAAAATCCAATAGCAGATGGAAGTGGGAACATACTATTTTTAGAAATATTTGTAATTATTCTGTATCATTTTTAATTAATTAATTTTCTAAACATGTAAAGGTCAGTCATTCAAAATCCAAATTCAATTTCTTACTTGCATATTTGAGTAAATATTCAGGTAGCCCACTTTATTTTTTTAAAAGACACTTTTATAAACCTTATTGTTTTCATTTTTACTAAGCAACTAACAAAATTCAGAGTACCAAACCGAATCTAAAGCAATAAAATATTTCCATATATCGCTTTTCACTACCATACACATACTTATTTTAATTTTTTTTAAATCTTTGTCACTTGGCAAGGCAACAGAAAGGGGATCATTTATGTTAAATACAAAGTCATCTTTGTAACAGGAACATACCAAATACATTTTGAGATTGTAGTGGATGTTCCTGGAATAGATTAGCTCACAGCTGGCTTTATTTAGGTCACTGTCCTCTGCACTCTTGCTGAAAGCCAAGTTACCATCCAGGGAAAAGGATGCAATAAAAAGCCTCTTTGCCTACTTTTTGGTTGTTGAATGATGTTCCCCGAAGCGGCTCACATACGGAGCGGTCTTCTTCATTCTCCCTGAATGTGGGTAGGAGAGTAAATTACTTTGCTTTTGTTTGTTGTCTTAACTCGCTTATTCTTGTTGCTGGGACACGATACTCAAGCCCCACAACTTAAAGAAGGAAAGAATATTTGGGCTCAGAAGTTTTATAGTGTTTGCTTTGTAGTCAGCTGAATCCAAGACAGGAGTAGGACGGAGGCGCTGGTGGGGGGAAGCTGCTCCAGTCATGGAAATCAGGAAGCAGAGAGCTGCGGGAGGAGCCAGGAGGTGCTTCCTTCCAGGCCACGCCCCTATTGACTCTCCATCTTCCTCCAGCAGGCTCCTCCTGCTAACAACACTATTAGGTGTGAATTTATCAGTGGATTAATCTTCATCCTACACTGATGAGTACAGTGCCCCCCACCCTCAATCCAATCACTTCCAAAAGTCCAGCCTCTGAGCTGGGCACATGAGGCTTTGCTGGGACATTCCAGATTCCAGTGCCAACATCTGTATTCAAGGATGGCACGACTTGCGGTTTTAAAAACTTCCTGTCTTACTGCAGCTCACTTTAGGAATGCGTGGCAGCGGAGATCTGAGCTTGCAGTGCTTACAGTTGTTCGATAACTCTCTGTCCACCACTTTCCACTTTCTTCTTTGTCCCTTTTCCCTAAATACAACGTTGGTTCATATTTATCACTTGAGAAATATGACCCTGCTTTTCCATTCTGTAGGGAAATCTTGATTTGTCTATTATTTAAGAAAATTCCTTTCTCCTTAACCCCAACTTGCTTACATGCCCAAATTCTGTTCAGTGAGGTCAGAGTGCAAATCTGTTGAGCATTTCTGTGGATGTCTTCTAATTATTAAAAGGAGTTTTCTGGCTTTATTCCTTTGGAAGTTGTCTTACCAGGACACTGTGTCTGGTACTGCTTCAGATACATTGTAGACACAAGGTTTTTAATTCAGGAAAAGACCAGTTTGAGGATGGCAAAATGAAGACATGGAATGAACTTGAATCTTCTTACTATTTTTTAGTAATTGATTTAAGACTGTGTCTGTCTTCCTTCTGCATGTCTTGTTTATTCACTAACCAAAATGATCCTTCAGGGCTGGCTACATACCAATAGTTAGGAGCTTGTGGGTTAGCTCAGTTGTTTAAGCGCTTGCTGGGGCAAATTCTGTCAGGCACAAGGGACCGCAGTTCAATCCCCAGCTCCCCATACCTTACTAGACCCACTCTTAAGGCAGCCTGAGCCAGCCAGAAAAAGAAAAAAAAATCCTTCTCGTACCAATAGCCATACTATGTGCTGGGGATATTGAAAAAATAAGAAAAATGCTCATACAAGAAGCTTACATTCAAGTTGAAAGGGCCAGATATCTAACAGAATAAATTACTAAATTATATGGTAGATATGAAAGTAGTGTTAGCAGAGAAGACCCAACTGAGTGGTTGACATTTGCCCAATACAGGGGGTGTGAGATCGTAGGACATCCTGGTGTGTTTCAATACACTGGCCCCAATATCTACAGTCAAGGCATGCCTACTGATGCTACAGCCATTGCTTGGATCTTCATAGGTACTAGTAACTCCCTGCTTTTGAGTGTGTTTCCTTGTATTTCTTGAGATCTGGTCTTGTTGCCAATGCATATGATTTATCTGTTAACACTGACTAATTATGTCCTGCAACAAATGCCCTGCTTTCCTCTATTCTGATAACTGCTTCCTACCCTGAATGTTCATTTTTTTGTTAGAGTGGAGAGAGAAAGGAATTACAGGTGGATGTTGAAGTCTGTGAATAGCACCTTACCTATACCATGTTTACTAAAGCAGTGGTCTGTAACGTTGATGAAGTACTTACCATGCTCCACCTAATAGTTCAAGCTCTTTGAATTGATTCTGTTTCTTTATCCCCTCAGTGATTCTAGGGGAGATTATATAATTTTATTATCTTTTCTTGGGAGTTAAACATAGCAGTGCATTTGCATTGACTATAACCCTTGCCCTTTTTTATTTTTTATTTTGGGACAGGGTGTTGCTAAATTGTCAAGTTGCTCAACCTGGCCTTAAACTTTTGATCCTCTTGCCTCAGCCTCTCAGCGTGCAGGGATCACAGGCATGTGCTGCCACGCCTGGCTAGTGTTTTTAACTTTAGAGCACCAAAGGCAACAAAAGGCTAACTTTGCAAAGGTCACAGAGTATGTGGTGGAACATCAATTAATAGGATGAATTAGAATTCAGAGCCTTTCAAATTATATCTGAGATAACAACCTTTCTTTTTTATGTGAAACTTAACACTGCCGTATATAGGCATTCGACTGCTTTGAAACCTGTTGAATTTGGCACCCGATGCATTTTGATCTGAACATTTTGTCCCAGTACTTGTCATTTGTTTGGTACTGAATGCATAATCTAGAACTTGTCAGTGAGAATTCCCTTGTGACTCATAACCCTTTCCACCCAGAACAATTTGTTTTGTAATCACTGTTTTTGATACTCATCCTACCTCCTGAGCCAATTAACAAGGAATGCAAAAAGACCACAATAACTTTTATAAATTTTATGAAAGAACAAACTATAATTTATTGAGTGGTTGAAAAGCCAGTGTAAACAATGAGAAATCAATATTCTTTAGAATAATGAAATACCTATGTCATCTTCAAGGCTGGTTGTGTCAAAACAGGATACAAGTTCAACTGAAGCATATTATGATAAAATACTGGTATACAAGTAGTGGGAATATAAATTAGTGAATCTATTATGGAAAACAATGGGGACAACCTACAGAAATTAATTTTACTTGTAATTTCCCCACCCTAGATTGCCCAACAAATGAAAGTCACTGATGATCCAGTCTATTTTCAGGTCTTGGCCCAACATCTGCTATCTCTAGGTACACTAGACACTTTCCTTGCCAATACTTGGAGCCTGTAGGGATGAAACACTTGGTGCTCTAAGAATAGAAATATCTGTGTTCCAGAAATCCCTCTACTGATTATATTAAAAAAGAAAAGAAATTAGTGTGTCAAGGAGACACTGCCCATATTTACTGCAGCCCTATTCATAATAACCAGGATGGTTATCATGGGAACAACTTAAGTGTCCATCAATTACCAAATGACGCACAATGAAATACTGTTGCACTGTATAAAGAATTAGATCCTGAATTTGCAAAAACTTGAAAGAAATTAGAGATCATTACAAAAAGTGAGGTGAATAACTT
The DNA here is from genome assembly GCF_000260255.1 of Octodon degus. Lineage (NCBI taxonomy): Eukaryota > Metazoa > Chordata > Mammalia > Rodentia > Octodontidae > Octodon > Octodon degus. The sequence continues at coordinate 6,612,079 of NW_004524591.1, forward strand.
ATAGAAAGAAAGACTATGTTCGCTCTTGTGCAGAGAATGCAAATGTTGGTCTCGTAGAAGTTAAGAACTGAATGACTGGTACTAGGAACTAGGGAAAATAGAGTGGAGGAGAAACAGGAAAGGCGGATCAATAGGTGAGCAACAGGAACAAGTCAGAGTCAGGTAAGAGGAACAAATTCCAGTGTGCTATTGCACAGGAGGGTTACTATAGATAACAATTGTGTGTGTGTATCTCAAAAAGCTAGAAGAAAGGATTTTAAGTATTTCCCACACAAAGAAATGATAAATGTCTCAATAAATAGACATTCACCCTCATTTAAATACCTCATTTAAGTGTGGCTATTAATATATGCAGTGTTAGTTTATCAATTAAAAATAAATTTGAATTACAAAATTCAATTCTTGCCTGTTATCCTAGCACTGGGGAGGAGGCTGAGGTTGGAGGATTGCTGTGAATTAGAGACCTGCCTGGGCTACAAAGTGAGCTCAAGGTCAGCCTGAACTGCATAGTGAGACCTTGTCTCAAAACAAAACAAACAAACAAACAAAAAAGATAGACAAAATTCAAGTTTTAGAAAATTGTTTACCAAACTTTATTCTTTTGAATTTAGATCAAAGGAACAATAAACTAATATTTATCCTGTTGTAGCTAAATTATATTATTGTGTCTATGTACTTTGATAAATTTATTGAGAAATAAAAACAATAAGCTATAACATATTTTTTTTAGTTTATATATTTTGTACAGGTCTCACTACACAGCTCTGACTCATAGTGATCCTCCTGTTTTCAGCCTCCCCAGCGCTGGGATTACAGGCATGCACCATCACACCCTTTGACCAAATTTATGTTTATCCAGTGTGTATCACATCAGCAATCATGTAGCTTCCAAGCACTGGTTGAAACTACCTGGCAAACTGACCATTAAAACTTCTATATAGAAATTAAGTCCACAGTATTCCAATTATAAGCACTCCAGGGTCAGCCTGATAGCTCATCAGACTAAACCACCTGCTTAGGCAGAGAGCAGTGGCTGGGGTTTGATCCCTGGCATTCCATGCCAGCCCTACCCCCTGGGCATCCTGAGATGGTGATTGAGACTGGGCCTGGGGGTGCATGCCTGTAATCCCAGCCCTTGGGAGGCTGTAAACAGGAGAATCACTATGAGTCCCATCTACTACTCTCATCTACTTGACAGTGGCAATCACTTCGAGTCTGATCTAGTGAGATCCTGTATCCCCTGTACTAAGTGCATTAAAAAAAAAGCTCTCCTGTATTTCTAACCAAGTATGTTATAGTGTGAGGTCATGGCCTATTCATCCATGACTGTGTAAGCCCTTAGTAGTGTATTAACAGCACTTTAACTATAAAATTTTGGTCTCTTTGGATAGCTATACAGTCCTATACATATTTCAGATTTTATATTAATGCCAACCACATGCTAGGCAACATGGGAATAGATATGTGTCAGTACATTTAAATATTTTTCCTTTGGGTAGATTTTATTCTTTTCATACAGTACAGTCCTCTTTTAGGTTAAAAACTATTTGCCATTGTTTCACTTTAAAATTAGCACTACATAAATGATATAGCATTATTGTTTCCAACCTCACAAAAAATAGCCAGTATTTTGCCTTAACATTAAGCCAAATGCTACTATGGAAAAGTTAGAGTGGCAATGGCTTTGCAGATAACAATTTAGTCATTAGGAATAAGTTCTGCGTTTAAAAAAATACATTCCTATTATTTGGATGAAAATATGAGATTCTGAACTATGGAAAACTTAATAAGAGCCTACAATTAAATGTAAAATGTGCACTGTCAGGTATGTGAGAGCAGTTATTTTACCTGATATATGGGTACGTGTGTGCATTTTATCTTTGTGCCCTTGCTGAGCTTGCCGGTTGTGCTCATGCATGCTACCTTATAAAAATAACCATTGTCTTTCACATCAATACTTCGGAGACTTACTCTAGAAGACAGCTGCTCATAAGGCCTTCCAGAGAAATGGACTTCAGGTACTTGTTCCGTGCTTTTAAACCATGATCCAGACAAAGGGAATCATACTTGAGGAGGGGTGTGTGTGTGTGTGTGTGTGTGAGTGTGTGTGTGTGTGTGTGTGTGTGTGTGTGTGTGTGTGTGTGTGTTTCTACCTCTTCAGGTAAGAGTATCTAGAGCTTTGGTAAGAAGCTCAGTGTTGGTCAGACACCCATGAGAAGTGTAGAGTTACTATGTTGGCACTGACACAGGAGCATTCTCAGTGTGTTAATTATTGAGCTGCACCTACTGGGTTGATGATGACTTGAAAGGCTTGTACGACCTGTCTTAGTGTCTTCCCTAACATGTGTGCTTTCAAATAAAAGGAATGTAACATTTATTATAGTCAGCTCAAGAAAGTTCACCTGTAATCCATTATTCTTATGTTATTTCCTAACTGACTGCATGTGTGTGTGTGTGTGTGTGTGTGTGTGTGTGTGTGTGTGTAGATGCGTGCATATGCATCTGTTTATCCTTTAGCCCTCTCTGTAGGCCCTTTGGTGAAATCTGACAAACTGGACATAGAAGGTAAACTGTAAGGCTCTTAGTTTGCTGGCAGGATGCTTCTGTTCATATTTTCATAAGCATTTACAAATTGGCACTTATAGCTTTCTTTCTTTCTTTCTTTCTTTCTTTCTTTCTTTCTTTCTTTCTTCTTTCTTTCTTTCCTTCTTTTTTTCTTTCTTTCTTTTTTACCTAGCACTATGGATTGAACTCAGGGCCTTTACATGGAACTATATTTTTAGATCTTTTTTTTCTATTTTTTAAGTTGAGACAGGGTCTTGCTAAGTTGCTGAGTTATCCAAGCTGGGTTCGAACTTGTGATTCTCCTGCTTGTAGTCTTCTAGAATGCTGGGATTACGATGGTGCATGTGCTGCCATGCCCAACCTACATTTTCCTAAAATTTACTGAAAGTTTAAGTTCACAGATCTCAGATTATTTGAGGGAGATGAGACTGTAAGAAAAGATTTTAGAGTATTTTTGAGATCATCAATTCCAAACTACAACAAATACCAAAAACATTTGGGTTGGGCATCTAAACACAGGCAGGCACACCATGTGAGCACACACACACAGTCACAGCTAAGAGGGCACCCATACCTGCTGCCCATGTTTGCTAACTAATGAATGAATTTCTTACAGGAATAGAGAGTGTGATTCACATTTGAATCATCTACACTAAGATAAGGATCTGCAAAATCTCCTTTGTTTGGTCACTATCAAGAAGAAAAACTATTGCCTTAAGTCTTATAAGGATTTTATAATATCCCAATGGGTAAAAGCAATGAGAGCAGTTAATTTACTTCTAAATGTAAGTGTTCTCAAAATAAAGGGTCATGAGACCCAGTCCTAGCCCAGGTCCGGTGAGTGTG
>NW_004524591.1:6623824-6630185 GCF_000260255.1 Octodon degus
TTAAAAAAATAAAAAATAAAATAAAGGGTCATTTTCCAGAGGAATCAGCTCCCTGCCCTTTGCTTAGGGATTGGCTGGCTAGAAATTTCAACGCAGAACTCCCAGCCACAAGAGTTCACCTTGTAGATTTGCTGCATCCACTCTCTTGGCGGCAGCTTTGACCGTGTCCCTCCAGTAGTACCTGACACTTCTCATGATACTTTTTTCTGGCTCATCACAAAGGAAGAGTAGGCAGCACAGCAGCACACAGCACTAAAATGGGTAGGTTTCCTTCGGTTTGTCTCAGCCAAGCATCGTGTGACCTTCACAATCTGCTGTCATCTTGTGAGCCTTCTTGAATCAGAGCAGGTAGAGGAATTGTTATTTTAATCCTTTGGTTTTCTTGAGATTAATGTTCAAGAAATCACACTTAAAAACATACAGGAAAATAATATAGCCTAAGTCATGTAAAGCTTCATAGAATTTCGTTGGACAAAGTCAGTGTTGAATCTGCATTTGCATTTCAAGTGGCGTAAGCAGACAGCCTGCTTCCTAGCACATAATGGACTGTTACAGCATATCTGCTCAAGTGCTAGTGGTCACCAAAGACAGTCCTTTAGGTACCTATTACTAGTATGCACTTAACTTACCCTTGCCATTTCTATGCAAGAGAGCTCATTATACTACAAATACTTATTCCTGAGGTGCCATGGAAGGTCAATCACTCCACGACTCAGTAGTTGGCTTCTCGGCATGTATGGTATATTCACCACCCTGCTCCTCAGCTGCCTCCAGTGAGCCTGGTCTGAGGTGGCACAAGGTGACCTGGCTCGGATATAAGGGCTCACACACCTCCCAGATCCGTGTCTGCACAATCTGGGGCAGGTCCTACTTACCAGGGAGGCATGTGATAAAGGGCAGTGGGAAATATAGACAGGGTTAAGAGAAGCCACAGGGAGGCTTCATTATCTTCTCTTAGGGAACAATCTAAACACTTGCCTGCACTCACCCATGTAGATCCCACAGTCTGGAAAGGGATAGATTGGGTCAGGCAGAGAAAGAACACATGTTATCTATTCACTTATTGCAAGTAAATCCTTCTTGCTCTGGGTACTGTTCTATGTCCCAGGGATACAAGGGTGGCAAATCTGAGGATACACCCATGCAGTAGTTTAGTTTCATGCCCTTTTTCTATCTTTTCTGTAGATACTGAAATGCAAAAGTAGGTTTGGAGGAAATGAGGTGGGGAATAGGGAAGGTGGAAAACAACACTGTCTGCTAAATGTAACAGGTGCCATACTGGGTGCCACACACAAATTATCTAAATTTGTCCTGTAGTGCTTTAAGGATGAGGTTAAAGAGTTGAGGGAGGGCCACAAACAATTACCAGGAGTTGTTAGATTCCAGGTGTTATGGTTTGTGTCTAGTTGTCCCCCCAAAGCTTATGCAGTCATGGGGCAGGGACTTCTAGAGTTTGTGATGAACTCATGATCCACTGGGATTATGGGTGATCCAAGGTTGAGATTATGGGTTTTAGTACTGCTGGGATTATGGGTGTGTGTACCTTCCCCAGCTGGAGGCGATAGCCTGAATACATTTTAAGGGAGAGAGACTTCCTCTCTGTGGACATTGTTGCTGCTACTCCTCCCTTGCCTCTGCTCTTTGTTGCCTCCATGAAAGGTTGCTCTCTGCCCTGTGCCCTCTGCCTTGGAGCCATCTGAGTATGGACTAGCTCAGCAACTGTGGGCTAACTAAGCCTTTATTCCCTAATTGAGTATCAAGTATTTGTCCCAGGAACAAGACTAGAGTAGCTGAGAAACCAGGAGTTTCTGGTTTTCCTTTATATCACACTGCCATATAAGTGGAAAACAAAAGCAGAAGGCACACATTTGAAAACCTTCTTCTTACATTTGCTTTAAAAGTTCCTAGACATTTTAAGTGTATATTCATTCAGTTTTTAAAATTAAAGTCATGATTATGCAGCATCTCAGATCTCATATTAGTTTAGTGGTTTAGTGAATGAAAAGAACAGGTATTTCTTTTCTGCTGTTTTATTTTTATTTATTTATTTTTATTAATTTCATATAGAAACAAATAGCAATGAGACAGTTTCAAAACCGATTAATGGGACAGTTTCAATAATTAATACATTGCATATTGTTGGCTTCATAGTGGTTATTCATAGTACAAGATGCAGACATGATATCCTGTCCAAATGCTATTAGTATGAATCTTTCTTCAGAATTAAGAGAAAGTAGCTGTATATCTATCCTAACTATTTTGTCTCTACAGATACAAAATGGTCCTTCATTTGTATCTCCTTTTTTTGTTTAGTTTTGTCAGAGAAGGGTATTCCATTGTCATTTAAATTCTGTAGGTGCTTGAATTCACCAAAGTAATCCAATATAGTCTAATAGTCCATAATAGTAGTGGGCTATCCGTAGGACTGGCAATGTCAGAAGTTGTTGATTTGAGCTTTTACAGCTCAGCATATTAATATGGCTTTACTTTTTTTACCTCCTTTTTATATTTTTCTGCTAGATAGTTAAGATCATGATAAAGCAAGACCTATATAACAGGAAATGTAACTTTTGTATCTGACAAGGTCAGTCATATCCCCTCAGGATTTACCCTGAAACTCTGTACTGCAGTTTGCAGATCCTTTGTCAGTGTCAGCCGTGTGGATGAATCACGGCCATTGCTTGACCAATTTGCTCTCTGTGAAAGCCTGAGAGAGTGTTTTCTATCTCAGTGAGTCTCCTTAGGCACATTGTACATTGTTGATCACTCGCCTCTGTGGCTCCATTAACAACTTAAGTTTTCAGACCAAAAATTAAAGGAAAAGAACTGCAAGGACAGCCAACATTTTGGCCCTAGCTATTCAAGGTTAGTGAGGACCCAGGACATAAGGCAACCTGTACTGTAACGTCCTGTAACTCAGTGGTGTCCCAAATTTTCTGATAAAGAACAGGCATTTCTATTCTGTGAAAGAATCTTCATAATATATCCAACATGTTCTTTGGCAAAGGTTTTCACATCCCTTTTTACTTATGAAGAAAAAAACCTAATAATGTGGCAATATTGTTTGAAAGTTTTCACATCCTATTTCACAGAAGTTTTAGTCTAAGTGTACAAAACTGATTTTCTTTTACAAGTTAAAATTAGGCCAATCATATGATATGACATATCTTTGCATTTTGAGTTTCTCCCCATGTGTCACCAGGAAAATAGCATCATTACATTGGTAACAATCTGCCTGGCTTTGCCTGTGAATGGCTGATATAAGATATAAGCCCCGTAGACAGGGGTCTTACATCTAATTTTACTTGAAATTTCCCCACCCCAGATTGCCCAACAAGTGAAAGTCACTGATGAACCAGTCTATTTTCAGGTCGTGGCCCAACATCTGCTATCTCTATGTACACTAGACCCTTTCCTTGCCAATGCTCGGAGCCTGTAGGGATAAAACACTTGGTGTTCAAAAGCTGCTCCTGTGTCAGAGTCAAATCAGAATATCTTTTTTGAGTACAACAAAGAAATGTTGTTGCTCTGCCAATGACCTGCCTAGGAAGTTATACACATAATCTTGTGGGTTTTCACCCGCTTGCTATGTGTTCCAGATGAGGCTAGCAAGGCTGCAACAACAGCTGAGTCCGTGGAAGAGACACAATATTCACTCAGATCACCTCTCCCTTCCAGCAACCATGGATTTCTGTTATGGACTCATCATTCTCCCTTTCCTATCAGACAGTAATCTCCTGTCATTGCCCCATCTGTGTGCAAACAGGCTTCTGCAGGGTGCACCCTCAAATTGTCCTACACATGCCCAAGCCAGTGTAGTATATTCTTCAACTCAAGTTAGCCCACACAGTTCTGTATATTATCAACTGGAAACTGAACATTGCAAACATTACTGTATTTCCTTTTCACAACTCTTCCATTAGAAAAGAATACTATCTCTATGAGTCAGCTGAAGGTAGAAGAGGATAAGTGATTTGTTTAAAGGTATGGAGAAGACAAATGACAGAGATAAACATTCAAAACTTAAGAATCCAAGTTCAAATCTCCTTCCACTATGACACTATCTTCTAGTTAAGATAAACCAAGCCCAATAAACAACTTGTACCTTTTCTAAAAAACATATCTAGAAAGCCTCATCCTTATATGCCATAGAAATAACCTAGAAAGCCAAAATTTAGACACAGTTGTGCTCAGTTATACCGCAAAGACCAATTGTTCTAATTTTGACCTTTTGGATTGTAGTCACATAGCAGAAAAGCTATCTAATTTGAAAGAAAGTATTAATTTCATTGAGCTCAATTGTAAATATCAATAATTTTTTTCAAGTTATGAAGTCAGAGTTCTTCTAGGCCCCTGGATTATAGTAATATTTTATACGCGTATCACACTATTTGCGAAATATGTTAAGAGACTAAGTTTCTTAAAACAAAAAAATTGAAAGTATTTCCACTTTCTTTTTAATGAACAATTAAAAAATGTGGAGAGTGGGGTTGTGGAGTTATATAGCAATCAATTACATATTCCTGTTATGAAATACAAAGCCAAGATAGTACTGTACCTGTCTCCAATTACACATTGTATGTGATGCCAAGTATTTCTCTCTCAGTGCTTACATATATACACATGCCATGTGGGTTAGCATTTGAATAAATATTTTATGTGGGTGGTCTGAGACCAGCTAGCATAAACTGCTTATTCAAATAAACTTATTGGTTTTCTCTCTGAGACTATGCCAGGAGGAGAAGCTAATAACTGTCTTGAGAGGCTTTCATTTCCTGGTGCTCATCACCAACGCAGTAAACTATTTGAGTAGGAACTATTTTAGTATGAAAGAGACTGCAGTACAAATGTAAAGGCATATGCTAAAGGTTAAAATCATATATCTAATTTCAGAATGAGAAATAGTATATGATAGCTCAAAGTTATGCACAATATTTTTATACTAAATATACACGTGCACATAAGTATATGATCCGACTTTTGTAACAGAAGTGCAAATTCACATCTTGCCTTTTCCTGCTCTTCCCATATATGCTACCTACATCGTGGGTAGGTTTCTTGGACCTTGTGCACTCCTTTCTGTCTTTTCCAGTTTATAGGAATTTGGTACTTCACCTCACAGGTCTTCTCTATAGAGGATTTCTGTAGTAAAATCATAGAGTGGCATTCTCTCAAAAGGATGCTAAAGCAGGCGATTGTTGTATAATGTATAAAAATTTGTCAAAGTACAATCCATTTAATCCCGGTGATAGTATCTGGTAAATAGATACTAGAGTTCAAGTTTAATTACTAAAGTTCAAATTTGATTCCCGGTACAAAAAAAACCAAAACCAAAACAAAACAAAACAAAAAACCTAAACTAAATTTCAAATTCATGCCATAAAGCATGCTTGCAATTCTAGGATCTGCTATGGTAATAAAACGTACAATGAACTTTATAGTTTAAAAATATTCGCACACATTTTATATGAATGAAATTAATCTATACTTATTATTATTATTATTATTATTTTGTATTTTTTAGTAATATCTATAGGGTCTACAAGGTCTCACTACGTAGATCAGATCTGTAGTAATCCTCCTGTTTTTAGCCTCCCAAGCACTGGGATTACATGTATGCACCACCATGCCCTGTCTCAATCACTGTCTCAGTGTGCCCCGGGGCAGGGCTGGCACGGTGCACTGGGGATGGAACCCTGGCTGCTGCATCTGCCTAAGCAGGCACTTTAATCCGCTGAGCTATTTGGCCAGCTCTGAAATTAACCTATATTTAATGCATTTATGCTGAAGATTGAAATTTTTTGAGTTTTGGCATGAAATTCATATATGTTACCTAGAAAAATGTAGAGAACAAGGATTTGAAGAGAACACATTTTATTATGTTCTGCATTATGGGCATTCCAAAAAAGGACCACTAAGCAGTGAATGGTTAGTGCATGACATACTCATATGACATTAGTTGAGGTATTATATGTAAAATTAGTTGCTGCATATTTCCTATTTTATCTTTTTTTCCTGTTTCATGAAAGACACCTTTTATAGATGTTTTAAGATCAAAGATGAAAAATGTGACTGTCTAGGTATTGCTAGATCATTATGCAAAGATATGCATAGATTAAAGGTATAAACTAGATACCAACTACTTTGAGGTGAATTAATATCCAGTATTTGTATTATTACACAGTTTATCATTTTTTGTTGTAGATGATTATTTAATCACACCTTATATGGTATGATATTCAGATTGAATTCACATTCTGAAAGAAGTATATTTACTTAACCTGTTGGCTGCATATACATGACCTAAAATGAAGGAAAAATGATTGTGTACTAAAAACAAAGGCTGGGGCTGGGGAGATAG
>NW_004524591.1:6630285-6646386 GCF_000260255.1 Octodon degus
AAAAAAAAAAAAAAAAAAAAAAAAAAAAAAAAAAAAAAAAATGCTGGCAGGTAAGGTGTCTTCCATCTCCACATAGAAATGCTAGATAAAGGCCAGCCAAATAGCACAGTGGATTAAAGCACCTATGAGCAAATACAGGGGCCAGGGGCTCGATCCTTGGGCCTGCCATGCCTGCCCTGCTCCCAGGGCACAGTGAGAAGGCAATTGAGACTGGGTGCAGGGGTGTGCGCCTGTAACCCCAACTCTTGGGAGGCTGTAAACAGGCAGATCACTACTAGTCCGGTCTAGTAGTGAGACCCTGAACACCCTGTAGACCCTTCCCTAAAATACGAAAAATAAAAAGAAAGAAATAAAAGAATGCCAGATAGCTACTAAAGTTCAGGACTTCTTGCTGTAGGATAGACACTAGTAGGGAAGCAGCGGCTGAGTCAGAGAGTACAGCTCTCTTTACACTTGGATAAGGTATGTGAGAGAATCTCAGCAGTGGAACCACAAATACAAGTATGGTCAAGAATGTTGTGCTCCTGGGATTTCTACACCTCTTGCCTCCTCAATGCAGGGTAAGGCCCCCGGTGATGCCAGAGCCACGAGATTGCAGTCAGCTGGATCTCTCAGTTATCCTGCTGCTACGGTGGTTAATGAAGCTAGTTATGTAAGTTTTATTTCACTTAAAAATTATTTATCTATTTATTTTCTGATACCAGGGATCAAACTCAGGATCACTTTTTAAAGAAGTGGTAAGTAGCAAGGTTTTTGTCCTTGATACAGTTTATAGATAGAGCTTTGTAGTTAATTGTGTATTATTTCACTTTGCTTTGAATTGAGCAAACACAACTTTGCTCCAAATAATATCACTAACCACAAATGTACTCTACAAGCAAGTTGAAATTTGGGGAAAATCTCTATAGTGCATCTTTTTGTCTTATTTTATTTTATTAATTAATTTTAATGAGAAAAAGGATAAAATAGCAATGAGACATTTTTCAAAACAGGTTAGTAGGACAGTTACAATAGTTAATAGATGGCATATTGTTGTCTTCATAGTAGTTATTCAGAGGACAACATGCAGACATGATATCTTTATTATTTTGTTCTGTATTCTAGGGTAGGGTCCACAGAGTGTTCAGGGTCTCACTACTAGATAAGACTCACAGTAATCCACCTGTTTATAGCCTCCCAAGTGCTGGGATTACAGGTGTGTGCCACCATGCCCAATCTCAACTGCCATCTCAGTGCACCCTGGGAATGGGGCCTGCACAGCAGGCCTGGGGATCAAACCCCTTTAATCTGCTGAGCTATTTGGCCAGCCCTCCTGGTGAGAAAGATTTTTGGGGGGAGAAGGGGCTGGCTCAGGTTGCCTTAATGGCAGGTGTGGTGTGGGATGTGGAGCTAGGAATCGAACCGCGGTCCCGCAAGCCTGACTGGGTTTGTCCAGGCAGCTGCTAAAACAGCTGAGCTAACTGGCAAGCCCAACAGGCATGATATCTTGTCTAACCAATATTAGTAGAAAACTTTCTTCTCAATGAACTAAGAGAAAGTAGCTGTATATCTATCCAATCATTCATAGATAGATAGATAGATAGATAGATAGATAGATAGATAGATAGATAGATAGATAGATAGCAAAATCTTGGAAACAACCAAAATGCCTATCACTTGAGAAATGAACGAAAAAGATGTGTTTTTATACAATGGAGTATTACTCAACTATAAAGAAAAATAAACTCGAAACCTTCACAGGTAAGTGGATGCAACCTGAAGCTATACTCATAAGTGAAATAAACCAGACACGTGTGTGTAAATATCGCCCTGTCTCCTTAGTGTCAGAACTCTATATGGTATCTTAACTAATCATTCTATCAACAAATAGACAATTTTATAAAATTACAGTATACACTGTCATGATTTCATGACTAAGTCGAGCTAATTATCATATCCATCAATTCATGTGTTTAATATTTTTGTGATGAAAACAATTAAGTTCTCTTAGTAATATTTGAATAATTCTATATTAGTATTACAGTCACCAGGCTGTACAGTAGAACTAATTCCTCTTGTGCAACTGAATGAAGCCTTAACAACATATTCCCTTTTCCTGTCCGAGGACCCCACTCTTGGTCTGTTGCTGATCACAGGTGCAAATGTTTTGGATTCCACATATTCAGTGAATATGAAATACTTACTTTTCTGTTTTTAAAGGCTACAAATTATTTTCTACAAAAGATAGAAAAAATATTAGAAACCATATAAGATTTCACTAAATAAGATAGTAGGAATTCAACCACAATGCTATCTTCAAATCAGTTGTTCAGACTACCAGATATAAATGTGTAAGATTCATTTAAAGAAAAAAACAAAACAATAACAAAGAAATTATAAGACATTCAGAAGAGGAGAAAAAAATCAGAGAAAAAATGTTTTCAATAAATTAAAAAAAAATTTAAGTATTAACTGCTCCTTTCAAAAGACCAGGAGAAATCAACAATACAATCATTCAAACTATTCTGCATATATACTTATATAATTTTCTTTCATTTGTCTTTTTCCTCATCCCAGTTTTTCCTTCCCACAATTTCTTTCCCTTTCACAGTATCTGTTGTGCCTTTTAGATTTTCATTACTATTTGTGGTTCTCAGACTAGCAAGCTAATATGATGTTTGCACACGTGGATGTGATATTTCGCTTACCAATATAGTCCCTCGCTACATCCATTTATCTACAGAAGTCTCAAATCTACCTTTTTTATAGCTGAATAATTCTTTATTGTGTGCACCCACCTTTAGAGCAACACAATCTGTCATAGTTAAATCTTGAAAACAACCCAAATGCCCATCAACTGAGGAATAGATAATAAAGATATGGTATTTTTACACAATGGAGCATTATTCATCTATAAGAGAGATACCTACTCTTTTTGGTCCTGGCTACCTTAGCTAAACATGATATCCTCCGACTTGTCCATGCTGTGACAATAGAATTCTCTTTCATTTCAGAAGCTGCATGGGATCCCATGATGTTTGTGTTTTGCATTTTCCTTATCTGTTCATCCATTCAGGGACCCTGATTTAGATTCCATAGCTTAGGTTTTATAAATAATGCTGCAACGAACTTGGGAGCACATATATCTCTCCAACATAGCGTGTTTCACAGCGGCTGTACTAACTTACTGTTCTGCCAGCAGCGTTCTCTTTGTCCTTACTCATACATATTTAATTTTGTCTTGTTTCTGGTAAAAGTCAGTTTTAAAGATGTAAGGTAATATCTCATTTGCATTTCCCTGATGTTTATTGAAGACTTTTTCATACACCTGTTGGCCTTTTATGTTTTCTTTTGAGAAATATCTGTTTAGGTACTTGTCCTATTTTTTTAAATCAAGTTATTTGCTTTCTTGTTATTGAGTTACTTGAGCTCCTTACACACTTTCCATATTAATTCTCCCTTATTGGGTGTATACATTGCAAATATTTTCCCCCATCCCATAGGTTGACTCATTTTGTTATTTCCTCAGTTTTGCAGAAGCTTTTTAGTTTCATGCAATCCCCTTGTCTATTTTTGTTTTTGTTGTGTGTTTTGTGGGTCACTGGCTACATGTGACAAGTAACATCAGCATCTCTGTTTATGTGTGGATTCAAGTCACATGCATGCAGTCTTGGTGGCCAGGGGCCTGGATCCAGAGGTGAAGATCTGGCTAAGCATTTCCTGTCTGTGAGACTCAAACAACTTAACTCCCTCAGTCCTAGTTTCCAGAATTGCACAATACACAGGCCATAAGATTTTCATGAAATTAAAATGAGATAATTATTTGAAACTATCTCTTAATTTGTAAACCAAAATTCAATTATTTTTTTTGTGATTATTTACAGCACTTTTCATGTCATGGAATGAAACCTTACAGGAAAGTTTAAATTGAGTAGAAATTACTTTATGCAATACCTCCTGAGTATACAAAGATTTAAAAATAGTTGTGTTTCTCTGAGCAGTGAGTAAAGGCAAAGGCAAGTTAGTCACTGGACGTCACCCGTACAGTCCTCTCTTGTAGGTCAAGTTGGAGACATCTTAATGGAGAAAAGATATCATTTATTTACAAATACTTCAGCTCACTGCAGAGGCCCAGCCTAGTTAACTAGACTCAAAGCTTTCTGAGGTCACTGTGCATAGGAAAAAAATTAAGTAATTGTCAGAATTAATCATGCTGACGCCTGTTTGTCTGATGGCTTTTAGAATATTGTGGGAAGCTAGCAGCAATGAAATTTGGCAGTCAACTTGGAGTGTGTGTGTGTGTGTGTGTGTGTGTGTGTGTGTGTGGTGTTTTATAAAATGTGACCTTTAAATTTTCATGAGCTAGCCAGATAGCTCAGTAGATTAAAGTGCCTGTTTAGGCAGATACAGGGACCTAGATTCAATTCCCCGCATGCCATGCTGGCCTTGCCCCTGGGGTATGCTGAGACAGCAATTGAGACTAGGTATGGTGGCACTTGCCTGTAATCCCAGAATTTGGGAGACTGAAAACAGTAGAATCACTATGAGTCTAATCTGGGTACTTAGAACCTGTACTAAATACAAACTAATTAATTAATTTTCAGTGAAGTTTTGGTCCTAACCCCATTCTTTGGAGTTCTGGACAAACCAAGTTTTCAAATACAATAAATAAATAAATAAATAAGCTGAATGCCAGTTTATGAAAAGGGAATCATGGTTAATGTAACATTCACACACGATGTGAAATTTGATAAAATTGTCGATTATAGAATAGCTATATTACATAGCTCACAAGTAGTGATATTTTGTACTAGAAGTTAAATAAAAGGCATACAACTTTGGATTCTCTAAGTGAATACACAGTGGAACTCAGGGATTGAATAGAAGCTAAGCCTTACTCTATGGGAGAACTTCAAGAAAGAAGCGCTTTCAGGGTGTCTTCGGCAATTGGAAGAGAGGGTTCCGCGCTGTCAGCTGTACAGAGCAACAGAGGGTTTCTACTTTTAAAAGTACAGGCTATTGAAAAGGGGAACAAGTATTAGAACTATAGTCATCAGTAGGAACCCGTGATGTCCCGGCTGTACAGTGAATTCTCATTTAACCTCAGTTAAGTGACAACAATGATCTAAGTCTACAGATTGACAACTAAGTAAGCAAATGAAGAGATCTCATACGTTTTTTGGAGGACTGTTTCTGATCATCTGTTTCTAGGGAATCTAGAATAAAGGCTTACAATCTAATATTTGAAAGAGAATCTTTTAGAAAAATTGTTATACAAGTGAAAGAAGTCTGACAAGGATTTATATATGCTCCATAGTCCTTAGAAGGTTCTTTATATTTCCATAATTTTTAAACAGTCTTATTGCCTTCTTTCATGAAAACTCAGAGACTATAAAGAACTTACTATACTTATTGCTAAGCACTGTAAAACAATAGGTTTGGATAGAAAACATCAGAACATAGCCACTCAGTTCTCTGCAATGACTTAAGTTCGTCAAGTTCTTTACTTGTCTCCCTTTGTTTAAATATTTTGCTTTCTTCTTATTGTTTGTTCCCAATTTTAGATCCCTCAGTCATTCTTATGGCATTTCTCTGAACTGAGTTCAGAGCCTCAAATTTTTCGTAAATTATTTAAAAACAACAGACTCTTTTAGTAATTGTGATTATAGGATGTTTTGTTTTACTTTAACAATAATTTTGGTTACTAAATACTATGAATTTTCTGAAATTTTTGTTAAAATCAGAAAGTTATGCATACCATTCTAACTGGAACTCAGTGGAAATACAAGAGATTTTAGTAATAAATTAGTAATAAAATAATTTATCCTTTGGACACAATAATGAAATATTGCTATTTATCTAATTATATATTTAAGAGTAATTTTGTTTAGGTAGTGACACATTCTTCACACGTTTACTCATCTTTTTGTATGATAATAAATTGACCTTCCCCAAAAATGTTATTCAGTTAAATTGATGGAACAAGTCATGTAGCTGTAAACACAGGCTTCAGAATTTAACAGTGGATACAAATAGCATGGTTGTCATCTCTAATTCATTTTGAATGACTGACTTCTATTGAAGGTGTTCTTGTACGCAATGTCACATCCCACTGTTGTATAAAAATAGGCACTTCATTTCTTTGGGACATATTGTTCAGACCTCAAAAGTTTTCAATTTTGGAATCACACTATATATACCATATATTTATATATGATGTATTGCTGACTTTAAATCATGGCTTTTAAAAAATTATAGGAAATGCTGTTGCCTTAAAGGAAAAGGAGAATAGAAATGAGGAAGGAATAGATGGGAGCCTATATAAGACATTGATTTTTCACATGCTTGCCACATATGGCCTGAAGGAAATTCTGCACAATGTATCCTATAATTTTATGTACTTTTTTAGTTGCAAGTGAGTATCAGAAGCAATTGAGTAGGAGGACGTTCGTTCTCTAGGGATGGAGAGACATTCTGTTTAAGGACTTTAAAAAATGCTTCCTCCAGCTGTGTCTTCCTCATTAATAATGATTTTTTTTCTTACAAGTTTCCCTTTGATTTTATAAATTAACCTGGTTCTGCTGTGAATGCTCAGTGCTTTTGTCCTTTAATAAGCTTATCATACATTTTCACCACACTCCCTTTTTCTGTGTGTTAACGTCCCTTCTTCATGGTTATTACAATTACCTCGAAGTAGACACATTTCAGTAGCTTCACATGCAGTCAATGAATGAAAACTTAGACCTTCATTGTCAATGTTAAAGTCAATACTCCTATCTCACTACTTGACTCTCAAGATGTATCTTTTCCATATGTAGAGAGCTCATGCATCGTTTCTTTTTCTCTCACTTGACCCACGAACTCGTTCAAAGTCAGCAACTAGTTTGTGTTCATTGCTGAATACGGTTGCAGGCCAGTTTTCAGTTCATCATGACAAATCTTTGCTTGTTTCATGAGCAGCCTACTATACTATAAGTGACCTGTTCACTTTGACACACTTGGTTCCACTTTCTTAATGCATGGTTGAGATCTTTCTTCTAGCTTTAGGCAGTGTTTCTCTATTTTTCATTAACGCTGTCCATTGCTTTCAATACTGAACTTCAACAGTTTGTCATTTGTTCAGGTCCTGTTGTTTCTTCCTTTCTAATGTCATTGAAAGACTTCTAGTATGGTTCTAGCTTACTTATCTTTTCAGATTCAGACCCTTTTAAATCTCTTGTCTGATGTTACGTTGACTTTCTGACCATCCTCTGTCTTTCAATCCTTGATCAATAATCTTTTGAGACATTAAGGTAAATTTTGCTTTTGTGCAAACATTTGAGGCCACTGCTTTTGATTTCACTAATCTAGTCTGCATTTATCTAACTTGATCATTTCAATGATGTTGTCTAAGTTTTCAAATGATGCATAATGTTTTAGAATTTTTTTTTTTCACTTAGTATTATTGTTTGTGTCTAGTTGTATCCCCAAAGCCTCATGTAATCATCACTTCTAGAGTTTGTAACTCATGATCCTCTGGGATTATGGGTATGAGTGCTGCTGGGATTATGGGTGTGAGTGCTGCTGGGATTATGGGTGTGAGTGCTACACCTAGCCTGGGGCAGGTAGCTTGAATGTAACTTAAGGGAGACAGACTTGCCATTGTTGCTGTTACTTCTCCCTTTGCTCTTGCTGATTTCTGCTGCCATGAACTGCTGCCCTCTGCCATGTGCCATTATGTCTTGGAACCAGGTGAGTATGGATCAAAACCTCCATTAACTGTGAGCTAAATAAACCTTTCTTTCCTTCATTTTGAATGTTGAGTATTTGTCCCAGCAATGAGAGAAGAGTAACCAAGACACTCAGCATAATTTTCTGCAGATTTATCTTAATCACTGTATGGATTATAATTTATTACTTGTTATTTCTGAGTGTTATTCCACACAGTTTGTTTACCCGCTCACCCCCTGAAGGACATCTTGGTTGTTTCTAGTTTGTGGTTACCACAAATAGCATTGCTATAAACATTTGTGTACAAGATTTGTGTGAACATAGGTCTTCGGTTCTCTGGGATAAGTCTCAGAACTGTAGTCACTGCTTTATAGGATAGCTGCATATTTATCTTTTATAAAAAATGTGCTATTATCTTCCAGAATAGCTTTACAATTCAACATTCTAAGCAGAAACATACAAGTGATTTGGTTTCTCCATATGCTCACTAACGTTTAGTGTTGTCACTATCTTTTGAATTACTCATCCTGATATATATGTTGGGCAATCTTTTGTCTTTAATTTGCACTTTCCTGAAGACTAGTGATGCTTATTATTTTGTCATGTTTTTGCCATCTATGAATCCACTTTACTAAAATATCTATTGTGTCTTCTGACAATGTTGTTATGTAGACTTGTTTGGAGTTTTGCTTTCCAGTTGAAAGAAGTCTTCCCTTTTTCTGCATGTGTTAAGAAGCAAACATTCTGTCACAGAGTTCTTCCTGTTGCCCTGAAGAGTTCTTTATACATGTTAGACACAAATCCTTTAGACTGTTTTGTGGTTTACAAATATTCTGTCAGCAACTTGTCTTTTTTATTCCCTTGACAGGATCTGATGCAAAGCAAAATTGTTTTTGTTTTGGTTTTCGGGATACGGAGCATTAAACTCACAGTTTTTGTGCTGAGTTACATGTTCAACCTTTTAAAATTTTTAAATTCTGAAACTTATTAAAGTTGCTCAGGCTAGATTTTAACTTGTGATAGTCCTGCTTCAGCCTCCCAAAGTTCTGAAATTTCAGGCCTGTACCACCATCCCTGGCTGAAACAAAGGTTGTTAATATTACTGGGCTTGGTGGTGCATACTTGTGATCCCAACACTCTGGAGGCTGAGGCAGGATGGATCACGGTGAGTTAGAAGCCAGCCTGGGCAATGTAGTAGGTTCAGGGCCAGCCAGTGAGACTCTGTCTCAAAACAAACAAACAAAAACAAAGGTTGTTAATGTTGATCAAGTTCAACTTATTTTTCTTTTATAGATCATACTTCTGGCTTGAACTTTGAAAACATTTTGTCTAGCCCTATGTCCTAAAAAATCTATGTTTTTCTACTCCTGAAACTTCTGTGGTTTTATGTTTTACATTTAATTTTTAAAAAGCTTTCATGTATTTGGTACAGGGTCTCACTACACAGCTTGGACTCATAGTGTTCCTCCTGTTGGGATTATAGGTGTGTACCACAACATGCTGTTTTGGGGCCCTCATGGTGGGCTTGGGATTCCGGAGCCAGCAAGGCATTCAGTACCAGGAACGGAGCCTGGGTCCTCATGCTTGCCAGACAGGGAATTACACCACTGAACTGTCTCCCCAGTCCCTGTGGTTTGTATTTAAATCCATGATCTTTTTTGAGTTCATGTTTATATCATAAGGTGTGAGGTTTAGACCACTTTTTAAAAAATCTAACCAATTGCACTTCCAGTGAATGTTTAATTATCCCAGTACTATTGTTTAAGGTTATCTTATCTCCATTGTACTGCTTTTGCACTTTTATCAAAAGAAATTTGAATGTATTAGAATGTTTATCATTTAATTTTTCCATGAACATATTGTAATTTTCATTTTGGAGTTTTCTGTAATGTTGATAAAATCACATGAAACAGTTTCATCATCTTCCTTGATTATAAATAAAATTTTGTTTTTTGATTGACTGATTGAAGTGTTAGGGTTGAAACCCAGGGTTTTGCACATGCTAGGCTCTCCCTGGAGGCACAAAATTACATCTTAACTTCCTGTTTTTATTATCTATTGCCACTATGCAGAGATGCAATTAATTTCTCCATACTCATTCGTGTGTGTGTGTGTGTGTGTGTGTGTGTGTGTGTGTGTGTGTGGTACCAGAGATCAAACGCAGGACCCTGCGCTTGCCAGGAAAGCACGTATTCCACTCAGCTGTCTCTCCAGCCCTCTCTCTATGTTTATTTCGTATTTTGTGATCTTGGTGAACTTACCTTCAAGTTCTAGGAAGTTCTCATTTTTCATACTCTTTAAGATTTTTGAAAAAAAATAAAAAAGATTTTTGGTTTTAATAATCATATCATTTGCTCCCAGCAATACTAGCAGTTTCTTTCCAGTTGTATGCTTTTGTCATCTTTTCTTGCTGTATCACTTTGGCTAGGCCTAAAACACTGTGCTGAATAAGAGTGAAAGTAGATATTCTTGCCTTTTTTCTCTGATCTCGTAGAACAAGGATTCATTCTTTGATCATTAACTATAATTTTGCTGCAGGATTTTCTGGCAGCTCTTGTTTCTCCAGTTGGGAAATTCTCTTCAATTTCTTTTTCTTTTCTTTTCTTTTTTGAATTATTTATTTATTTAAAGAAAGTACATCTCTTAATTCACTGAGAGGAAAGATTTGTACTAATAGTGTTTGGACAGGATACCATGTCTGCATCTTGTACTATCCATAACCACTACAAAGACAACAATATGCAATGTATTAATTATTGAAACTGTTCTACTAATAGGTTTTGAGACTGACTCACTGTTATTTTTTCTCAATAAAATGTATTAAAAAGTAAAGAGAGTACAATTAGAATTAAAACAGAAAAAATTACAGGAGATACAGAATTTCACTTAACAAAGTAATATGAATTTGTTGTAATTCATAGTGTTGTCCTCCAACCAGTTGTTCATATTACCAGATATATACATGTAAAATTGGAAGAAGAAGGAAAAAAAGAAATAAAGGTATAAGAAATTAAGTAGAGAAAGTGTACAAACAGTTGAAAAAAGGAGACAAAACAAGTTAAGCAATAATTGCTCCTTTCCATAGACCAGCAGAAATACACAGTACAGTTGCGCAAACCATCCTGCTTACATACATAGGCAAATCTCTTTCCTTTACTCCCTCTCTTGTCCTTCTCCTCAACTCAGTAACTCTTTCCTTTTGAATAAGTTTATTCCATTTTCCCAGAGTCTACTGTACCCTTCAGATTCCGTTTTTCTCTTTCAGCTTTTCACACTAAGGAGACAATATGATGTTTAAACATGCAGGTCTGATTTATTTCACTTAAGCATATGTTCTCTAGTTGCATTCATTTATCAACAAAAGACTCAAATTTATCCTGTTTTATAGCTGAATAATACTACCTTGTATAAAAATATCATCTTCTGTATCCCATCCATTCTTCAGTTGATGGGCATCTGGGTTGTTTCCAGGATTTAGCTATGACAAATTGTGCTGCTATAAATATGGGTACACATATATCACTGTGGTATGAGGTTAAATGTTCAACATCATTGGTCATTCAAGAAATGCAAATTGAAACAACACTGAGATTCCATCTTATCCAACAAAGAATGGCTAACATCAAGAAGTCATCCAATAACAAATGCTAGAGAGGCTATGGAGAAAAAGGAACCCTTCTCCACTATTAGTGGGAGTGCAGACAAGTATAAGCACTACGTAAATCAGTATGAAGATTCCTTAAAAAGCTTGGATTGGATGTCCCATTCAAGTCAGCTATTCCTCTCCTGGATTCTTTTCCAGAACTGAAAATCTCTTCAATTTCTATCTTCCTGAGAGTTTTATCAAAACATCAATTGATGTGATTTTTTCAAATTATTTTTCTTCATAAATTATATGATATATTTGTCACATTTTACTCTATTTAAATTAGCATTCACATATTCTATTAGCCTTTAACCCATTTTGTCATGGTATATATTTTGTGTGATATATTTCTGAAGTTTTTTGTTAATATTTTCTTAAAGATTCTTGAATCTTATTAATGAGAGATAGTGGTCTCAACTTTTGCTTGGTCTGATTTGCTACTATCTGTCTGGTAAAGGTATGATAATACTAGATTCATTAAATGAATTATGACATGCTCTCTTATATTCTGTTTTTTGGGTTTTTTTAGGAAATATGTGGAATTGGTGCTAAATTTTCTATATAATTTTGTAGAATTCTTCAGAGAGAAAATATTTGGTCTGAAAATTTTATTTTGGGTGGATCTCTTAAATTATTGATTCAATTAACTTAATACCTATACTAAAAAAATACCTATACTGGCACATATTCTATTTGATGAATTGTAGAAATTGTATGTTTTTGTGGAATTGGTAAATTTCTTCAAAGTTATGAATTTCATATATGTAAAGTTATTTGTAGTACTTACTAAGTATTCTGTTGATGGCCACAGGGTCTGTTTTATTCCTAATTTTGGTAACTTGAATCATCTGTTTTGGTCTTTATGTTACCAGAAGTTTGTCAGTATTTTTGCTTTTTAAGAGCAACAGTTATTTACTTCATTGATTCTTTTCTTTCAATTATATTGTTTTCAACTCCATAGCTTACTGTTCTTTATTTAATTTCCCTATTTGTTATAGTCTTTTTAATGTAAATTTCTGTGTCTCTTTCCAGATTTACTGAGTCAGAAGCTTTGGGATAAGGACCAAAATCTGTGCTTAAATAAGTTTTTCATATGATTATGGTTCACTTTCTGAGACCAAACTGCCATCCGTGGTCATCTTAGCACAACGTCCCCTACACTCTGCTTGCTTTCCAACTTTTCCTTTACTTTCCACCAAGACACAGAGTCACAAAAACAAAAGTTGTGTTTCTTTACTTGTTTAAAAATGCTCAGTACCTTTCCAATGCTTTCAGGCTAGAGACCAAAGTGGTTAACCTGAGTGTCAGGCTTGGTCAGCTGTGGTGCTCAATGTGCATTTCAGATCTCGTCGTCCACCAGTTTGTTGTGTGACCTGTGTTCCCCTAGCTTCTCTCAGGTCTTTCTGCTGATTTACTCAAGCCTTCCTGGACAGATTGCTTCTAACACAGCTTTTAGAAAAAGCCTTTATTATGAAGATCTTTTCCAGGTTTGAAATTCTGTTACCTTACACTGTACATCTCTTCTTATTATCCCAGCTGCAATTTTAGGTTGCTTTACTGTTTATCTCTGCACCTCAAATTGATCTTCAGGATCCTGGAAAAGACCTTCTTTATCTTTTGGTTGTCATTATTCTATCAGAGACTAGAACAGTGGTTTCTTGTTTTCTTTTCTTTTTCTTTCTTTTTTTTTTTAAGTTGATGTTCAGGAAATATTACCAACTTCATCAAAGGCTGACAGTCAATGAAATGGACCTCTAATATGGGTGGCCCACAACACAACTGACCAACCAGGTGGATGACTGTGAGCTCCCTGAAACAATAGCAGTTAAACTCCCCATTCATACACATACTATACTCACTATCCCAGGATCAACTACCAAAGAAAAGCAAGACATACTCTAGTCATTTATCTACTGCTAAATTTGTTAAGAATATCACTCCACCATACTGGAGAATTTTCATCAAATACTCCAGGGTAGTTTGAGTTTTCACATGCCAATAATTAAACAAATCAGCGGTTATGTTTTTTCAGTGTCTTTTAAAAATCTTTTTAGTTAATAGAGCTAAACTGAAAGTTTAACATAGTTAACCACTTTTTGTGGAACAGCAAAACCTGGCTTCCAAACAGTATTCTTCCAAACAAATCCTACAAACATACTTATTTATTTGATTCACTATATAAGCAGAAACTGGCTTGTTTATTTTTGTCTTCCACACCCCCAAAATCCAAATGCTTTACACAGGCCCATAACCCTCCTTTATCTCCCACCCCTAAAATCTGGAACAGAAATCTAAACTCAAAATCAGAACTTCAAATGTATACTGGTTGACTTTCAAATAATGTGTACACACTTTTCTTTTGATTCAGATAAGAGCTCCTGACTAATTAGTGTGGGGGAAAGTTTGTATGGCAAACTTAAAGTAAAAAGAAAAAATGTTTTTAAATTCTAAAACAAACAGAGCTTCTATTTCTTCACACTGACCTCAAAAACCTTGTTGTCTTTACTTTTATTCTGGAGAAAATTAGACTCCCTAATTTTTGTTTGTCGGGTTCAAATGATAAACTTACTTTTAAGAGATTACAATGGAGTGACTCCCCTAAGTCCAAATGCAATGTAACAAAGACACTGAGCAATCTACTGTCTCAGAGCATGAGGCATTTTTAACATACATTTTGATCTTTTCAACTCTATCTTCACAGATTATTATCATCTATGACATCATATTTAAATGTGAAGTATTTTACAGGTATATAATATCTTACATGTCAAATTTGCATATGTGAATTTCAAAGAATGTGAATATATTTGAATAGAGACCATGTGTATATTTATCTTTCTATCTATACACATATATTTATATATACAGATGAGTATATATGTTTACCTATGTATGCTAATCTCTCTCTCTGTCTCCTCTCTCTACCTCATCTCTACATGCCTATCAAGAGAAATACAGTTATGTTTAATATTGTAAAAAAAATTAGGTATGTTTAATTCTTCATTATCCTAATGAAAATCAAGTGGTTTTCAAAGCCCTTTTAAGAGTGCAAATCTACTTTGAGATTAGTATACACAGGTAAACATATGTACTCATCTGTACATATAAAGTGTGTCATTATGACTTTAGGAAGTTTGTGTGATAATCTGTGTCACAGTTTTGCTCCAAGTTAAATTATAGGTATCTCCTGGCAAAAGGTTCTATCTCAGACCAATGTAGTGGTTATTTTAAGGCTGAAAGTCTGTAAAGGAGAAATATTTTACCTATGTTAATTAAACAGCCAACTTGAACATTTTTGCATTTTAACTATATTATTTATTTTTTATTTTTAATTTTTAAAAAGAGCAAAATAGTATTAGAACATAAAAATTACAGGCGATATAGAATGTCACTTAACAAAATAGTATGAATTTTACAGTATTTGCTGGAATGCATAGTGTTGTCTTCCAGCTAGCTGTTCCTATTAGCAGATATATGCCTGTAAAATTGGCAAAAGAAAGAAAAAAAGAAATATATAAGAAACTAAGAAGAGAAAAAGGTCAAAGAATTGAGAAAAGGAGAAAAAACAAATTATGCATACCCTGACATATAAGGAATTTTAAATATTTCCAAATAATGACTCCAATAAATTCCTCAAATATTTTATTTAAAATGTTGCAGTTGGAAAACCAGACAATTTGCAAATAAGTCCTCCTAGCTGAGTTCCAATATTCTTATTAGAAAAAAGTAAATTAACAGATAAATGAATAACAATGAAGTAGAGTCATAAGTCATAAGGGTAAATTATTTCATACCTGGGATATTGGTGTCTAAGTGCAATTGGTTACCTCAGCAAGGGTTATTACCTCTGACTTTTCTTGATAACTGACTGTTTCAAGTAACAGACTAGGTTTTCTGGAAGCACCAGGACTCAAGGCTGAGACTTGATTCCTTTACATAAAATATGATAATCCTATCACTTCCTTAGGGCTTTGTTTAGGAATGAGCATGCAAGATTATGGGATCCCTAGGAGGTCTCTTTCTGGGGGGAAAAGACATGATAATTCTCATTTTCTTGGGACTATTACATATGTAGCTGTTATGCTGAGGAGAATGACCAGGGGTGAAAGATGATAGAATTCAGTCATGAAAAACACCTGTAACCTTGATAATGAGATGGATTTACTGAGTAGAACAACTCTGGAAATACCCTAGTTCCTGGATTTCTTGTGAGATAAGAAATTACCTTTATGATGACATTATTTTATGTCAGATTTTTCTCTTACTGAAGTTCAAACAGCTTAACTGATATCAGTAGCTTCCACCAAACTGGCTGAGTACAAATGTAATTTAAGGATAGAAAAGATGACGACAAATATTTTTCTACCAAAACTTCTTTTGTCTTTCTGTGGAAAGAAAATTTAATCACAGAAGTGCAACATGTCCTTTCCATTTTGAACATCAATCATCTCTGAGAATGTGACACAAACATGAAAAAATGTAAGATCTAAAGAGCGATTGGGTTGTAGGTACGTCTAGGGAGCGAGGCTTAGCTGAGGTTTTGGCAACTCCTTTCAAAGCACAAGAGTCAATATTATGTCTTCAAATCTATTGAATACATATTACCCAAGTGCCTAGGTTACCAAAATAAATATTGTAAGTAAGAACTTAGCCTTTTGGTTGTGGATTACTACATGATTACCCACTAGGTACAATTAAACATTGCCAAAACCATGAAAAGAGTTAGCACACCAATGTAAGACAGAATTCAGGGCATTCCAGAAATA